>NC_061122.1:31661295-31736398 GCF_002878395.1 Capsicum annuum
TAAAGGTAGGGTTGAAATAAGAAAAAAGTTTACAATTTTTAAAAAAAAAATTTAAAAAATAATTTTTTTATTTTTAAGGGGGGGGGGGGGGGGTTGGACTATACCATACCATGAAAAATCACTATCCAGACAATGTTATAATTCAGATATGAAATTCAAAAAACTGTTTAGATGTATTTTTGACCTTTTTAACTTTAAGAATAGCGTATACTTTATTTAAGTTTTTGAGAAAATAGCCAAATAACCCCCCAACATTTACCCGAAATCCTAACGACACACACGAACTTCACGGAAATTCTATCACCCCTCTGAATATTTTAAAAATAAAATTATTATCCCCTTAAAAACTCACATCCATATGTGTATTAGAAAGTGATCAACACGCACCTATTATGTAATGCCACGTAATTTCCACGTAATATCATATTTTTATATAAAAAATTAATTATTATTCTTTAATATATCTCTTTTCTCTTTCCTTTTCATTCCCCTTTCTCTTTTTTTTTTTTTCTTTTTCCTCTGTAACTTCGATTCCTCAATTTAATTCTAAAGATGCTGAAAATATTTATGCGGAATTGTTTGGGTCTTCTTCGTCTAGGGTGACGGCAGCGGCAGCGGCAAGGGAGAGTAGTAATAAGAGGGGGAGGAAATGTAGGGATGAATTTTTTAGGAGTAAGACAATGATGGAATGGAATTTTTTGGTGTGGGAAATTCGGGGACTGGAGGAGGTAGATTGAGAAAGTGGCATTGGTGGAGAATGCATTGTTGTATAGTTTGAAAGATTTGTATAAAGGAGTGAAGAAGAAGATAAAGATTTTTAGGACTGTTGGAATTTATTTAATTTCAATTTTTACCCCTCTTGTTAATTTTAGTTTAGATTTGCTTATCCTTTTAGATTCTTCTAGTGATAATTGCTAGAAATTTTTTTATCTTTGTGTTGAAATTTGAATTTTCTTTTTGAAGTTGAATAAAGGATTTTTTTTTGTGCGTTTTGTGCTTGGGCACATCAATGAAATTGAAACATAGAAAGAGATTCATTGAAGATGAGGAGGATGAGAGATTAGTCTTGGATGCCATGGATGAGTTCTTCGAGGTTTTTGTTTTGTAAAGAAAAATAATAATTAAAATTATATATATTTATATAAAGAAATATTAAAAATAAAATTTTAATATATAGTTTTCGTGTTCACTCTCTTTGAGAGAGTAAAATGCACTCACTTTGCCACCTCAGCATTTAGAGAGTAAATAATTTTATTTTTAAAATGTTCAAGGGGTGATAGGACCCCAGTGAAATTCGGATGTGTTGTTGGAATGCACTCACTTTGCCACCTCAGCATTTAGAGAGTAAATAATTTTATTTTTAAAATGTTCAAGGGGTGATAGGACCCCAGTGAAATTCGGATGTGTTGTTGGAATTTTAGATAAAGGTTGGGAGGGTTTTAGGCTGTTTTCTCTTTAGTTTTTTTAAGAAGGGTTTTATGGACCTAAGGGGTATTTTTTGTTATTTTCATTAGGCCAAACTCATCGGTGCCCCCCTAAACTTGGAACCATCTTTCACTTAGGCACCTCAACTGGACCATGTTTATTTTAAACACCTCAACTAGATAAAAGTGTCTTACTTTGACACTTTTTGTCCTTATTAAAATTGAGGCAAGGCACGTGTAGGTCAAACGACCCACGTGGATTTTGTAAGCCAATTATAACCTGCCATGGAGGAAACTACTTTACACATCATTTTTGTCCAAAATTAAGGGGTAAAATTCCACAAAATTCACATTTCCATATTATTTCTCAAACCCGATTGAAGAGCTCTGGTAATTTTATTTTTTTTTACTTTTGATTCGATTTTCGTTGATTCGTAAAGAGATCTAGCTAATAATGATATTTTTTGTAGGTACAATGCATGCAATGAAGTGTTGATTAATTTTTATCGACGAAATTGAAGATTTTTTTTTAAATTGAAGAAATTTGAGGTACAACTAAAGTTGTTCTTTACTTTTTTTCTATTTTCCTTACTGTATGGATGTTTTACCCCAATAATTTGTAGTGCTTTTTCTGAATTTTTATTATTAGGGTTTTTTAGGGATTCAGTGACAAAGCTAGGGTTTTGTGTGGATTTTTTGGAGATTTCACTAATTTATGTGTTATTTTCCAGATTTCACTAATAAACAAGGTTATTTTGGTACTTTTCTGGTTCAAGGATATTTTGGATATTTTCTTTTATTGAGAATCTTGTGGGGGCTGTTAAGGAAATATAATGGACAACTATATTTTGACCTGTTTTCATCATGGAGGAAATATTGTAGTCGGCCCTAAGCTTAGTTATAAAGGTGAGGTTGATTTCTTTGTTGTTGCTATTGATAAAGACCACTATAGTCTTTTTGAGTTTCTTTCCTACGCCAAAGATCTTGGGTATTCAAATATTGAGGGGTTCAACTGTCAACATACAAATGATGAAGAGTTAGTTCCAATTAATTCTGATGGGGAGCTATTAGACTTTGTGAAGAACTTGAAAGATATTGATGACCTTGATGTGTTTCTTCTTCATGGCATTGATGAAGATATTGAGGTTATGTCACGGTTTTCTCTTCTTTTAGAAGGGCCACCGTTGTGTTTGATGAAAATGATATAGATAGTGATGGTAATGAGGGTAGGTGTCTTGATGAAGATCTGAATGGTAATGAATCAGATGTGCCCAGTACTGATTCAGATATTGAAATCCCTCCTGAGGATGGTTCAGACATTGATGATGAGTTGAGAGCCTTTAGGGCTAAAAGTAGAAGCAAAAAAATCCAAAAAGAAAATCAAAAGCTAGAGAAGAAATACTTGTAGGTGAAACCGGTATTGACAAAAGTTTTCAGGACATTTTCAGGAAAAAAAAGACAACTATGTGGGTAGATTAGGAGGTGATGAAAAGTTCATTGATAGTTCAGACTGTGATAGTATTGATAGCACTGATTTGGTAGGTGAGGATGCTGTTGTGGGTGTTGACTTACCAAGGAGAAGAAGAAGTAGTAAAATCAGATTTGATGATGATTGTGGTGCTATTTTTTTTTTGAACTTGGGATCATTTTTAATGGTCCTAAGGAATTTAGAAAAACATTGGGGAGGTATGCAGTAGAAAATAGAGTTCAAATTGTTTTAAGACCTAATGAGACTCATAAAGTGAGGACTAAGTGTAAATTGAAGCCAAAATGCAGTTGGTTGTGTTATGGTGCAATTGACAAAGATTCTGGTAATTTCATGATTAAAAACTATAATCCAGTGCATAAGTGCACAACATCAAACAAGAACAAGATGTGTACAACTAAATTTGTTGCTAACAGATTTAGAGATGACATAATTAAACAACCATTTTTTAGGATTTGGGAAATACAAGATCTGTACAGAGAAAAATTGGGACTATATGTGGGTAGAATAATCTTTTATAAGGCTAGATTACAGGTTCTAAGAGAGTCCATGGGGGACTGAAACTTGAAGTTTGCAAGATTATGTGATTATGATGAGATGATAAAACAAACCAATTCTGGTAGTTCTGTTTGGATGAGAATGGATATAGAGACTGTCCCTGATAAAAATTTATTTATGTATTTTTATGTGTGCCTTGATGCATTGAAGAAATGGTGGATGGAAGGATGTAGAAGAATTATAGAGTTTGATGGATGTTTCTTAAAGGGAGCTTATAAGGGTGAACTTCTAGTAGCAGTTAGGAAGAATGGTAACAATTAGATGTTTCCTATAGCCTGGATTGTTGTGGACAAGGAAACTAAGCATAGTTGGAGTTTTTTATTAAGTATTTGAAAGAGGATCAGCAGTTGGGTACTGGAGCAGTTCTTACTGTGATTGCTGATATGCAAAAAGTAATATTTTAATTTTTTTAACTGTCAATAATTGAAATACTTAATTTCTTTGTCTAGTACTTTAACTGTTTTCTGTATGTAGGGCTTTCTTGCTGCTATTTTTGACTTGCTACCAAATGCTGAAATAAGAAGATGTGTTAGACATATTTGGTCCAATTAGAGTCAACAGTGGAAGGGAGAAGAGAGGAGAAAACAGTTCTGAAAATTCTCAAAGGAAAGCTTTGAAGTGAAGTTCAAAAAGGAACTTGATTACATGAGCCAGCTTGGTATGCAAGGTAAGGATATTATTGGTGATTTATTGCATTATCCTAGGCAGTCATGGGTTAGGGCATTCTTTAAAGAAGATTGTAAGTGTAATGTTGTTAAAAATAACATATGTGAGACCTTTAAATCATGGATCTTAGTTCCTAGACACAAATCTATCATTATCATGTTGGAGGACATTAGGAGAAAAATCATACGTAGAACAGTAGATATGATTAGGTTTTCCAATACTTGGATATGTGATATTTCACCTATGGCTAGACTTATATTGGAGGAGAATAAAAAAAGGGATAGGGCTTGCAAAGTTCTTTGGAATGCTGATGTTGGATTTGAAATTGGAAAAAGGGAGTTTAGGCATACAGTGGACTTGAGTAGTAGGATTTGTAGTTGTAGAACTTGGCAGTTAAGAGGCATTCCCTGCCAACATACTATTTGTGCTTTGTATCATGTTGAACAAGATCCTGAACCTTATGTGGAGCATTGGTATAAAAAGGAAACCTTCATGAAGGCTTACAGTCACTTTATACAACCAATCTCCAATATGAAGATGTGGACTGAGACAAACAATCCAAAGATTGAGCTTCTTTAGCCAAATAAAATGCCTGACAAACCTGCAAGAAATAGAAGAAGAGGTAAAGATGAACCAAAGAAGAAATATGAAAAGTTGTCAAAACAAGGGGTGAAAATAACATGTTCCAAATGTTATCAACAAGGTCATAACAGAAGATATTTTAAGGTAAAACAATGACTTTTAATTTAATTTTAGAAGTTGATTCTATATTGATTTAACTGTTGTGTATGTGTTTATAGATTCCTGATCCAAATGAACAAGTTCCTAGCCAAGGGTTCCAGCCTAGTAGTCAGAGTTCACAAGCAAGTTGCCAGCCTAAAAGCTCAAGCCAACTTGCACCTTCAACCTCAAAAAAATCAGCAAAATGTAGCTCAAGTCAGTCTGCACCAACAAGCTCAAGTCAAGCTGTAACTTCAACAACAGTTTATGCTGATACAAGCAGAGTTAAGAGCTTGAAGGCAGCTGCAACATCTACCTCTTGTGGTGATACTAGGATCCCTGTTATAGAAGGAATAAAAAGCCAACTACCTCCTAAAAATAGAAAAATTGTTGGGCACAAGAGAGGTAGAGTTGAAACAACAATAGATGCTAATTGTGGTGGATCTAAAAGGTCAAAGAATGTTGGATTTAGAATCTACACAAGTCCAAGGGGAACCCAAATATTGAATGTAAGTTAACTCAAACATTGGTTTTTTAACAAGAAAGTACATATATTAATTATTGTTCCTTCTTTTAAAAAAAAAATAGTCGGGGACATCAAGCCAAAGGATCCTATAAAGTGGTACAACTTACAAGGATGCAAATTCTACAGGTATTGATCTTGGTTATAAGCCAAGAGGCTTGAAATGGAAAAATAAAAATGTTGTCACCACCAATCAATTGCATCAAATAGCAAACAAAAAGAAGAAAGAAATAGTCAAGAAGAAGTATATTTTGATGGTGTTTTGTGATTTTGTTGTGTAACATACGGTACCGAATAATTTGGTAGTTTAAATCTGCTGTGTATAGTAGCAAACAAGGCCTTTACTTCTTTAGTTTAAATCTGGCCTTAAATCTGCTAGCGTATGCAGTAAACAATTGGCCTAAACAATTGGATCGTTTGAAGCATGTTTTGTATGTACATTACTGTGACTTTGAACTCAAAATGGAGCATAGTTATGAAGTTATTGATGGTGTTGCTTTGTGAAGTTGTTGTTGGTGTTGCTTTGAGCTATAATAAGTCGTTGTTGCTTGTCTTCTTTGACACTTGTTTTATATAAATGTGTGATCAAAAGTTAACGACAAATAAATATTTTATTTCAACAAATGTAAGAAATATTACAAGGCCAACATTACATCAACAAACTACACCTGTAAGAAATATTACAAGGGCAATATTACATCAACAAACTACACCTTACAAGTCCTAATGCACATCACAGTTATACACCTAAACGGCCAATTTGCAACATCAATATCAGTAGAATGAGTTCAACGTAAAACTTCAGCAATTAGCATCAATATCAGTAGAATGAGTTCAACACAAAACTTCAGCAATTAGGTTTCAACATCCATATTCCCGACAACACCAAAGTAATGGCAATAACACCAATAATATATAATCTTCTTGCTCGATTTTGTTTTTCTTCAAACACCTTGACTTTTTTCAACAAACCCCAAATCACCCTATTTGCTTGCAACGGGTGTCATTCTTCATACCAATAAAAATCACCACTGTCGCCCAATTTCTACAAAATCAATTACAAAATCGATGACGAAATAATAATTAATCAACTAATTTAATTAAGAAGTCAAAAACATTATCTTTGAAATTTTACAAGTAAAAAATCGACGACTTGGATTTTGTTGAATCCGAGAAGTCTTCAATAATGCTTCATGACCACATTTACAATAGCGGTAATCTTTTTCAGAATAGGTTATAAACGATGAGCTCGACATTGTCCAATATAATTCGAGAAAATTCAGAAAAAAAATTAAACTTTTGAGAAATTGAGGAATAAATTTTCCGTTCAAAATAAAATATGAAATTAATTTAAGGCCTAATTTTAATAAGGAAGTTGAAGAAGAATGAAGAAATTTGAGAAATTAGGATTATTTTTGGATGGTGGAATGAAGAAGAAGGTGATATAAATAGTGGGAAGAGACAAATAACTATTGGAGGGCTGATTTTTATGCCAAATCAGCAATAATGAGGCTTGGACGCGCCTTTGCAGCGTGTGAAACATGCATTTTGACAACAGGGCAAAAAGTGTCAAAGTAAGACACTTTTATCTACTTGAGGTGTTTAAAATGAACATAGTCCAGTTGAGGTGCCTAAGTAAAAGATGGTGCCAAGTTTAGGGGGCACCGATGGGCTTGGCCTTTTCATTACTTTCCGGCTAATTAATTTATTCCAATACTAGGAAAGTTTGCAATACACACTACATTTTTCTGCTAGAGGTATAATCTTTTGCCACCAAAATATGTTTCCGGGTACTTTTTCTACTATAACTGGAAAATGGAAATTGTCACAGCAGGGAACAATTTTGTCTGGTCATCACCAATGGAAGGCTGTACAGTTATAAACAGGGTGAGAAGCCTACCCCATAGTTGAAAATGAAAGACGCCTTTTCGATCTGAAAGGCTCCAAGCAGGGACCAAATTGATCACCAACTCCATTCAGTTATGTAGAAACGCAAATATCAGATGTTAGCATTCTGCATGTGTCATGTTGGCCAACATCTTGGTTCCTTGTGTCTAAATTCCTACTACACTCGTGTTCCATATTAATGAGTCTAACCCCGGGATGGCAAGGGGAATCTTTTGTAGATGTACTGATATAACAGGAGCTCAAGGGACGTGGGAAGAGGCCCTGAGGACTGCCAGAATTCACACCTTTCAATATCTCAAGGGACTGGGGAAACTCTGGCCCTGAGAACAACCTGTATTTGCACCTTCGACTTCATTTTGGAGATAGCTAATAGCTGCATTCTGAATGCTCTAATAGCTGCATTCTGAATGCTGCTAGTTTGTGCAAAAACGTTAGCAGTTGGTATATTTGAGCATGAGGGTGACTTATGTCTAAACACGCCCCACAAATAGTACTTCCTATGAAGCCCTGAAAGGTGAAGGTTAATTAAGTGTTTGATTGAATACAACTGATATCTTGGTTCAGTGGGAGCAAATAAAGACTTAAAGGGCAGTCCGGTGCACTAAAGCTCCCGCTATGCGCAGGGTCCGAGGAAGGCTCCGACCACAAGGATCTATTGTACACAGCCTTACCTTGCATTTCTGCAAGAGGCTATTTCCAAGATTGAAGCCGTGACCTCCCGGTCACATGGCAGAAGCTTTACAGTTACTCCAGGGCTCCCCTTCAGGAACAAATAAAGACTTGGGAAGCAGAAATTCATCACTTACTCCAGTGTTGCTGTGGCAATTCACGAGACGAAAAAATCAAAAGCTCCAAGTTGTCAATCATGGCGTTCATTGCAAGATCATTGTCAATTAAATCTTCCAAAAGAGCATCATAAGAATTTTCATCACTGAAAGACAGTATTAATAGATAAGGTTCCAGAACATCTGGATCATAACGTTCAATGAGTGCATTACCATAATAAGTTACCTTTCCAGAGCTCGGGAAAGAGATACAAAGCAATACTGCTGTCCGTTGGTGGCAACCTCAGAAAACTCTTCGGCCATATATCACTCTTGGCCATAAGTTCTACATCAAGTTGCACCGGAAGCCTATTTGCTGCTATTAACGCCTTTTCACAGGCTTTGTTTGACAAATGAGCTAAAATATTATTACTGCCTTCACTTTCTCTATTGAAGATAAAACATCCCCTACAGTAAAAATAAAGAAAGTGAACAGAGAATTCTTTTTCCCAAATTCAAAAAGAATCCTACTGATATTTTGCTTGCTTCTTTTAAAAATAAAAGAGAAAGGCTGCACCAAGAAATTAAGGGGAGGGGGTGGAGAGGCAATAGCAGAGAGAACTAATCACAAGGAAGAGTAAAGATGTAACTGCTCGTCGCAATCGCTGAAAAAAACTTTTTTTGGGTGACCCATATCTGAAATGAAATAGGTAAATGCCTATCTAAAGCAGTAGATGTTAAACTTTTACCGCCAAATGGGATCAATAACTGGCTCTGCAGGCAAACAATTCACAGATTCTACTTGAGTATCACTATACAAATTGTTGAGTGGAAAATAATGCTCATCGGAGAATGAAGAAAAATTTCCACCAATTGCCCCACCCTCTCCCTCAAAATCACTGTCATCATCAAGAACTACAAACCTCCTCCTTGGCTTTCTCATCTTTTGTTGTTTTCCAATTTCAATAAGTAACTGAGCACTCTTTGGATCTTGCGGAGAAGAGTCACCTCTTAATTGAGATCTTTCTACCATTCCACCTTCCTCGTTCAATGTTGAACAATAAGATTCCGGGTGTTTGCTTATTAGTGGAGCGTTCCATGCTTTTACTGATTTAATTTGCTGTTCAGAATAGCATACATCTGCACACTCTTCTCCAATGTCTTTTTGTTTCTTAGTTTCAATTTGTGAAGGCTTTTCCTTATGCAAAATTTGTAAAGGATTATGGGTTGAAGCTGATTGGACTGCTCCATTTGCGTCATGTTTAGCCTTATCTAACCTTTTAGCTTTTAGTTTACAATTGTTAAGCTTTATTCTCCGTTCCACTCGAACATCAAAAGCACGGATTTTTCTCACACTTATCCGTTCACTCTTTCTAAACTGCTCAACCTTAGTAACTTCAGGAGCGCAATCCCAACATATCCATTCAATACGGTCATCATCAACGGAGAATTTCTCTAGGCAATAGCTGCAGAAATAAGGACGAACAAAATAAAATACTCCTGCAGAGTTACTAATCTTTTTCAGAGCCAGTAAAGTGACATTGAAGCCAATATGGGCATCTTTAGATGCGCATGGTAATAATAGGAGGACGATATACAGACCACAAATATCCATGATATTGAAGCCAACATAGGCACATGTAGATGTGCATGCAATAACAGAATGGAAATATTCAGACCAAGACATTCATCCATACTTTTTCTAGACTCTGTAAAGGGCAAAAGAAAAATTGCGATCATAAGAATGTAAAGCTAAGGATTACCGTGTCCAAAGAAGAGGACAATGACTTCTATTTAGCTCTTAATTTGGAGTGACAGTATGAATTATGTTCTACAGTATCCAAAAGGCTAACTGAAAAGGAAAACCACAATGGCCTTGCCCACTCATATAGTGATTCGGTTGCATCAGGTTTTGCAGTCAAAAAACCAGGCAACAATTGGTTTTCTGACTCTAAATGTTTGCAGTCTAAATATCTGAAGGATGTTCTGTTTCCAACAACATTCATTCACGTTTTTCAGTGGCCTTTAGATGGACCGGGGTGGGGTGGTGATGCGGTGTGGGGACGGGGGATGCGGTTACGGAGAGAGGTTATACTTCTTCGAAGATGAACTGAATGTTGTCACTTTCTATAAGTAGAATTTGAGAGGTACAGAAAAACAAAATAAACTACTCAAATGAGACAGAAAATAATCAAGCAATAATAAGAAACAAACATTTACAGTCAGAAAACAGGCAACAACTGGGCTGATGATGTCAATTGCCCATGAAAAATTATAATACTACCTGAAATAAACCTGTTTCAACTGCTCATGACCCACTAGAAATTTATTCAAACAGAACGAGGTTCTAGCTTGAAGCTACGAGAAAATACAAACATTGTGATTTTGTACATGTGGAATTTGGTAGGTAGAAAGAAAGAACAGTCATAGACCACCCAAATGAGATGGAAATAACAAAACAAAAACATTTGTAGTCACAAAACAAGGCAAGACTAGGACTTAATGATTAAAATGCCTAGAAAAAACTATATCCGATATTTAACCTATTTCAAATGGTTATATCAACTAGAAATTCATTCGAAAAATAGAGAATATTGCATACTAATTAAACTACTGATGATACTTACTGGTGTACAGCGGAATCACGACATTTCAAGCAGTATATAAGAAGCTTGGTATCTCCTTCATCCCCACATGTCAGACAAACAGTTCTCTGAGAAAGAAAAAAGAAGACGCAAGCAAGCACTAAGATTGTAAAAGTGTAAAATGAGATGAACAAGTAATGAAGTTATCTCTTTCGATAGCCAAATTGGTTAAATTTATCTTATTGACTTCAAAAACTTATGATATCAGAAACCTTAAATTTCTACAGAATCTGACTGCAACAACAACATGACACATTACCTTTCAACGACCAAATCTCTGGACAAGAATGCAATCATTGTTGCATGACCCTTAACATTGACAGTTCTATTGAGTTGATTTTCTTTTTAGACATACTCATAGTAGTTTGCAAAGATGAATAAACCCAGACCTTCATGCTAGAATTAAAAAATGAAGAAACCATTTAGAATATGGAAAGACGACAGGGCAATCAGGAAAATGTGGAAGATGACCCAAATTGCATCTTTTGGTGTCTATGGCAAGACAGAAATCGAAGATGTTTTGATGGCATTTCAACTCCAAAACACCTTCCAAAATCTAAATGCCTTTTGTATCTTTTTAGCCGGAACACTCTCCACCCGTTAAATAGTGTTGTTACCCTCCTAGATTTTAGCAGCTCACTCAATCTAGTTTAAACGCTCTACTTTTGTTCTTATATATTTTGTTCTTAGCTCCCTGGGCCTGAACTGCGAAACAATGTAATAGAGCTAACAACTGACACTTCTGTAAATTTGCATCTTCATGAATCATGATGCCAGAAGTGAAACAACTTACTTCATCAAAACAAAAAAAATGAAATGGAGGAAGAATATAAATTATAGAAACAAACTCAACTGCTTGAGGATTGAGGCCTAGTGATAGAACAGCATAGAATTAGTGAAAATACTCTAGTTAACCCCAGAAATATTCTGAATTTCACAAGGTAAATTTTGAAAGAAGCTATAAGTATCTGTACTCCCTAATATTTTCGCACAGAAACTATGTTTTATCGTCCAGTAAGCCAAATGAAAATGAGATCCTCTATTTATGATCATCTTACCCCTTCCAAAATCAATCAATGCATGGGAAAGAAAAAAGGAGGAAAAGGTGGGGACTAATCCTTGAGACAAAGCATAAGTTATTTCTTGTGGGGAGGGTAAAGTGTATGCGTTACCCTTGTGGATATGTTAGACCTTAAAGATTCAACATTCACCTATTTTTATAATATTCAGTAGAACAAAGACAACAATAACTTACCCCGTGAAACCCCACAAGTGAGGTCTAAGGAGGGTAAAGTGTACGCAATCCTTACCACTACCTCGGGGAGGTAGAGAGATTGCTTCCGAAAGACCCTCGGCTCAAGTGCAACAAATCTAGGTACAAAGAAGAAGAAAAAATATAGCAACTAACAAGGGAACAATACAAAATCTACAACACAGAAACAACATTAACAACAAAATAATGCGAAAGTCAAAACACAATACACGACAGACTATGATGGATATCGCAACCAGGAATCATCTCCACCTCAACATCTATGGCTAAACCCTAAACTACCCTACTACCAACAAGCCTTAAATCCTCAAAAAAAACAAGACAGTACTCCTACCCGACTAACCTTTTACTCTAATACGCATCTTCACACCCTCCTATTTAAGATCATGTTCTCGGTAATCTAAAGCTGCTCCATGTCCTGTCTCATCACCTTTTCCTAATACTTCTTTGGCAACCTCTACCTCTCCTTGTACCTACTATATCCAACCTCTCGCACCTCCTCATTGGGGCGTCTGCAACTTGACTCTATACATGTCCAAACCATCTCAATCTCGCTTCCCTCATCTTATCCACCACGGAGGTCACTCCTACCATATCTTGAATAGCCTCTTTCCTAATCCTATCGCACTTAGTATGTCCACACATCCACCTCAACATCTTAATCTCCGCAACATAGTAAAACAAAGACTAATATTTGTAAATTTTCTTGAAATGCACCTAATTTCAAATAGATCAAAACGTGACTTTTACTATTACATAGTACAATCTAGCATATTTTACTCATCCCAAATAAAGAAATCAAAAAAATAACTCATAATGCTAGAATTCATCACTAATAAGAGTAGTCTGTGAAGACAATTAGTTAAAAGTCATTACTCGTTGAAACTTAACCTCTAAAATAAACAAGTGTCATCACTCATATACAAGTATCATCACTCATATACACAGAGTGAAGACATAAAGACGAACTACCTGTTTCTAGAATTAAGCTCCAAATTTCCTTCTAAAAAAAACGAATTAAGTTCCAAATGAAATTCATTTATACATTGTTCTCAGTAATATATACGCAATGTTTGGGTTCCAATTTTGAGGTTCTATCTTCTCACACCTTGATAATGTCGTCCCCACCATCCACCACACCTCATATTCATCCTCACCCCTAACCCCATCTCCACCACCCCGCACCCCCTACCCTCCACCTTCACCAACTAGAATTTTGTCTAGATTATATACTAATGTTTTTTAGGATAATATTTGTTACTTGCACACAGAACACAAGGAAATAAGTAAAAAAATCAACTTATTTCCAAGAAAATATTTTCCATCATACGAACATAGCCCGGAAAAAGGCATATAATGATGAGCACATTGCTCTCAAAAATGGGTGCAAAAACTTATTTAGAATCAAATAGCAAATCAACTCCAAAAGCACAACACACATACACACACAATATCTATCATCGCCATTTCTCGAACAACTAACAACCCAAAACCACAAAAAATTATGCAAATAAAAAACAAAAAAAACAAAAAAAGAAGAAAGAGCAACATAGTTACACGCATTTCCACAATACCCTTAACTACCCCCATCAAATAATAGTTTTAAAAGAGTTTGCCTTCAAAGCCCTTCTTCATTGCAACAGTAACAATAACAACACCAACATACCCAGTGTAATCCCACTTGGGCAAGGGCAGAGTGCACGCAAAACCTTAAGTTGGAGGTCAGAGAGACTGTTTCCGATAAACCCTACATTAAAAAGATAAAAGAGGTAGGTTCCTCAAAAACTTCAAAAAGAAAAAAAAAAAAAAAAAACTTTTCACAGAACCCTTTCGTATTGCAACGACAGTGTAACCCCACTCAAGGAAAGGATAGAGTGTACCTAAAACTTAAGTTATGAGACAGAGAAACTATTTCCGATAAATCTTCGACATTGCAAAAACTAAAAAAGTTATGCAAATGCAACCGTTTAAACAAACACGTTTACTAAAAATAGAAAAGGGTTCCTCAAAAACTTAAAAAAAAAAAAAAAATCTTTTCATTTCACAAATGCAAAAAAAAAGAGTGAAAAGGAGAGTGTAATTTTACCGAAGCAGAGGAAGAAGGGGATATAGAAGAAGCCATTAGCGTATTTTGCTTGCTTTCTCCCTTTTGCGAAGTATTTTGGCAATAGGAGAAAGCAGAACGTTTTTGTCTAACAAACGAAAGTGGAGCGAAAATGAGAAAATGCACAAATGCAGTGGCTCCACTAAACATATGAAATAAGGCGTCATTCGGTTTGAATACTCTCTTTTAACTGGCACGATTTTCGAGAAACAAACAAAGATTTGTGTGATATACTCCTCCGTCCATAAATGTTTATCCACTCTTCACTTCACACATATATCAAAAAATTATATATATAACATAAATACCAACCCTTTTAAGTAATTATACTTTTTTTATTTTTTAAATTATTTTACTTTTTTTTCTATTAATATACATAACTTAATCGATATATACATAATATTCTATGTATATATTAGAAATTTTATAATATATTTAGTGAGTTGAGATTTTTTATCATATTAAAAATATAAATTATGTATTTGTGTAATTTTTAGTAAAAAATTTACATCTACAAGTCATTTAACTTTTGGTCGTTGTTAAAAGAATCGGCAGTAGACAAAACTGTTATTTATTATTTTATTAAATTAGTTTTTAATTATTTTATAATATTTTAAGGGGAAAAGGATCAAATATACCCCTCAATTTTATAAAAAGGTCCAAATATACCTCCGTTACAAGTTTGGTTCAAGTATGCCCTTGTTGTTAAAGTTTAGGAGCAAATATACCCCTAAACTTTGTGAAAAAGTCCAAATATACCCTCTGTTACAAGTTTGGCTGAAATATGCTCTCGCTGTTAAAGTTTAGGAGCAAATATACCCCTTAACTTTGCGAAAAGGTTCAAATATACCCTTCGTTACAACCCATAACCCGACCCACCAATTTGGACCAACTCATAACCCAACCCACCAATTTGGACCAACCCACAACCCATATCTCTAGTAGTCATCCAAACGAGGAACATTCTTTCCGTTTATCTAGTCTTCGGAGGAGAAATTACGAATCTGTTCCGCGAACCTAACTGTGTAACTTGAGGCATCAAATTTGTATATTAAAGTGATTATACTCTGCCCCTGGAGAAGTTTATTGTAAAAATTATCGATATCACTTCCAAAGATTGAAACAAGGCCTATTTCATATATGACGATCCTTTTTCTGGGGTCTGTCTCTCTCTTAGGAGCTGAAACAGCTGGAGAAGCCATGATCCTGATTCTTCCACATTTTACAACTATTTGAAATATTTTAGTAGATTAGAGTCTTTCGCGATAAAATCAAACAACATGAAAACAAACCAAACTTTGAAAAATGCAATATCAACACAATATTTAAATAGAACACATTGATAATAAGAAAAATGCAACATTAATATAATATTTGAAGATTCATTGAACTGATGAAATATTTCGATAACATTATAAGATTGAAAATTTGATAAACAAAATATGGGTCGGGTTATGGGTTGGTTCAAATTGCTGGGTCGGGTTATGGATTGTAACGGAGGGTATATTTGGACCTTTTCGCAAAGTTAAGGGGTATATTTGCTCCTAAACTTTAACAGCAAGGGCATATTTGGGCCAAACATGTAACGGGGGGTATATTTCAACCTTTTCGCAAAGTTTAGGGGTATATTTGCTCCTAAACTTTAACAGCGAAGGAATATTTGGACTAAACTTATAACGGAGGGTATATTTGAACCTTTTCTCAATGTAGAGGGGTATATTTGACCCTTTTCCCTATTTTAAGTGTCCCATTAATTACAATTGGGTTATTAAATCTTTTCTTATTTAAATATAGTAAAAATTAATATTAATTTTCAATGATCAATTCATATTTGAGGAATTAATAAATTAATCACTTAGGAAAAAGTCTTATGTAACCAAATATGACTTTTAATACTAACCAAATACTACTTTAGTAGTTAATTTTTGACCAAATTTGTGAGTTTCTTTTTAAGACTAATTTAACATAAATAGGTGGGTTATTTTGACAAGAATTTTACTTAAAATAAAAAATAAATTAAGTAAACTCTCCTTTTTAATATCAACACCAAAGTAATTCTATGAATCTTCGTCTCTTTGTTTTTCTATTTAATTTGTATTTTTTTTTTTGCGGTTTGAAATTATTTTTATCAGCTACAGGTTGTTCGTTGTTTTTAAACGTTATTTTGATTGCTTAATTATGTAATTTTTTTATGTGTGCTTTGTGGTATTTTGAGATCCTATTATTAATTTTTGAGATTCTATCATAATTTTTGTTTGATATGTTGTGACCTCGCTCGGAGAAATGCGGTAAGGATGAAAATTTCAATTCAAATCATAAGCTTCAAAAGAACAAGGATAACAGGGGTATAACTTCTACCAGTTTAACTTAACATATGATTTATTATTTTTGAAAGTTAGATGATCTACCTACATTTATTATTTAAGAGGAAATTATTCTCTCAATAATTTTTTTGATCGATCATATGTGGGTCAATTGATTAGTTACAAAGAAATTGAGGTTAACGCTTTTAATATGCATCATGATGTTATCGTTAGCATATCATGTAAGTATTTACATCTAATTATGCACAAAAAAAAATTTATCCATGTACAACCATTAGTTATAGCAAGGTAGAGGAGTGATGTTAGACAAGATCGAAAAATGATAGTATATTCTTACAAAGTGTTTTGTTATTTGTGCTCTCATAATTTTGTGACTTTGTTCTCCCTTTTATGTTAAATTTTATATTATAAATATTAGTCTCAAACCTAAATTGGATCGTAGATCGTACTAATAATATTTTTATTTTAATATAATGTATAGGTGCAACAAACGTTCCTCTACGGCTTAATATTCCTCTACACATTTTTCTTTGGTGAGCAGAAATTTTAATTCATTAAATTTTTCATTTTATAATAGTTTTCTTGATTAAGATGAAACACTTATAATGTCAAATTATACCTTTTAAATAGATATAACATTTATTTTAACTCAATTATTATTTTTAAAATTATTTTATTTCTTTATGTATAATTTTATTATCAACACGAGATCTCACACGTGCAAAGCATGTACACTTGACTAGTGATAATTTTATTATATTATCTTTTGAATATAATAAATTTTTTATTTTAAAAATACAATAAATGATGTGTTGTACTTAATATCAAAAGTAAAATAGATAATAATAAATAAATTATCCATTAATTTTATAAATTGAACAAGTATTATTAGACATTTCAAAATAAAAAAAGTGGACAGGTAAAGATGAATGGAGGAAGTAATATGAATGTCATGTTACTTGTGAATGTTATTAATGAGAGATAATAGTTAGTAGCCAAATTGAACTTGAAGATCAAGAATTACTTGTTCAAATTGAATTTCGAATATCAAAATTACTTGTTCTAATTGAATTTGAACACTAAGGTTAGTTGGTCAAATTGTCAATTTAATGTCAAGTTTAACTGTCAACTTGATGCCAAGTTTAACAAGCTTAGGAAGCAAGTTTGATGATTTTGTAAATAGTCACCCTTTTGTATATTTTTATATGTAAATCCAAGTAGTAAACAAAAGTACTACAGAAATTCTCTAAAGTCTCATCCTTTCTTTAAGTTTGATATTGATATTAATATTTTATCTTTATTTTATAACGTGTTATCAGTAGGCAACTCTACCGTCTCAAAATTTGAAGGCTAAGAAAAAAATTAAATCCAAAGGTGGAGAAGGCAAGACTGCAAGAACTATGTGATCATCATGATTTGGATTTGACCTTTCTACTATTTATGAGATAAGTATAGTATTAACTCACGTTCTTTAAGTTTGAAAAGAATACTGATAATCATAAGTAGTGATACTGTTATATGCTCAAGTTTGAGTTGATTATACTTTGGCCTGATATGTTATTGATTGAGGGTGTAATGATGGATTTAAGTCGCATGCCATCAAGAGGGTAAGACATCTGGTTAGAGTCTCGATGCACTGTGATGATAAAATATTAATTTTAAGTGTCATTGATCTATGGCCTAGGATGATTTTTATTTGAAAACATGTTGAGTTCGAATCTCAATGCACCATATTTATGATATCAATGGCGGACACAATATTTTATATAAGCAGGTTCAATTAGTAAATAGGAAACGGTGGTGATAGTCGATAGAAAACGATGGTGATAGTCGATAGTGTAAGCAACACAAGCAAAAGAAATGAGTTGCTCATTGCCCTTTTATTTGTTCTTTTTTTTTTTGTTAATAATATAATATCAAAATAATTTATTTTATTTTTTTAAAAAAAAACTCGCATGTATCTTATTTAACAAATTGAATTTTTTTTTGAAAATTTACAAAAGAAAACTATTTACATTTTTGAAAAATTCAATTAACGTAAACTAAAAGACCATATATAATTTCAATAAAAATAGTTACATCATTTATCAAATAATCAGGAAAGGGAGTACCGGAATTTAATTTTAAAAAGTTTAAAAGTTTTTTTTGAAGTAAAATAGACTTTAGATTTTTATTGAATTTGAGTAAGAAGAAAGTGAAATAGACAAAAAAAAATATAATTGATAAATTTACTAAATTTGAATTGGTTAATTCTTTCTTATTTTTTGATAACATGACCCATCAAACGCAGTGATTTTCATACTTAACCAAAGGCAGCAAATTGATGTTTAAAGCAGCTGACAAGATTCGAACTCGCGTGCCCAAAAATAATATTGAACCCACTTGACCACTGCACCTCAACAAAACTATGTTCCAAATCGGCTTAATTTAGTTCTTTTACTGAAATTTCACGATAGTTTTTTCTTATTTCTTATATAAACAAAAAAAATTCCAACGAAGTGGGTTCAATTGAACCCACTAGGAACCATGTGGGTTCTCCCCTGGATGATATAATGATTAAGGTAAAATTTTGGAGAAAAGTCATGAAATATATCTCATTAAATATGCTTCATTCCCATAAGTGAATGTGGTAGCACTGCATAATATTTCTGGAAAAAAAACATGCGATTGAATTTATGAATATGAATGTGGGTGTAGCAAAGGATAAAATCTTTTGTTACATTATATGTACACCTCGATTTGCTCATGAAGGAGCAATATCTTGAAAGAGATTCTAAACTATCATAATCTGATAGGCTTAAGGTACGATTATATTTTATTCCTAAGAAATGAAAATTTTAATTGTTAAAACTATAAAGTTCATTCCCATGGAGTGAATGTGATATATAGGAGTAACACCCCAAAAGCGGTAGAATAATTGAGAAGAAATATTATAAAATATACTCCCAAATAGTAAATCTGAAAATTTATTCATGTTTTAATAAATCTGAAATTTACTAAGTAAAAATATGTCATGGTAAACTTGAAATTTACTAGTACAAATAAGTTTACAAGTTGACATGAATGATTTTGCCATTTCAAATATGTTCACATTACTCAACATATATATTAAAGAATTAGAAGATTCTTCGAAGAACATTATAAGTTCTCAAATGATCCTTCAAAAGTTGAAGGTAATATTTGTCAATAAATGGGCATGATATGAAAGGTTATTGGGTATGTGATTGCCTTGCGATTTAATTTGGTACAAGTTTTATAAATCCTCCATCAAAATAAAAGAATATAAAGTGATGGTGCGCTTGATCTTTCAAAGTGATGTTGAGGTCTGTCATGTAAATATGATAAATTTCATGGCGCAAGAATGAGCTTTTAATGAAAATTTATGAAGCATGTACATATAATTATAGCTCATTCCTTGGAGAATGAGACTAGTGATAAGTATCATTGATACTCGACTATTCTTGAAAGAAAATGTGTCCAAAGATGTGATAAAAATTATGAATAAGAATATGTCCATGTATGGTTTGATAAATATCACATCTCACCTCTACGGGATGTTTGAGAAAAAAAAATTAACATAAATAATCATTGATCGCGTACTTGTAGTATGCCATAAATATTTTAGTATGTTTATCATGAATTATTAAAGGGTGAAAGTAAGAAATAAGTCTTGCCTATATAATGTTTTAAGATTATGACCATAATTATATGATTTTCTCCTTGACGGATATGTTCATCATATGAATGGTGTGTGAAATATGTGGTAGTACACAAAATTATTTTAAAGCTCCAAATAAAATTAAGTGTTACTAATCTGGAGGAATCAACTGTTCATAATACTAGGATTGTAATAATTCTCAAAAGAAACTAATTAAGTTTCAATGATATTGACCAAAAATAAGTAATATTGAGACTATAAATAATGAAAAGATGTTACATCTTCATATTTACTACAATCAGAACGAATTATAAATATTTATGTAAAAGGTTACCGGCCATTTTCTTTATATTTGTAATACAGAATATAAACATGATGACAAAATCACATGCAATAGTAAATTAAAAGTTTACTGAAATGAATATTAATTCGCATAAGGATTGACCATCTCAATTTAAATGTGATGCAAAAATAATTGTGAATTCATGTGATTATATATTGAAGAAATAAAAAGTTCTTCACTAATTTTTCCGTGCTGCTTGTTTTCATAATGAATTGATCATTGTACCAGCTAAGGTTGAGATTGTATGTCCTAAATTTTTGAAACATTTAGAAAGATAAATATAGGCCCATTCGCCTGCCATATGGATTGAATATTATATAGTTTAATAGATGCATTTATGAAATGATCACATGTGCTTTTATATTAATTTATAATTTGATTTTTGCAAAGTTGTTTGCTCAAATTGTTAGATTAAGAGCACAGTTTCAAACTATAAATTATGTTGATAACGTTAGTTGGTTTAATAGAAATTGTATGTCTCCAATTATAGCTAAATTATTGACTATGAGAATAAATCTCCTAAAAGAAATTTGTATGAGATGTGTCATTTAAAATATGCAGCATTTGTATGCATCAAGCCAACAAGACTCCCCTATCACTATTGGTTCAGGGTTAGGAATCAAATAACTCTCATTTGAAAGTTTGAGGGTGTGGTATATAATTCATTTGATCTACCACAACACACAAAGATAGATCTCAAAATAAGATTGGAGTAAATGTTAGATTTTCTGACATTAAGAGGGGAGATGATTGACAGATAAAAATTACGTATGAAATAAATTATCTAGATCTTTATAAAAAAATATATGTAAACTTGAAGTTCAAGAGATAATTTATTTGCAAAATATTTCAAACTAATTATCCAGATGTGTTATTGACTCTATATGATAATTCAACTATAAATGGTCTAATGAAAAGTTTGTAAAAGGACAGTCTATGACACACATGAAGCATGATAGATCAATAAGTTTCAAAGGTAAAATTCTTTGATGAAGGAAAAGAGCATATGATTAAGTCATGATAATGAGGCAAGTGCTTTGAATGTACACCATCATAACACTTCATAAAATCTTGACAAAGGTCCAAGTACCTAAATAAAAATGAATGAAGAGATCTTGAAAAGTTATGTCTTATTGAAATCAATATTAAATAACTGTCGATGATATCTTTGATATAATATATTGCTCAACATTATAAATAGTATTGAGGATCTTGGATACAAATCTGTCGAAGAGTATAGACAGATATATTATTAACCAAATAAAAGTACATAATTTAAGTAGTTTGTTTCACTTGAAAAGTGAATATTTGAACTTATAATTCAAATATCAAATATAAAATGTCCATAGCGCACAAATGAGTTATTATGCAAAAAGTAAAATTCGTAAAATATAAAGTATGACTTGTGCTTTGGGGCATAAAGGTTTCGCAAAGTTCCTAGCATTATTATATGAGAAGTGTTCTCCTATGATGGATGAAATGAGTTTTTTTTTTAGTCTGGCAATACTGAAAATCCTGAATATTTATAATGAATTATTGTCATGTCTAGCTAGATGACAAAGATTATATGAAAATTTTTGAAGGATTTAAAAGGTTATAATGCAATTCCATTGAATGCCCCAATGATTTTAAGATTGCTTGACTTGAAAAAGATCAATTTTGATTTCATAAAAATGATTAGTAAGTATCAAGTTTCAGTGCAGTTGGTGCAGTTATGAATTGGGAAGCATCCTTTATAAGAGTAAAGTGATGTTTTAATCGATGTGAGTATAAACACATTGTACTTTTTTTTTCTTAGCGGAGGTTTAGTCACACAAAATTTTTCTGACAAGATTTTTAATGAGACGATTAACAATTTGTATTACTGAATGTATATTCGAAGTATTTGACAAATGAAATATTTGTTCAGCAATGAACATACATTGATAAGGTATTTATCTGGTACGCATGAAATTTTATCTCAGATGAGTTATTTACTTATATATGGACTTACAACTAAATCATGACATTCGATGAAGAAAACAATAGTTGTCATTTCTTCAAATCTTGCAGAAAAATAGTCATTCATAAAGCAGGACGTGAGTATGTTTGGTTGAGATCAATAACTCAATATATTAAAAAAATATGTAATTTCCTTTGAAAAATATTCCAACTATAATGTGTGAATATAATATTGCAAGTATAACTCAGCTGAAGGAAGGATACATTAAAGAAGACGGAACAATACACGTTTCACCAAAGTTCTTCTTCAGTCATGATCTTGAGAAGAAGGTGAAATAAATATTCAACAAATTTGATTCATTGAAAAATTGACGAACCTGGTCATTAAGGCATTGTCAACATCAATATTTGAGAAGCTGATATATAAGATAGAATGCATCGTCTACGAATATTGAATAAATTTTTTATCAAGGGGGGTAAAACATACGTTGTACTCTTTTTTTTCCTTAATCAAGATTTTGTCCCAATCTGATTTTTCGGATAAGGTTTTTAATAGGAAAACACAAAAGGCATATTACAATATATGTGTACTCTTTTTTCTTCACTAAGCTTTTTTTCACTGGATTTTTCTAATAAGATTTTAATGAGGTAAATTATTTATTAATGAATATCCAAAGGGAAGCGCTATATAATATGAATGCAATATGGCATATACATATACATATACATATATATATATGTGTGTGTGTGTGTGTATATATATATATGTATGTGTATGTGTGTGTGTGTAGAGGGGAGGGGAGTGTCATTAATGAAGATAATTGTTTTTAGCCAAATTGAACTTGAACACCAAGAGTTACTTATTCAATTTGGATTGAATACCAAAGTTACTTGGGCTTTAAGCTATAGGTCACAAAAGAGTCTGAAAATGAGGTGTAGGTGACTCAACTCTTAATAATTGAGCGGATGTGGCAATTACTTTATTATGGATTAAGAAAGTTAGGGAAATTTCAAAACAACCCACAAGTTTTTAAATTTATTCTTTGATCCAAATGTTAGTTGATATGACGGAAAACAGAGAGAAAAAAGTGTGTTTCTCTCTTTTCTCATCTGCTATTATTTTTTCTCTCTTCACGATTTTTGTTGTTTATTGTTGTTGCTGCTTTATTCATCATCTTTTGCTTTATTATCCTTATCTTATACTTCATTATCCTCTTCATAATCTTCTTATTGACCATTGTTGTTGTTGTTGTTACCGCAACTGGTGCTCTTTAATCAATTTCTTAGGTTAAATTTTGTTTTGTACATCACTTTTAACTTTGACATTTACTTGATAGGAGACTTTGGTAAGTCAAACTATGCTTTTTAGTTGAATTTGTCATCTGGGTAACTGCTAGTGTGCTGTTTTTTCAATAATAGCTAGCATGCTAACATGAATGCAACATAAGAGCCATCTGTTTAAACAGATCCATTATCTGTTGCACCAGATAGATATTTTGTTATAACAGAAGACTCATATATTGGATTCATGTTTATGATTCTATAGTGCCCGTAACATGAATCGAACAGATGGGTATTCTGTTGCGACAGATTAATAATCTGTTCCAATAAATAATTAATCTGATTTACCAGATTAGTAATATGTTCCAACATAAAGTAATCTGTTGCAACAAAATATTTATCTGTTGCAACAGATTATAATTCTGTTGCAATAGATGAATAATTTATTTCGAACAATACAATACAACTTCGGTCACAAACCCAATAAATAACCTGTATGTTGATCTCTTGCTATTGATACTGGATTCAAATTATTCCTTAATCGTAGACATGTTTGTTGAGAAGAAGAAACAGACAGAATGAAAATTAAATGAGAATTAAAATTCCAAAGTGGATCAAACATAAATTTTTTATTAAACAAAAAAATAAAAATACTTATGTAAAAGATGATGGATCTGTTCTAACAGAAGACTCATATGTTGGATTCATGTTTATGGCTCTATAGTGCCCGTAACATAAATCGAATATATGGGTATTCTGTTGCGATAGATTAGTTATCTGTTCCAATAAATAATTAATCCGTTGCACCAGATTAGTAATTTGTTCCAACATAAAGTAATCTGTTGCAACAGATGAGTAATCTGTTTCGAACAACACAATACAACTCCTGTCACAAACCCAACAGATGACTCGTATGTTGATTTCTTGCTTTTGATACTGGATTCAAATTATTCCTTAATCGTAGATATGTTTGTTGAGAAGAAAAATAGACAGAATGAAAATTAAATGAGAATTAAAACGCCAAAGTGGATCAAACATAAATTTTTTATTAAACAAAAAAAATAAAAATACATAGGTAAAAAAATAATAATACAATTATTATTATTATTATTATTATTGCCAGTCGACCAATTTTCAACCAGCAGCAGCAACACCCTCCTTATTCTGCGGATCGCTCACAGCATCCTTACTCTGATGGCGGCCAACTCCCACTGTAGGTCATGAACCGGCGTCTGCTGTTCCTGCGCGAAATCTCGTAAAATAGCGATATCCCACACTGAATCATCCATATCTAGAACACACATAAATTGACAAAAATTCAAAAACAAAAGTAAAGAAAAAAATTTGAAAGTAATACAATGTATATTTACACAAAAAGCAAGAAAATAACTTAACAGAGACAAGATAAAACTATCAAGTCCTTGAAGAGAAAGTAGTTGAAGGTGTAATATGAAAGACAAGAGCAAGAGATAAATAGAGTGTAGTAGAATGAACGAGTAAGGGGGAACCTATTTATAGAGGATTGAATTTGAATGAGTTAGGCAAAAAGGCACGACTATTCACCTCCATTTATTAAGTACAGTACATTCAAACTGGTGAGTTTTTTATTATCGTGGAAAGTTATGACTTAATTATTTCTTTTCAGTAACCATTTTTATTGAGTTGTGGCAATAGACTATATATCTATTGCATCAGATAACTCATCTGTAACAACAAATATACCAGTTATTACAACAAATTGACAATCTATTACATCAGATAATATATCTGTTGCAACATATATTTTTTTTAATAATCATCATATCTTTATCTTTAATCCAAATTTGCTGACTTTTTTTATTATATAAATTAAAAAAACAGATTCAAAAATAAAAATATCAAAAAGTCACTACTTGTCGCCTATTTAAACATCAATTATTCAAATTTATGTTTAGTTAAGTTATGACTTAATTAGTTCTTTTCAGTAACCGTTTTTATTAAGTTGTGGCAACAGATTATATAACTGTTGCATCAGATAACCCATCTATGACAACAAATATACCATTTGTTGCAATAAATCGATAATTTGTTGCATAAGATAATATATATATATATGTTACAACATATATCTTTTTTAATAATCATCATATTTGTATCTTTTAATCTAAGTTTGGTGACTTTTTTATTACATAAATTTAAAAAACAGATTTAAAAATAAAAATATCGAAAAGTACTACTTGTCGCCTATTCTCTTCGTTTCATATTAGAAAACTTGGCACATCCATTAAGAAAAATATTTATTAGGGGTCTATTTTACCAAATTAGCTTTATCAATTATTCTTTGAAAATATATAAATTTGAATATATAAATTGAAAATCTGTTGCATCAATAAGGCGCAACTGTTCACCTTCATTTATTAATTAAATTCAAGCTGGTGACTTTTTGATTACTAAGAAAAGTTATGACTTAATTAAATCAAGCTGCTGTCTGACTTTGATTATTGTGATATGTCTTCTTATTATTAATTAATTCTTTTCAGTAACCATTTTTATTGAGTTGTGGCAATAGATTATATATCTGTTGCATCAGATAACCTATCTGTGATAATAGATAATCTATTTGTTGCAACAAATCGACAATATGTTGCATCAGATAATCTATTTCATGCACATATAAGCTATCTTTTTTAATAATCATCGTATCTTTAATCCTAATTTGGTGAATTTTTTATTATATAAATTAAATAAAATAATTTAAAAACAAATATGTCAAAAAGTCACGATCAATCATTAAAATTAAATAACCGTTCCTTTGCAGTTATAAATTGTGTTTATCATTTATTTTCTTATTTTACGAAACATTTTTCATATGAAATAATCGAAAATTCATGACTAAAGACTTTTCACCCTCTCAATAATAATAATAACCATTTTTTTTATTAATAATCGCCTGTTGCAACATATGATCCATCTGTCGCAACAGATTAACCATCTGTTGCAACATATGGTTCATCCGTTGCCACAAACGCTCAATCCCTTCCTCCAACCGTTGACTTGTTGAGAATAAGGAATAGACAGAATGAAAATTAAATATTAAATAAGAATTAAAAATCCAAAGTTGACCAAGATTTTTGAATTCCTTAGATAGATCCAATATAAAAAAGGAAAATACATACTCTAAAAGGAAAAACATAACCTATTTATTATTACTATTATTATTATTATTATTATTATTATTATAAGTATTACTATTACTACTTTCATTGTCTGAAGGGTAATTTTCATTTGGCAGCAGCAGGACCCTCCTCAGCTTTGCTTTGAAGTCGGTCAAATCTCTCTGGAGTGTATTATACTGCCTTCGAAGTTCCTGGAAGGACTCGATATAAATCTTCTTGTATGAATCTGGATCAGCCATATCTGAAAGTGTAGTAGTAGAATGAACAAGTAAGGAGGGGCCTATTTATAAAGGAAGGGGTTAGTAAAAAAGCCACGACTATTTATTCATCCCTTAATTAAATAAAATTAGCGAATTTTTGAATATGTAAATTAAGAAAATAGATCTAAATAAACATTTTATCTTTATTGTATTTCAAAAAGAAGAAAGTTGCTTTAAAATAAATCTAACAGATGGCTAATCTGTTGCAAAATACATTCTATCTGTTAGATAATTTACCAAATATTGAAACTGTTGCAACAAATGCATATATCTGTTTGATTTTTCAAATAGATAAGTCATATGTTGCAACAGATTAATCATCTATCGTAACATATGTCTATAACTGTTTGATAATTTTAACAGGTTAGTGATCGGGAGTTAATCCATAGATGGGCTAGAAAGAATAAGGTACGTGCAGATGGATGGATCCACTTTCATGTGTGGGAGTTATGTATTATTGATAAGGTCACTGAGACAACACACACAAAGTACAATATTTTTGTGAATGCAGTTTTTAACCGATTAGGCCTTGATCATTCAAACAAGATCCTGCATTGTACAGTTAAGTTTGATGGGTTCAAATTGATAAGGACGAGGGACCCATGATGATAGTGTCGATACCCTGTTACGAATTACTGATGGTTGTTGCTCATGTTTATGTGTGTCAAGTTTTGAGAAGGGATCAATATTTGGTGTCATTGCAGAGATCCAATAGCGATTGGACTTAACTTTAAGTGTGCATTGTACACCAAGTGAGGCCCACTTAACTTTAAGTAGGAGATATAGATCTCCGATTAGTTAGTTTAAATAGCGATTGGACTTAACTTTCAGCCTAAGGTAACAATCTTCTTAGAATTTCTCTTTTCCATGCTCGATTTCAGCTGCATATCATTCTCATATCAGTCATGCATTCATAGAAACAGTTTAGTCATGTGTCATGTTCAGACTCAGTCATGCAATCACGTTTTTATCACGTATATTCATCATATAATCTCAATTCCTCATGTTTTCGGCTTAATCAGTCTCATTTGAGGATGAATGTTCCCAATTGGGAGATATAGTAATACCCTAAAAATCGAAACCAATGTTCGCATTATGTTTCAAGCTCATGCATAGTACATTATCATTCTTTGATAGTTTTATGAGTTAGTTTGAGGTATATTAAGGCCCCATATAACTCCAGCTATTAGACGAATCAAAATAATCCTTACTGATTGAAATTTTAATAAGAATGTTGCTTTAGTCAACTTCAAACGAGCATATCTTTTTCTTTATTGAGAATTTTCCATTCCAAGACCCACCAAGTTGTAGAAAATTGAATTAGCTTTCCAACAATACTAATTTTTCTCAAATCTGATAGTCGGTTAAGAAGTTATGGTGATTTTAGTAAGAGCAGTAGGACACCGCAATAAGTATTGCATCGTGGTGAAGGACAAATTAGCAATTGTCCAATTTCCAGTGTAGCACCGCGATTAGCCCGCGTCGAGATGGAGTTCCAGTTCACATTCGTCCTTTTCCAATAAAGCACCACGATGGCGCTGGGTCAAGCCAAGGTGTCATTTTACAATCGTCCATTTTCCAGTGATGCATCGTGATGGCACCGCATTGCGTCGATGTGCTATCTCACATTCATCCTTTTCTAGTGGATCATCGCGATAGCACCGCGTCTTGCTAAGTGTTAATTTTGTATTCAGTGGAGTACCGCAATGGCGCCGCGTCACGCCAAGGTTCCAATTCTCAATTGCCAGCATTCCAATGGCTCGATGCGATTACACTGCATCGCATCGGGTGTCAAAATCAGGATTTCAAGTCCGCAACTTAATTTTTCCAGGGACCGTTTGGTCAATTACCAAAGTTCTAAATCTGTGAAAAATACGGGATTAAAGCCCTAATAGCTTATAAAATCTATATTTTTATTCAATTTCTCCCAAATAAAAAGTAGTCTTTTTCAAGAACAAACCCTAGCCCTCAGGATTCATGGTCAAATCTCAAGAATTCACCATCAATCCTCACAAATTTATAAACCAAGGTATGTTAAATGTTCATCCATGGGTTGTTTTCACCCATGGAGTCCAAATATCCAATTCTAAATTCAAAATTGGGATCCTTACAAGTTTTCATGATTTTTAATTGTGATTTTAACCATGAATTCCCATGAATTGTAATTCTACTCCATGTTTATATGAAATTATTGTTGTTATTCAACCCCGCATGTTTTAATGATGTTATTTGCTGATTTAATTCATAATTAGTGATGTTGATGTTGAAATCATGTATTACTGCAAGCTTTAAACTATTCCCATGCTTAGCTTACATTATGTATATCAAGTGTTTGATGAAATGCCTACAAGAATAAATTTTGAATAAATGCTTTCATATTATGTCCCCAAAGTTTCAGTACTATTTTACGATTATTGCTATTGAGCCTTGGGGGTTATGAATACCCAAAAACTTAGCTGTTTACTTAGTCTTAATATCTTTAGAATAGTTTCAGAATATGTTATGAGCATTAGTATATCAGTCAGTCATCATAATCAGTTAAACGTAGAATAATTTAATATTCCGAGCCATTCCAGTTGGGGAGTAGAATTTAGCACCGATCGAGTGCAGGGATGATGGCTTCCCCATCAGATAGGCAAAGTCATTAGTAGCAGTCCTTGTACTCTAGAACTACATAGCTAGCATAGGATATGAGGAGTCACCCATCAATTTAGGCTTGACACCCTTTATCCTTTGGGATAACATATCAGTAGATCCACACATCTAGTGTTAGTACTCGTGGCACGATACTGACACCCTTCACAACTGGGGTAACAGGTTGAACCCTAATTTGCTCATATTGGGGCATGTCAGTTAGATGATAGCTCCCATAGTATCGGTCCAGTAATCAACTTAGTAAATAAATTTTAGTTTCTTAACCATATCATACAGATATTAGTAATTCAGTTATCAAATTTTAGTATCTTAGTTACAGATTATATTTAGAACATGTTTTATGCTTGGTCATGCATCCTCAGTATTTACAAATTTTATGTATCTTCAATACTTACAGATTTCATGCAATCTATTTAGTATTTCATGCTATTTATTCAGTTAGTTACTATTCATGCATATGAAACCATTCATATCAGCCTACCTTATTTAGCATACCAGTACATTCAAAGTACTGATCGCATACTCTTTTTTTTGCGCTATGATGTATCATATCATAGGTTCGAACGCTTAGTTCCCGAATCGCGTATAGACCTTTCAGACTATCAGTCGTAGTAGTGGTGAGTCCTCATATTTCGAGGACAAACTATATTTATTTTCATGCTTTCAGTTTAGTAGTTAGTTGGAGTTAGTTAGGGTCTGTCCTATCAACTCTCCTTCAGTTAGTTTAGAGGCTTTTAGATATTTTAGACAGTTAGTCAGTTCTTAGATTTCAGTTGTCATTGTCAAATGTTATATCAGTATTATTATTTTTCTTTACAGATTTTATTAGATTTATTACTTAAAACCTTATGGCATTCCTCAGATAAATTCCATATATGACCTTTTGTTATTAGTTTTACTCAGTGCTCACAGCAGGTACCAGCTCATGAGTTATTTTGTGGTCCCTTAGGACTGTAGGCACCGTGTGGCGTCTGGGGTGTACTCTTGGTACATAACACATTTCCTTTACGGATGCAGTTAGTGCATTAATATCATTAATTACTCCATCATGTTACGCCTTGCAGTCTTGACATTTGCATGCAGAACATTCACTAGAAGTGACAAAATTTGTGTAACTAGTATGATCATAATCATAATGATTTGTTGTATCAAAAACTGTAAGAGCAACATCATTAGCCCAACAGCATCACCGCTACCACTACCACTACTATCATCAACAACAACAAGCCCACTTTCCAAAATTATTTTTCTTGTGATGGTTGTTTTTCTAAATAATTCTATTTTTATTCTATCAACGATCTTAGAGTCTGATAAAGTAGCACAGATCATAAAGTAAAAAAATGACATCTTCAACTCTCAATTGGTCAGAACAAGCCACGGATGGACAATATAAAATAAATTAGTACATATATTAGAATGATGATGAAATCATTTAAAATACTCATGAATTAAAACTAAAACTTTATTAGAATTAGACTTACTGCTTCCTTCGGGAGGTTGAAAAGATCAAAAAATTTTATATTTTTATTAGTATTGACCGACAACCATCTCAAAATTCTTGGACGTGAAACTTCTTCCTGGTTGTTCACTTATTGTCTCAAATAAGGAATGACTTTAAATGCCCAAGCCTATAACATAATGATAATAAATCAAAAATAATATTAAATAAAAAAATGAATCATATTATAATAAAATAAATATTTACCATGAAAGCCCATGAAAAGCCGTATAAGTTAACTGTCTTTGCGTTAACAGAGTCAACAAATATTTGACAGTCATTTTGAAACTTTCATAACCCCAAGGATAGCTGTTAAAGTCCTCAAGATCCTTAGAGAGATGTATTAAACCAAGGCTTATGTTGTTGTTAACATCTCTCGCCCAAAGAATATTATGTACAAATCAAACCAAGCACAATGATTGCTTGTGCTTCTTTGAAAGTCTTTTACCTTTTAACGTTTCTATCAAAATTTTGTTTTTGAAGCTTGGACCAACAATGGACACCAGGTAATCATGATCACACGACTTGCCTTTGCCTTTTTGGGGTGTGCGGGGTGCTTTTTTGGGTTAGAGTAGGTATAACTTGAGAAGGAGGAGGAGAATAGTATTTTAGTCCAGTAACTATGGCAAACTCCTTCCAACCAAAACAAACAGGTATGCCACAGTAATTTATCCACACCTCATCCATTTTATCTTTGTTTCATACATAAAGCTACGCTTGAGAAGATCATATACCATTTTCATTTGAAAATGAGCATTGTTGTCCTCCTATAAATCAAGATATTGCCCAAAGCAACTTTTCCTGAAATAAGAATTCAATTTTTATTCTCGAAGTATTTTTCTGAAGGCATTGAAAGATTTTTCTATGGATGATTTAACCATGAAATCACCGGTTAAATTTGTGGCACCATCGCACTGTATTTTCACAGGATAACAATCAATGCTGAAGGTTTTGACCAACTCTTCAGTGGAAGGGCTATTAGCATTTGGATCATCTCCTTTGAAACATTCCTCCTCCCCGTGTTCATTATCTTCTACTCCTACTGATTGAAATAACGTTTGTAAAGCAAGCTCATAGAGTGGTGGATGTAGCCTACCTGCTTCACTTATTCCTGTACTTGGACTTGATTCGATTTCTCCTTTTGAGAGCCATATTATCATAAAATAATAAGAACATAAAATAGATTATAATTGATTAATGCATCATTAAAAAAGGATAACAGTAAATCTAACATGCATAATAGTAAGATAATAGTTCCAACAGACCACATATCTGTTGAACCATGTATGTTATCGGTTGCAACATATAACCGACCTGTTACAACGGATGAGTAAATCATTGAAAATAATAAAAACAGATCACTCATCTGTTGCACCAGGAAGGTTATCTGTTGCAACATATAACTAACCTATTGCAACAGATTAGTAATTCATTGAAAATAATAAAAATAGATTACTCATCTGTTGCACCAGGAATGTTATCTGTTGCAACATATAACCAACCTGTTGTGGCGAATAAGTAATGCGTTGGGAATAATTATAAAAGATTACTCATTTCTTGCTCCAGGTAGGATATCTGTTGCAGCATATAACTAACCTGTTGTAGAGGATGAGTAATTAGTTCGGAATGATAAAAATAGATCACAATTTGTTGCACCAGGTAGGTTTTTTATTGTAGCATATAACCAACCTATTGCAGCGGATGAGTAATTCATTGAAAATAATAAAAATATATCACTCATCTATTGCACCAGGTAGGATATCTGTTACAACATATAAGCAACCTGTTACAGCGGATGAGTAATTTGTTGGAAATAATAAAAATAAATCACTCATCTGTTGCACTAGGTAGGATATCTGTTGCAACAAATAAGCAACCTGTTGCAACGGATGAGTAATCCATTGGAAACAATAAAAACAAGCCACATATCTGTTGAAACAGATCACTCATCCGTTGCAAAATGAGTTATCTGTTGGATCAATATTGTTTAGATTTCTTTCAAACAGAAGAGTCGTCTGTTGCAACAGATGAATGATATGTTCTGTTCATCTATTGCATTAGATGTTTAATCGTTTGCATCGGATATTTCATCTTGTTAATTTGTTGCGTTAGATGGTTAATCTGTTGCATCGCTATTTTTATCAAGAAAAACAATAAATCAACCCAACAACAGCAACACAACACATGCACATTAAGAACATCAACGGTGATAAAAAATCACCAATAAATTGAACCAATAGTTCGACAACAAGAACTATAATAAAAACAAAAAATTATATTTCACACCGAAAAGAGTAGAGAAGAAATGCCAGAAATTAGGATTTTATTCAGTTCACATTTCAAATTTAAGAAAGAAATATTGAAATTGTTAACCAATACTAGAAGAGAAGTTGGCTCAAGTCATAATTTTTTACCCGTGAAAGAAGAAATGGGTCGATGAAGAACTTGAAGTTGTTGTTGCTGGAGAAGTTGTCTCAAGTTCCTCTATTTCTTCACGTCGATTGACGGTTAAAAGTTGAAAAAAAACTCACCCAAAGTTGAAGGGAGAGATTTTGCAGCACTGTTGGTTGGGAGAGAGTTGAGAGACCATCGAGAAATGGAGGGGAGAGAGACGGTTGATTTGGAGGAGAGGTCTGTGGGTTGATTTGTATTTTTGAAAAGATAAGAAAGTTTTGAAAATATTAATTAAGTCCACAATTAACTTACTCAAGTTTTCTAATTATATTTTACCCTTTAAGTTGGTCAATGTCATCAATCCTTCATTCAAGACTTAAAAGACACCTTTCCTTCAATTTTCTCAAGTTACGTGTTCTAATTGAATTTGAACACCAAAGTCAATTGGACACATTTTCAACTTGATGCTAAGCTTAACAAGTTTAGGGAGCAAATTTAGTAGTTTATAAATAGTCACCCTTTTTATACATTTTTATATATAGATTCAAGTAGTAAAAAAAAGTACTACTGAAATTCATTAAAGTTTCATCCTTTCTTTAAGCTTGATATTGATATTTTGTCTTTATTTTATAATATTTTGAACGAGTTAAGGTAAAATAATCCTATAACATTTTGAACGAGTTAGGGTAAAACAATCCCTAGACCCTGTTTGGCCATGAGAATAATTATCTTTCGGAGTTGGAGTTGAAGTTTGAGTTGATATTGTGTTCGGTCATGAATATAAATTGGAGCTGTTTTTTAAATTTCGTGAGAGAAAAAAGAGTGAAATAATTCTTATGAACGAATACTACTATTTTCAGATTTTTCATTAAAGTGAAATAATTTTTTGAAAAAAGGTGAAAAAATTCTCATGGTTAAACGCCTAGTTAAATTTTTATGTGATTATAAATTATTTTATTAAGGGATTATTTAGTTGAAATAAGTTATCTCGAAATAATTAATCTCAGGATTAGCTATTTATTTATCCCATCATGTATATGAGATAGCATATCCATCACTACAGTATAAATGGTGGTATAAATAATTCCGGTACTAACTTATACTTCCAACTAAACGCATGATATCCTTCAGTTTTTTTTGAGACTATTATACCTTATACCTCACATCAAACGACTCCTAAAAAAGTAAAAAGAAAATTATAAAGCTAAATTCTGACATTTTTTTTGGACATACTAAAAAGAAAAAATGTGTTACAAAAAATAAGATGGAGAGAGTATAAGTTATGCTCGGATTAGTTATTATGCTGTTATTTCTTATTAATTACTAGTGAACTTGTCGCACTTCATTCGGTAATAAAAAGTGTTGAGAAACTAAAATTTTTAGTAAATAAAATACAGATATATGAGATGTATTTAAAATATAATAGAGGAAAACGTTTGATTAATAGTTAGCAGACTTTGAACAAAGTCATAAGTTACAATTTTGTATCAAAAGAAATTGCTATCAAACATATAAATATCAGAACTTTAGATAAGATAATACAAAATAAAGAAAGAGTGCACAAAAAAATAAATAATGCAATATCATTCTTACAACTTTAATTATTAAAAAATACTCTCTTTATCTATCTTTACTTATCCACTTTTCTATTGGCATTGGGATTAAAAGTAAATGAAAGGAGTAGTTTTATCATATTATCCTTTGAATATAATAAATTTAATGCTTTGAAAATTTTTATTAGATAATGAATCTGTATTTAATGCTGAGAATAAAATTGATAGAAATCGTTTGATTTTATAAATTAAACAAATATTATCAGACATCTCAAAATAAAAAAGGAGACAAATAAATATGAATAAAGAAAACAAAAGAAGAAAATACAAAATCAATACATAATATTTCGAGCTCTTCTCGACATCCATTCCACAAGTTAATCATCACTCAATAATCGCCATCTTTTTGTTTAGTCAAACTAAATCACAAAGATGATAAACATTGAAATATAACAGTTAAAGCTTGTATGACTATTTTTAAAAAGTTTGTATGACTATTTTAAAAAAGTTTTACAATATCTCTAATTTGATTACAATATAAAGTACCAAATAATGTGATGAATATAACTATTAATTATTTTAATTTAAGGGTTATGATTATAAAAAAATCTTTCTCCATTTCATTTTACTTGACCTTCTTTCTAAATATGTTTGTTTCAAATTAATTTTTTATTTTCGCAAATAAAGAGTATTTTATTACTCCCTCCGTTTCATATTAGTTGACTCTTATTGACTTGACACATCCATTAAGAAAATATTAATTAGGAGGTTATTTTACCAAATTAACTTTATTAATTATGCTTTGAAAATATAAATTTGAGTAAATACACTTTGTTTAGTCATTTAATATTAAGGTAATATTGGAAGAACATAATAAAATTCTCTTAATTTCATCAAAGGGACAACTAAACTGAAACAAATATTTTTAGTAAGAGGGCTAATTAAAACGAAATGGAGGGAGCACTTTTTTTTTCATATTACCCCAGTATTAAATAACTAAAATAGATAGTAATAGTTAGATTTAGAGTTTCAAGACATTATTAATAGGGTTACCTTGTAAAATACGCTTATAGTTAATGTTTTATTAATGAATGTATCAACTTAAAAAGAGGCCGATAAAATAAAGTGGGAACAATATTAGAGTAACAAAAATGAAAACCATCAAGTTCTATAACTTGTGTGTATCTCAGAATTTCGGTGTGGCTACAGCTATAGCCTGTATACTATATGCCATTAAGGGATCTATTGGTTAGACAAAATACCCGATGTATTTATAACAATGCTTACTGATGAAATTTAATATGACATTGCGTGGCTCTCTTATCCCGTAGGAAAGACAATTACCAGAGAAATATAAGGCGTTAAGTATGATAGCCTCTTCTCATTAAATATTGAATCTAGTCTTTTTATTAAAAAATACTAAGATACAATAGAACTAGTAGTATTTTTGATAAATAAAATAGAAATAACTATATTTTCAATAAAAATAGTATTTTTATTAAAAAATACTGAAGATACAATAGAACTAGTAGTATTTTCGATAAATAAAACAGAAATAACTATATATAGGCGGATAACTAATTTATGAAATAGATTTAGTATATATACAATGAATCTATTTTTCTTTGTGCGTGGATATTTCTTAAATTTTGTTTCAATATTTTTTAATGATTTATTCTTTTCGTAAGATGTATTCATTAATTTGTTTGGTTTATTATTTTATCCTGTAGTAATTGCAGAGTTACAAATTTCTGTATAATAATTTATCCTAACTGTACTGTAATGTATATCTAATTCTAGATTTTCTATGTTATTTATTATCTTGTGTTGTTCTTCTCGTAGTGAGTTTTTTAAATTATATAAACTATCACATGTACTTTTTTCTAAATTTTCTAAGGTTTCTTCTATCCATATTAACTTTTCTTTTAGATTTTCCATTATTTTTCTAATTCGGTTTCTATAATTAATTTTTTTATTTAGATTATCTTGATTTTCTCTAGTTTTTCTAATATATTCTAACATCTCTTAATCTGAATAATATTCTTCTGGGTAAATTTCTTGGTATAACTATTCTATCCAATCTATGGTTTCAATTTCATAGTCTATTACTTTTTCTAATATTATTTTCTTAATGTCTATAATTTCTATATCTTTAAGTATATATAAGATTAAAACTTTAAGATAATCTAGATGATCTATCTTTTAAAATTGATTTTATTATAATATTTTGTAGTTGTTTGTTTTAGTCTTAGTAGTTCTTGCATATTTTTATTAAAAAATTATATATATTTTATTAAAAAATACTGAAGATACAATAGAACTAGTAGTATTTTTGATAAATAAAACAGAAATAACTATATTTTCAATAAATAAAATAGAAATAATTAAGAAAAAATTAGAACAATTATATAGTGAAGATCCATTAAAAGGATGGGAAAAACATAAAACTACTATAAAAATTGAATTAATAGATAAAAATAGCATAATAACCCAGAATAAGTTATTTAATCGCCTATATCCGCACCCCCTACAAATGGTATCAGAGCCCAGTTATTTAAAAAGTACAGCAGTGAGATATATGTTAGATATGTTAGAATTTATCTATGTTTATTGAATTAATTATGAGAAGACCATTTAAAAATAGAGAAGCTTTTAGAAAAATTAAAGATTCTTTAATTAGTAATTATTCAGAGTATATAAGTCTAAATAAAACAAAAGAAAACCCACAAAGATTAGCCTACCTAATTACCTTAATATCTAGTATTGAAGCAAAATTAATAATCCATTTAAAATCTAGAAGAATGAGACACATACCACCTAATTATGATAAAATTAGATTTAGATATCCACCAAGATATTATAAATATGGTTTAAATGAATAAAGTGCAGAAATACAAAGAATTAAATGCAATGAAGAACTCTGAATCTCCCACGTCAGTCTTTGCTTTACTTTTTGTTACTTCGAAAGGGTTCTAATATACTAAATCACATGTTTCTAAAATGATTGATAGAATTGATATTTCATAAAAGAATGATCGAGGCCTCGGTAGGAAAAGTGGAACTGTTTGATGCTTTTGAAACACATTTTTCCGAGTGTCATAGTCCTTTTGAATTTCTTCCGTTTCATCGATTTTATTCGAATCCAACCCTTCTTCCAAAAAAAAGGGAAGGAGATATAATGAGGAATCTTAACACCAAAACTTCAGAAAGAAAAAGTAAATTGTACCGGAAAAGCATTGAACTGAAAAAAGTAAAGAAATAAAAGAGAAAAGTCTATTAAGTAATTACCATAATCTTATTTCAAGAATCACCATTCATGCGTTCACTTGATCTGCAATCCACAAATAACATAAAATCTGCTAATTCTTAGATACTAAATGAAAGGGTCAAGTACTTCGTGCGGTACTAATTACTCTTTAGAGTAAAAAAGGAAGAAAGCAAAAGAAACTAATGAAATGACATGGCGGGTTATTGGCGGAGCTTTATTTTCATCCCACGATATGAACTGTCTGAAAAATGAAAAGTTTTCAAAATTAATAATATTTTAGTTTTTCTTTATCAAGTAACTGTCGGATTCTGTTACTATTACTAATAAAAGACATGGTTTTTACACTTCTTAAATAAACCAAGAAAAAATAATTTTTCATTATTTCTTAAATGTAAAATAAGAAATAAAACTCAAAAACTGGAAAAAAAAAGAAGAAGGTTTTCTTGTATCTAAGAGGAGTCACATCAACATGCATATGATTCTCCTTTATATAGATATATAGATCACAAAAGGGACAAAACTATTCCTAAACTATTCGAAATTGAGAAAAAATACCTTCTATTTGTTTTTTGGTTCAAAAATATCCTTCATTTATTTTTTTGGCTCAAACATACTCCTCAGTTTGTTTTGTGGCTCAAAAATATCCATCACTTTAACAGAATGTCACCAAGCATATCACATGAAAAAAATTCCCACATGTCCAGTTCACATCAGCATCACATTTATAAAAAAAAGGTCAAAACTACCCCTGAACTATTTGAAATGAAGCAAAATATCCTTTTGTTTATTTTTTTGGATAAAAAATACCCCTCTGTTTGTTTTTTGGCTCACAAATATCTCTACTTTAAGGGAGTGCCACCTAGCACACAATATGAAAAAACAATATTATCACATGGCTAAGGCACATCGGCATTCCATTTAATACCCAAACGACCCACTTAATCATCTAACTTAACATCCCATTTAATACATGTATCCGATCCATCTTCAAAAAATTTGACACGTTTTCACTTAAACTTTCCCAAAAAGATCGATCCAGACTAGGCATTTTGAAGGAAAAAGAAAGCCCTTAACATATGGGTTGAACTCCTTCATATTCTTTGATATGATAAAGATGGATCGAGTTTCAACCCATGTACTAAGAACTTTCTTTTCTCTCAAAATTTCTAGTCTGCCTCGATTTCTTTTGGGAGAGTTCAAGTAAAATAAAGGGTGGATCTATGTTTAGCCTTTACTTATGAAAACAGGTTGAATATTTTGAAGATGGATCGAGTACGGGTATTAAATGAGCTGTTAAGTTGGATGGTTAAGTGGTTTGGCTGGGCATTAATTAAATGGAATGTTGACGTGGACTGATCTTGTGATAACATTTGTGTGTGGTGTATTTGGTGACTCTATATTTAAGTGAGGAGTATCTGTGAGCCAAAAAAAAAAAACTGAGGGATATTTTTGTGTTAAAAAATAAATTGAGGATATTTTTGCTTCAATTTAGATAGTTCAGGGGTAGTATTGACCCTTTTCCGTAAATGAGATCCTAACGTGGATTGTTCATGTGACAATCTTTTTTCACGTGGTGTGCTTAGTGACACTCCGTTAAGGTTAGCGGTATTTTTGAGCTAAAACATAAACAAAGGGGTATTTTTAAGCCAGAAAATAAACGAAGGGTATTTTTGCTCCATTTAGATAGTGTAGGGGTAGTTTTGGCCTTTTTCTATATATAAATTTGATTTGTCATTTTTAAATATGTTGCATAATTTCTAATGATAAGTTGTTTGTTTATAAAAATACTCTTTGTTTTATTTAGTTTTTTATGTTAGTGATTTTTGAAAAAGGTTTGAAAGGTATTTTAGTTGTTCTATATTGGGATAAGATACTAAGAATATTATTTTCTCAAGGCTACAGATAACTTATCCCAGTATTATTTTATCTGTTTCAAAAAAATGACTTATTTTGACTTGACATGAAATTTAAGAAAATAATGAAGATTTTTAAATCTTGTGGTGTTAAATTAAAATTATGTCAAATGTAATAAAATATCTTTTAATCTCGTAATCTTAAACATGTCACGTGAAAAATTAGAATTAGAATATTAACAAAAAAGAAAAAAATTATTCTTTTTTAAATAAATTAAAAAAAATATTTCATTCTTTTTTAAGAGAGAAAGTAAATATTAATCCTTGGACTACCTCATGTTATTCATGACACCAAGCATGCTCTTATACTTCCTCTCCAATTTTTTTAATGGTGGGAGTAATTTCTTTTTAAACGGAGGAAGTAATTTTTAAAAGTTTCCTAGGACTATTTCCACCAAGCATGCTCTTATACTTTCCCTCCCAATTTATGTTATTGTTTTGCCTCATACTGGTTATACACTATTTCCTCTCTGTTTTACATACTAGTCAAATGTACGTGTGTCTTGTGTCATACCCTATTTTTACATGAGGTTAAAATGAACACGACGTTATAGACTCTAAAAGAATGAAAATTTGCACAGATTCGCCACCTAATTTTTAAAGAAAATAAGGAAACCTATTGAAATATTAACATGCGATTAATGTTTTTAGTCTGCGAAAAACCAATTGAGATTCTAGGTAAGGGTTCAAGTTATTCCGAAGGGAATGGGTCAGGCATCCTTCAGAATCCACAAATGTGGTACCCGGCTAGACTAAATTTTTCAAAGAGGGAGGAGGTATAAAAAATAATGTAGAAGTGTATGTAATAAATATAAAATAATATAAATGTTTAAAATTATGTAAAGATGTATGTATATTAAATATATAAATAAAACATGTTATTATAAAAAATGTAAAAGATATGTATAAAAATACATGTGAAAAGAAAAGTATTTTATGTTGTGTGAAAGAAAGTATATCTTGATATGTCATGAAGAGAAAGAGAAAAATAATGTTTTTTGTTTGATTAAAGTTTATGAAAAAGTAAAGATTTACTTTAACAAAAGATCACAATGTTTAAGATGTCAAAGTATGTAAACTAATTTGATTAATTTAATTTATTAGTGTAAACATTAACGACCTAAGTTTGCATAAACGCGAGGTGAAGTTGTATAAAGAAAATTCTGCCCAACACCCCAAAAATAAAGTTTTCACTATAATAACATTTGTACAAATATAAAAATATAATACAAAATTAAAAGGGTCTCTTTGAATGTAACTCTCGACGAGTAATCTAAATAACCTGTATAAACACTTGTAAAAATGTTAGTAGCGAATAAATAATAATCAAAATAAATTGAACAAGTATGTGTGTATATAAATATTTAAAAAGATATTTTTTTTGTTAAAAAGTGGGCTCAGATAAAGTCATGACTGCAAAATGGTTGCTCAATTAATTGGCCATCCTAAATCATTTTGCTACGAAGTGGTTGCTCAATTAATTGGCTGTCCTAAATCGTCTTGTCAAAATCTGAATTGTAAAATCTTGTATTGTTATAAAGTTTAATCATCGCCCAAAATATTTATTTTATTATGTATTTGTACACGTAAAGTCTGTCTTTTGTTTACGGAGACCTCAAATTAATAATAATTTTTCATCGGCCATAATCATGTAGTATCCTGTTTTAAACAAAATCACCAAAAATATCAAGGACCCAATTCAATAAAATAAGCAAGACAATAAAGTGTAAGGGAGTATGGCAGCAAAAATATATGACAAACATAGTCAAAAGTTCTCCAATACCAAGATGACCAAAACAGAGCAAAAATCATAAAGCAAATGGAGTATCACATAGCAGAAAACTTGGCAAAAATTGCCAAAAGCAGAGCAAAGTTATGAGGAATCAAATATTAAATAACAATAAGCAAGTACCGCAAAAACAAAATAAATATTTAGCAATCATCCAAGTCATGAATAAGAATGGCGATAGTCGAGCCTTATCTATTTTAAAAAGAGCTTTATCGAAGAACGATCAGCTCTAACCATATATGAAAAAAAAATAGAAAAGAGAAGCCAAAAGGGACGAGTTACCGGTGTTGCTTCAATGGGTCTCACCGAAGCAACACCGAAGAGGTGCGAATCCGGTTGGATCTATCATTTTTTCAATGAGTAGTAGCAAAAATAATAAAAATCAAGGTGAAAGAGAGGCGCGTGTGGTGATGGTTTCGTCGGAGAAAGAAAGACGGTGGTGGCAGGGGGAATGAAGCGTCTTGTGGTGGTTTTGTCGTTGTTGGTACGTGGTGTTGTTGTCATTGGTGCGTGGTGTTGTTCACCAGTTATGGGGGTGGCGATGGGTTTTTTTCGGCGGCTTGCCGGTGTTGCGTGGTGAACGGAAAAAGGGGAAGAGGGAGATCCATTAGAGAGAGGGGAAAGGGTCATTGGTGGTGACAACTGGCCAATCGGTGACTAATTCCGGCGGCAGAAGATCATTGACACAGCAGTGGCAAGGGAAAGAGAAGAGAGATTAAGGGAACCAACATCTGATTTGTATGTGTATATCTTTGTGTTAAAAGGTGTGCCATGTGTGATGTTGTAGTTGTTATTGTTGATGTGAATTTAAATATGGTGATGGAGGAATATGTATGTTAGTGTGTAGATATTGTTGTTGTGTATTTGTGTTTGAAATGAAGAAGAAGGAAAAAAATGGATTCTCGATTCTGCAATATGTGAGAGTGATTGTGTATTGTTGTTCTGTGTTCATGGTCCGTCCGCGAATGGATGATAGCATAACTATTTATTTTGTGAAGAACAATGTCAAAAATAGAGGGTGTTGTGTAATGTATCCGTTGGAGTGTTTTGAAGAGTAAAATAGAAAAATTGAATAAATAAAATATGCTTGTGTATTTATGAATATGTGTGTGGGTTTGCAAAGGAAAAATATTTATGAGTTGTAAAAAAATAAATATATGTGTATTTTGAAAGAGAGGAAAAAAAAAGGAACAAAAAAGAAAAAAAATGTCCTCAATGTGTCCTCCCACCACCTATTTATATAAAAAATTGAGCACCCCTTTTATCCAATGGATAAAGGGGTGTCCTCTCTTTTTATAATAGAACACCCTTAGGTCCTTAAGTTATTGGCCAAAAGATTTTCATCCTTTCGACCAACGGACAAAGTAATTATCCAAAGGGTAGTGTCATTGAGTGGTCATTGTCAGATGTGACAAGACAACACCGAGTGGTCATTGTCGGACGTGACAAGATATTATTGTGTAGTCGTTGTCGGATGTGATAAGACATCGAATTATAATACTGCACAAAAATAATTGATCCGACTCAGCATTTGCAGACTGTAAAAGATAGATGTTGAATGAAAAAATGTAAAGAATATTAAAATTATTAAAATATAATTAATTTAAAAATACTGTAAATATATATATATATATATATATATAACGTCATGTCGTAAACGTATGGGGGTGATTGTAAAATATTAAGAACGATAATGAATTAATAAAAATCCAAAAATTAGAAAAATTATTAATAAATTATAAAAAATAAAAATATGACAAAAAATTGATTAAAATCCTAAAGAAAGGATAATTATCAATAATTTATCAAACAATTGTAAAAAGATGTAAAAATTATGCTTCGTGCCTTTTAACGAACAAAAAGCCTGAAGACGTTAATTTTAGGCACGGAGAGAAAAAATTGGGTGTCAGTAGTTGCCCTTTTCATTTAAGGACGATGTATAAGTCTTCAAATAAAAAAGTTGATGTGTAGCTAATTTCGCTCGACAAAAATAATTTGAAGAAAATTCGACCAAACTCTAATTTAAAGTTACCTACATACCTCGAGTTGTATGAGGATCAGGTCAATGTAGTTCAAAAAATTTAAGCAAATCGCCCTGTTATTAAGGGTGAGAGATCATGCGAAATGATTATTGGTAGAAGGACTAATTGAAAACAAAAGTGTTCATCTATATTTGATGCCCCTTTCAAAATTGCCCCTGTGAGATGCTGGAGATGCAAGATTGTGTACTTGCTGGGGAGAAAGAATGATTGCAGTTGTGAAGATCGAACTCTGCACAGATCTTCCTAAATATCTTGAGTGTTATGAGAATTAGGTCACTGTAATTCGAATCATAGCAATATCAAAATTTGCCTCAGTGTAGAGTTATGGTGACACTGGGTTCCTTCAAAGATGACAGCAAAGATTTTAACACGAATGAAATGAATACGAGTGCTTGTTCCAAAATTGACTATTTGGGTATCTAGAAATGAGTAGATGTCGGATAGCAATATTTGCTGGGGACTTTGAGCGAAAAAGAGATTGCAAATTTTCAAAGATTGCCCCAGTATCGGATTAAGAAGACATTGAGTAATGATAATAAGGATTATAAAAATGAGAGTTTTGGGTTGAGTTGAGTTGAGTTTCTTCGCCAAAATTCCTGACGTAACTAGGGATCCCTGACATTTCGCTAGCTTGCCCCAGTTTGCTGCTAAGAGGATAGTTCCACATTGTACTGCATGTTCTAGTATTGTCTCTGTTTTTCAAGGCAATTCACTTGGCGGGGTGATAACTGAAATGTAAATAGCCTCCGTTGGTTGAGCAGTTGATGAAATATAAATAGCCTCCATCGGCTGAGCAATTGCTGAAATACAAATAGCCTCCGTCGGTTGAAATGTAAATAGCCTCCACCGGCTGAAATATAAATAGCTTCCGCCGGTCGAAATGTAAATAACCTCCGCTGGCTAAAATGTAAATAGCCTCCGCCGGCTGAAATGTAAATAGCCTTCGCCGGCTGAAATGTAAATAGCCTCCGTTGGCTGAAATGCTTGTTGAGAAAGTGAAATTTGCATTATATGTCCTATTGTTGGGGGCGGGTGTGCCCTGTCCTATTGTTCGGGGAGGACTGCCCTGTTCTAATGTTCGAGGCGGACTACCCTGTCCTATTATTTGGGGCGGACTGCCCTGTCCTATTGTTCGGGGCAGACTGCCCTGTGTTATGTTAGTGTTTTGTGAACATCTGTTAGTACTTGATGACCGAGTCTTAATGGGGATATCCCTTTAATGCGACCTGCAAAAAAATTAAGAAATTTCTTTCAGAGTTAGAAAGTATTAGCGAATAAATTGATAAAACCTGGCTTTCTGGCTTGTGATAGAGATGTGATGTTGAGTTTCTGATGGAATGTTGTAAGATACTTGACACGTGCCTCCTTGAGCATTATTATGATCTGCAAGATTCGAGAAGATTCTTTAGTGTCTTGGAATAATTATGGATAAATTGACGATACCTGGATTCCCAGCTTGTGATAGTGAGGCAGTATTTAGGCTTCCAAGATGTTTGAACCTTTGTTGAAGCGATGTTGTACCTGCGCTCAAAGAAAGTTTCTTAGTTTGGGGAGGGGATGTTGATTTTGTGTTGATCGAGAACTCGGCCAACAGCTATCTCGTCCTTCAATCTTTTGACAATCGGTAATCTATTCAGGATTTGGAGTAGTGACACTTCCTAACTCCACATAATGTGCTTATACTAGTATGTCTTCTGGTGGGAACTTTCTTCATCTTGATCTTCGCTTTCAGACTTCCATCAAAGTGACATGGTTGTTGTGGCTTGAGATGATAAATAAAATTTAAAAAAATGTAAAAGATTACGTTGTTGATATAACCGAGCCTGACTTAAGCTGCCTACATATCCTAGAATAGGAATCAAGTCAAAACGTAGTTTCGTGTGAGGGGAATCAAGAAAAATTTAGCCACAAGAGTGGGTATGTAGAGAATGGTAAGGTTGATAATCATGAGCTTGCTTTGGAAAGCTCATTTCGCCATTTGCTGAAGCGGTGCCTCTCTTGTAAGGTTCAACATCTTATGGCTTTTTCTTGTGCTAACGATTAACATCAAAGAATTTCTTAATTTGGGTGATGCTTTTATAAGTTGTTGGAGTCGATCAAGCATTGAGATTTGCATCTCAATGTCGGTTCCTTCATGTCATGGTTTTAAGAGGAAGAGTAGTGAACGCGTTGTATAAGCTACCTTCATATGTAGTCTCGCTGACTTGCGTTTTGATGAAAGCAAGAGGCTTGGGTACATGCGTAAGTCTTCTCTGCGTAAACTCTGAATATTTCTTGGGTGCCTCATTGATAGTCTCCTTATTTTGTGTGCGTCTTCGTATATGAACTCTTTTTGGGTCTACTACAGTCGTCCTTTCATGTATCTGTTTAAAAAGAAATAACTTGCAACAATAAACACAACAACCTTTTTGGTTGTTGCATAATCATTTGCCAGTTGAATATGTCTTCAAAGTGGGGTGCCCCTTTTGGACACCGATGACACTTTATGCAGAAGGATTCCTGCGATCGTGTAATCTTGTGTTGATGTGGTAACCCTTTTGAGTCACCCATAATGCTTGTGGAATGATGACCTCTCTGTTTATTGCCAATAATTCTTCGCATACGATCTCAGATAAGTCTTGCGCATCTTTTGTATCAATACGACTTATAGATTCCTCTTGAATCGTCAATATTTGGATTATCTTGCGCATTATTTGATGTTGGATACGAGGGGACTTATACATATCTTTTGAATTACTAGCCTTTAGGTAATCCTGCACATTATCCAACTTTGGATAAGAGACGACTTACAGATATCTCTCCAATCGCTAGCTTTTAGGTGTTCCTGCACATCTTCCAACCTTGGACACAATATGACTTATAGATATCTCTCAAATTGTTAGTCCTTGGGTAATTTTGCATATAATCGATCCTGGATATGATGCGGTTTATAGAGAACCCTTGGAAGTATCAATTTGATAATCTCGCATATTCTCTGGTAAAGATTTAGTTGCGACTTATGGATAACCTTCGGACTATCAATTTTTGGGTAACCTATCATACTATCCGGTTAGGATGTTATTGCGACTTACAGATGAACTATGGGCTATTAACTCCGGACTATCAATTTTTGGGTAACCTATCATACTATCCGGTTAGGATGTTATTGCGACTTACGGATGAACTATGGGTTATCAACTCAGAGATAATCTTGCACACTATCTTATTTCAAATAATATGACTTATGGATGATCCTCAAATTATCAATTTCAAGAAAATCTCATATGTCGTTCGCTTTCAGATAGCGACTTAAAGACGTACCTCTGAATCATGTGCTTCAGAGGAATTCAGATGCCGATTCATAAGATGATAAGATATCCTCGACGCTAGCCTATGCTATCTCACGTGTCAACAGATATTGAATGTTGATATCCTCGATTGGTGTATTAGTCATAATCCAAGCTTGAATGCTTTTGAACATATTTTGGAAATCCTTCTTGGAATTGTAGGTATAGATTATTTTTCCTCATCACGAGAATTTTCTTTTGGCTCTTTCATAAGCATGTGCCACTTGAAGATTTGGTTGACCTCCTTATGACTGACATAACGAGTGTTCGATCCTGCACTGATCGTCGATATGATTTCAGTGCATTTGGATTGATAGTATCTTTTAACAATATTTGTAGAAAAGATCTTTGGTTAAGTGGTGGGAGTGTCTTTGGTATTGGCCCTTGGTGCATTTCTTCGATATTATAGATAAGTTGTCCCCTGTTGATATGTTACAACTTTTGTGACGACTTGCGTTGTTTGGTACAAATCAACCTTGGTCGTAACATTTCCAAGTTGAACGTCCTAGCCTTCGTTGATATTTGAAGCGTTCTTCAAAATTTTACCCCAGTCTCTTGGAGAGATTTTCTCGATGATTCTTCACTGTGTATCTTAGGATAGTCTTGATGGATCGTTTCGGGTTTTCTGGATACCGTCCCTTTCAAGTTTTGCTCGTCGTTAGGGAAAATAGATTTTCGTATTATAAAGAGACCGAGCCTTATATAGGCTGCCTACGTATCTCGCCGAGGGAAATCAGATCACACGTAGTTCCAATTACAAAAAGAATTAATGATTCTACTTAAGTACGACCGAGCCCGATGAGGATTGCCTATGTATCTCACCATGAGAAATCAGGTCAGAACGTAGTTCTGTTACATGATAATTAGAGGAGATCCTATGCCTTCAAATATAGGACTCTATTTATTGTCTCTGAGTCTATCAACTTGGATTCATCTATATCATATTCCCGCTAAAGTTAGCGCTTCTCTATAGAGTGGCTTATATGAAGGCCCTGCAGGCTCGACGTGGAGGATGGTGTCTCTCACGTCATATACACTCCTCTATTTTCATGATTGGGCATCAAATCATTATTTGTATTTGATTGCTCTTCGACACATTGGATTGCCCCGGCCTTGATCAAGCACTCAATTCTATGCCTTAACCTATTACAATTTCTAGTATCGTGCCCCAAAACTCCAGAGTGGAAAGCACATCGCTTTGTTTTATCGAACCATTTAGGTAATGGATTAGGAATCTTCGCTAACTCTGGTCTCAACAAATTTACAGCTCTCAGTCTCTCAAAAAGTGTCAATGGTTCAATAAATTGAGTGCAGCTTCGATTGTGCTTACCTTTCGAATTTTGTCTTAGCGCAAAAGGTGTCAGATTTTGATAAACTGACAATTGGATTGGTACGCATGGTTGTGGTGGATTTTGGTATGTGGGAGCTTAGGGTTGAAGGTAATTTTGTTGGATATTATAGGCATGATGAAATGTATGATTCGATATTTGCATCAGTTCATTATTAGGACTTTGAAGTGAATGGTGTGGTATCATAACAAATATTTCTTTTTCATTCTCCTCCTTCGATCCTTCGATGGACTCTAACTGAGTAGACTTGCTCGAGTTATTTGCCGACTTAATCTTTCTAGAGTTAATCGCCTTTTCTATAAAATTCCCCATTTTGACACAATCAACAAACTTTTGCCCCAATGTAGATATTATCCTTTCAAAATAGACACCCTTTTGACTGCGGATAAAATACTTCGTTAATTCACTTTCGTCCATTGGTGGTTGAACCTTTTCCGCCTCAGACATCCATCGCCGAGCATATTCCTGGAAGGATTCAGAGGACTTTTTTTGTATATTTATAAGGGAAAGTCGATCAGGTACAATTTTTGTATTGAACTTGAAACGATTCATAAAGTGTTCAGCCATGTCACTCTATTTACGCCAATGACGAGGGTCTTGTTTGGTGTACCAAGCGAGAGCCTCACCAGACAAACTTATAATGAACAACTTCATTATGAGCTTCTCATTTTCCAATTCTTACCAATTTATCACAATACGCTCTTAAATGAGTATGAGGATCCCCGGTTCCATCAAACAAGTCAAACTTAAGTGGCTTGAACCCGATTGGCAAATCAACATCTGGATAGATACATAAATCTTCATAGTCCAAATGATTGCTGACTTAAGTTTCTTGGAGGTGTTTCATTGCTCGCTTTAGATTACGAAGCTCATTTACGATTTTGCTATTCCCCTCTTTTTGTCCTTTTAATTATCGGAAGCCTACCTTTAGCAGACATGGTGAAAATGGGTGTCTCAGTCACGCACATTGGAGAAATATATTATTCTTAAAAGTTAGTGTGATTTGTTCATTGAATATCATGAGCGGATGTGACAATATTTGGATGTAGGGTGCAATGAGAAAATTTATGGGAGGTGATGAGTGTGAACGGGGATGAGGGATTTGTTAAACCAACAGTCATTGTGGGAGGTTGTACTGACTAATAGCGTTTAGGTATTGGAGTTTCTAGATATAAAAAATTAGGAGGGCGCGGTAGAGTAGCCTTGGATGGATGTGTGGGATCCTTTCCTTGGTGTAGTTCTCCTCTTAACATCTCGATTTGTTTCTCCAAAAGAAGCATACGTTCATTATCTTGTCTTTTGAAAATTCCTGATACGTTTGCCAGCGTTGGAACACTTCTAGTCGGGTCGACGGTATTGGTGCTCATTACATAGCTTAAGTTGGATAGTTCTATCGATCGACACAATCAACCTCTATTAGGGAATAATGCAAACACAAATGAAAGTTCAAGAGTTAGTTCATGTCGATGGACAAGAACATTCAGAGAATGTCAAGTAAGCGTATCTTATATTATGGAGCCTCATTTTGCCAGAGATAGGCCTTCATCCAAACAAACTGATATAGATAAATCTAGATTTTGACACATTTTGGATTCAGAACAATTTTAAGTTTTCTTGAAGAGGGAATGTATCCAATAAGGGCGGCTAAAAGAGGCCTATATAGTCGATAAGAATTGATAGAAGCGGGCTAAAATGATGCCTTTAAAAGAGTGAGTATCTCAAGTCTCATTATTAATGAATGAGGATCTTGTGGTAGAGATATCGAACGGAGGAGAAGTATCGCCAATGCCTCACGTTCATTGGCTGGAAAGAGTTAGAAGTGGGTGGAGATGAATAATATTCCACATTCATTGTTTTGAAGAAGGGTGTCAAATAATTGTAGAGTTTTGAATAATATTCTACGTCCGTTGACTAGAAAAAAGAATCAAACATTGGAAGAATGCTTGACGACATTCCACTCTAGTTTGGATCAAAAAAGAAAAAGTTAGACGTAGGTGGAGTTTGTAGTGACATTCCTATCTGCGGACTTGAAGAGAAAGTCGAACAAAAGCAAAGCATTTTTAGAACACTCGACTTTCATGGACTCTGAGAAAGATATTTTGAAGCAAATTTTTAACAACATTCTGTATTCGTGAAAATGGTGTCAAATGTTGGCTAGTTTGGGTAATACTTTATGTCTATTGACGTGAAAATGATGTCGAATGAAGGAAGAGTAAAAGAAGGCAAATTTGATTGTTCTGAATCCATTAATGTTTGGTTTATGGATTATCTGAATCAGTTCTAACACAAAATATGTCATAAAGGTTTCACAACCTTCTGACGAAAGAGTGGCTTGCTAGTTGCGAAGACGATACCTTGGACCGTCCCGTCTATGGTATATGCAATATGACCTATTACTAGAGTAGGACTTTTCCCTAAATGTTCAAGAGTGAGACTGAATATTTGTGAGAAGGTGCACTAACCTAACTGCACCAACTCTGAAACTAAGGAATCCAAAGAAGGTTTGGAGGAGTGCAGTACACCCCTCGCGTGTACATTATGTACGTCCAAAGACTCGATAGGAAAATACAAGTGATAAAGCAGTAACAAGTAGTGTTATTCAAACAAATAAGGAATGCAAGTTTGGATTTGGCTTGCGTCCTTTCACACATAGCATGATATAAAAATATGTAAAACAAATAACATAATAAAGCATAAAAATCCTGAACTAAGCATGATAAAAAAAATGTAAAGAATTTATGAGCAAATTCACATAATTTGAAGTGTAATAGGTAAAGAATTTAATCATATACAAAAAATATAAAAATACCTCCCTCGATTGAAAATCGAGGCGATCATGGTTAGAACGTCTCCTCATCCCTAGCAGAGTTGCCATTCTGTCATACCCTATTTTTACTTGAGGTTAAAATGAGCACGACGTTATGGACTCTAAGAGAATGAAAATTTGCACAAAGTCGCCACCTAATTTTTAAGAAAAATAAGGAAACCTATTGAAGTATTAACATTCGATTAAGGTTATTAGTTTGCGAAAAACCAATTGAGAAGAAGAAAAAAAAATGGATATTAGTGTGTGGATATTGTTGCTGTGTATTTGTGTTTGGAATTAAGAAGAAGGAAAAAAATGGATTCTCTATTCTGCAATATGTGAGAGTGATTGTGTATTGTTGTTCTGTGTTCATGGTCCGTCCATGAATGGATGATAGCATAGCTATTTATTTTGTGAAGAAAAATATCAAAAATAGAGATTGTTGTGTAATGTATCCGTTGGAGTGTTTTGAAGAGCAAAATAGAAAAATGGAATAAATAAAATATGCTTGTGTATTTATGAATAAATATAAATATATGTGTATTTTGAAAGAGAGGAAAAAAATGAACAAAAAAGAAAAAAATGTCCTCAATGTGTCCTCCCACCACCTATTTATACAAAAAATTGAGCACCCTTTTTATCCAGTGGATAAAGGGGTGTCCTCTCTTTTTATAATAGAACACCCTTAGGTCCTTAAGTTATTGGCCAAAGGATTTTCATCCTTTTGACCAACGGACAAGGTAATTATCCAAAGGGTAGTGTCATTGAGCGGTCATTGTCAGATGTGACAAGACAACACTGAGTGGTCATTATCGGGCGTGACAAGACATTATTGTGTAGTTGTTTTCGGATGTGATAAGACATCAAATTATTATACTGCACAAAAATAATTGATCCGACTCAGCGTTTGCGGACTATAAAATATAGATGTTGAATGAAAAAATGTAAAGAATATTAAAATTATTAAAATATAATTAAGTAAAAAATACTGCAATATATATATATATACATATATATATATATATATATATATATATATATATATATATATATATAACGTCATGTCGTGCACGTGTGCGGGTGATTGTAAAATATTAAGAACGATAATGAATTGATAAAAATTCTAAAATTAGAAAAATTATTAATAAATTATAAAAAATAAAAATATGACAAAAAATTGATTAAAACCCTAAAGAAAGGATAATTATCAATAATTTATCAAACATTGTAAAAAGAAGTGAAAATTATGCTTCGTGCCCTTTAATGAACAAAAAGCCTTAATTTTAGGCACGGAGAGCAAAAATTGGGTGTCAACATCTTGTATTATAAATAAAATTATATATAATAGAATAAAGTTATTAAAAATAGCAATTGATGTTAAAATAAATGGTACAAGTATGAAAGATTTAACTTTTAGTGATAAAATATTTAAAAAATCAATAACTTTTTTACGTGAAAAACCTTCCTAAAAATATGGTACATGATTGAAAGTTTCTTTTCTTGTATGTTGGTTGGCGAATTTCACTTTTGTCATTTTTGTGATTTTATAGTGTGTATTTTGACAAGTTAGTGTCTATGTATTACTATTCTTTGATGCTTTATGTTGTGTCGGGATTCACATGATTTTCATATCCTAGTTTTAGATTAGAACTAAGCATGTTTTGATGGACCTTAAGGTCAAGCATGACCTCTATTTCACAAAGATTATTTATGGTGCAAGACCCTATTTTCAAGATAATATTGATCCATAAAGTCACTTATAGATAGTTTTTGCTTTTAACATGTAGAAACTATTTGAGATATTCCCCAAAAAATATATAAAATTTAAGACAAAAAAAATGCTGAGACCAATCGAGATATTTCATAAAAATTAAAATATAAAATAAATAAATTTAATTAAGACGTCAAAATCAATTAATTTAAACCTCCCAATCATTTCTCTATTGATTTGTTTCATATAATAAACAATGACCAAGTTGTTTCCCAAATAAAATCGTTAAAAGCAATTGTAACTCACCTTTTAGCATCTTTCTTTCAATTCATAGGGAAGTCACAAAAAAGAAACATTCAATTTTGCAATTTAATAAATAAATAATTGTACCTTCATTAGACAAAGCTGAGAGAGATGGAGCCATGAAATTATAAAGTTTTTTGTTGAAGTAGAAATTTCATAGACCAAATTGAATACAAATTAATATTTTAGAAAGATTTTTCATATATTGATATTTATTATAGCTTAGCAGAATTTTATTTTAGGAGCCTTACCATATATATTAGTGTAACACCTGAGACTACCCCTGGATGTCACACGGTGCTTAGAACCACAAGTGATCCTAAGATAACCCATGATACTTGTATAACTCATGAGCAACTGAATATACTACATAAATCTGAAAGAAATAATCGGAAGATAAATCTTTTCTGAATATGGTAAATACAAAACTATATTAAACATGATTACAACTCTGGTTATATAAAACAAAACTGGAATCAAATACATCAACTCTACTGACTGTTTATGAATCCTCTACTAATATTGACTATAGGTAGCCAGGACATGACCCCCAACTATCCTTAATCAATACGACTGAATAAAGAAAACAAGATGCTACTCGAACTATGATTGACTCGAGCCCTTGAATCAAAAGGATTCATCACCTACTGACTGGAAGCTACACATCTGATTATGATTTGTGGGCTACAATTGGTACCTACATTATGAAACAATGTAGCACATTAACATATATGTGGATCAATATTTTTGGAATATACTAAGTATGTGGGGGTGAATGCATAAGTAAAACAATAACTGAATATACACCTATACTTTAAAATAATGCATGCTAAGTGATGTTAAAACTTTTAGAGGGATATGATCTATATTGTTTATCCATCAACTTTTGATTAAGGTCTGAAAAAAATTTAAATTTGTTAGAGCTTTAATTATTAGGGGTCGGGATAGAAATAAGACATTTGTTTTCTAACTAAGAATTAAATAAAAAATTTAATGTAGAATAAGACTGTTAAATTAATTGGAATAGTACAGAACTAGTTTGACCATTCCACTTTTCTTCTTAGATGACTCACCTTGAGCTTGAATAAGATGAAAGGCTGTAAAATCATAAACATAAGTAATGAAGCATAAGGATAAACTTTGTGAGCCATAACACTTAGTTCTAAAAGTTTTACTTTTACTCTTTATTTTGAGAGATTCTTCTAACCGACATAAATTATGTGAGCTATCATGGAATCCAATGTCTTACCCACTTTGAGGAGAGTTGTTCTACCCTTACCATCAGAATAGAACCTAAGATAGAGTGATCACTACACTGAACCTACTATGGGTATTAAAATTCTACGGTGACACGTAGTTCTGGGGCATGTGACTTAAACGTATACCCAACCCGGTGCTAAATACTACTCTCATACTACCTGTATGCTCATACCGTAGGAAATTCACCTTAAAATAGCATAAGGATTTATATAATCAAAAACCGGTTATGTTCTCTTTACTTTAAATCATAAACCGTATGAATAATGTGAATTTCATAATCTTAGCTTGAGATCAAAAGATCCATCTTTACTTTTAAAGCACTTATCAAAACATGAGATCATAATCTCCTTATAAACTCATCACTTGTACTTGAGATTCAAAATATCAAGCTTTAATGCATCAATAATCATATTTAAACTTCATGCTCAATAATCATCTTAAAAGCTTTCAACAATCTTAATCAAGATAGTGGAATATAACTCATACTATAAATCTCATGATTTCAAACATGGATATATGTAAATCTCTTGCAATTGAAGCCTTAAATAACATGATATTTTCATAAATCAAAATAATAAGAATTGGATATGAACCAAAACTTTAATATTTAACTTAAAATCAAGTTTTGGGCACAAGGGTGAAAGAAAATCCTTGTTCATAACACCACATACCTTGACTGGACGAATCCTTGGAGAGAACTTTGAATTCAGAACTTAACTTCTTTATTCTTGAGAGATGACACTTGGATTTATGTTCTTGGGAATGGAGGAGGGTTTTTGATTTGTTTATTGATTTCTTAGGGTTAAGAGGATGAAGTTAATGTGTTTAATAAATCATCAAAACATTTTGAAGTGATTAGGGACAGTTTAGGGGTGTGAAATGACTTCAACACCCTTGATTAAAGTCAAAACGGAGTATTTTTAGCCCTGGACAATGACCTAGGCGACGCCTAGTCAATCGCCCAAGCCAAGGTAGGCGATGCCTTACGAATCGCCTATCTCTAGGCTGGGCGATGCATGTCTAATCACCTAGCCCTTGGTTGGGCGATGCCTAGCCAATCGCACACCCATTCCAGCAACCTTAGGTGATTGTTAGGCGACACATACCCCTTTGGATGGCCATAACTTTTTGTTCGGGTATCGGATCAAGGAGAAATTGGTATTGTTGAAAGCTAACTCAATTATATATCATTTGGTGGGCCTTGAGCTGAAAAATTTCATGTATATAAAAAGTTATACATATTCAAAGTAGACCCTTGTAGAATCAAATACCAACCTTTGGATGAATCAAAGACTCTTAGCTCAACTTTGTTCTAAGTGATTCCGATGAATATTTTCACCTCAAAAGAACTTCATACACTAGGATAAAGATCATGACACATGAACTCAAAAGTAAATCATGGGATTATAGTTTACACATGTAAGAGCGATGCTTCAAAGTCTAGCCCAAAAATATGGGGTATTATATTATCTCCCCCTTGGAATCATTTGTCCTCGAATGATGGATAAGAACTCGTTGAAGTCTTAGAAGTATGAAATAATGTAGACATGATATGTCTGCTAAGAAAGGATATAGCTGAGCTGAAACATTAAAACTTTCATCATGAAATTGATTTCTGAGCTGGCTTGACTTTACTTACTATAAGGAGCTAATTCATGCTGAGAGTTTAGAACTCATTTGAAGCGTTCATGATACAATCATACATATAGAATTATGAAGTGATGACTTATGCAAGCACGGACCTGAGACAACAAAACTAAGATATTACAAAGGGTATTACACTGTCTGAGCTGAAATACTTTGAAAACTAAGATTATGCACTGAACACTTATGAACTGAGTCATGAGTCATGACTAAATAGCTGAATCTAAAACCTGATGCATGGACTGAAGTGAATTCACAACTTATATACATGTGAACAATTACCTCATGGAATAGCCATATTCATGAAACTTCAGATAGTAAGATTAGATAAAAATATGGAAAATAATAAGATCTTATTTGTCTGATTACTAAAATGAATTATTGGCTATACAAACTAAAATATACTTAAAGCTTATACACAACTGGAGTATTTATTCAATACTCTTTGCAAGAAGTTCTAATAACATTAGGGAGGAAAGAATTCTTGGGTATGATCTGAATAAGATATCTGAGCAAGGAATCTTAATATAGCTATAGCTCTGTAACATAGAACATAGGCCTACGAAACATAAGCTGGGATAGAATTACTAGGCCTTAGGCAATACAACTTCCACTTTCAAGCTTAGACATACTCCTTATATACTCCCTTAAATATACGTTCCCTATCAATACTTCACTTTACTTGAGGCTACTTACGATCTTCACATGGAACTGATAATCCTATCTACTGAAGTCTGAGCTGAACTAAATTTTCTCACTATGTTCAAGCCTATTCGACTCTACAAGGTACTACACATAACATCATAACACTAGTCTAAACCATGAATTCAATACCCCATGCATTTTCACAACATCATCTCGCAAGAATAACTCTTCTTACCTCTTCAATAACTAAATTCAATCCTCTTACTAGGAATTCACTAGGACACAATGCACCCATCTACTTATAAACCAAGATGACATTTCAGCCTATCATTATAACCATATACAAACTTCTAGGCAAACAACCCATAAAGGAATCTTTCTTATATTTTCTAAGACTCAATCAATAACAAATTTCTTGCACTATTCTTAAGAAAACACGTACGAAATTTCAACTAACCATGACGTACATCAAAAATTTCTGCCTTAATCGTCCTTCACACTTATAACTTGAGATACAACAAGCACGCAACAATCTTTTCCCAACATGAGATATTTACTCTCTTCTATCTAAATAATTACTCATCACTATTATCAATTCACAAAGACAAGTCACTAAAGGATTAGAACATGAGAACCTGGAATATGAAAGAATACTATGTATAACTTGGACACTTAACTGAGGTCGTGAGTTCTAGGAACTAAGCATACTGTAAAGCATGATTACATGAGTCATGAGCTATATGACCTGAGTTTTGAGTTCATAATTTCTTGGAATATGATTTGTACTGTTGAGTGAACTGGAACTCCTTATACTTGGGACTGGAAGGATACATGATTCTATGGAAAGTGCACGAATATGAGCTATGATCATGGAGCTGACATGTAAGGCATGAGTAAATATCGTGATGACTAAAGTACAATAATTTGCATTGAGATAAGAATGGCTAGGGCATCTTCCTCCCTTACTAATGTTCTACAACACACTGACATCACTACTAGAATCAGAAAGCCTGACTTGGTTTCTTATTCTATCACCTCTCCCTTAGATTTTTGTCATCATTCTAAGTCTGTGGACCCTTAATAAATTTTAAATTAAACTGTAACTATATTACTCTAGGGTCCAAGATATAATAATACACATAAATAATAAATTCACCCTGAAAGACTACACCTGAAAGTGTAAAATCCATTGCTAAAACTTCCTTCTAAGATAGAACTCTTAACTTTCTATAGCCCTAATGGTCATCATATGATAACTTGAACACTTACTAACTTTCAATATTCATGAGCATCACCATACCCTGAGTTCACACCATCTAGAGCTTTAACTCCTCTTTCTATTAGCTCAATCATCCCAGATTCAGACTTAGATTCTAATACTTAACATGAACATTCCCAAACTTCTAATGAACTATACTAACTTCATCCTTGAACACCCCCTTAATATATACTATCCCTAACTTTCCTTAAATTTAGCACTCATCACATACTTACACCCTTCTTGACAACATGCTTGCCTTACTAAACACATAATCTGTCTCTTTTCCATCATGGCCTACCATTCTCACGTCTCTAAACTTATATTCTTCCCTAAAACATGAGAATCAAAATCATACCAAAAGACTCAACATCACCTATCCATAACTCCTTAGCTTAGCTATTAATAATACCATATACTATATAGCTAGCTTCCTTCTCATTTAGCAACTCGAGGGTACTACTAACCATACACAACCTTTAATAATCTTAGAAAATTATACAACTCCAGTATCACCTTATGTACACATATAAATCATACTTATAACATCATACTTAATCTTAAATTAATAAACTTAAATTCTCGTATGCACTGTTTTAAGCCTATTAGTTCACCTCTATATGACTAGTATCACAAATTAAGTAATCATTATTTTTACCTTGATGATTATCCATTATTCAAACTTAGTGTTTAGTGCTAGACATGATTAACAACCCAACCTCATATACTATTCTTACTTGGAAGCTATAAAATAAAACATCAAGAAACACTAGTACACTAAAACCTCATAATAACAATAATCGATCATGATCGTATGTCCTATCTTATTATAATCCATTAGCACATCCTCCTTCTACATATCACTACTATTCACCCATCTGTACACCTAAATATTTTTCATAGCTCTATAAGTTTCTGCTAAACTCCTTGCAACCTTAAGAGAAGCCTAAATTCACAATGCTCAATCACCAAATACTTTCATCAATAACCTATACTATTCTAACACAATAGATACCATCAATAACTACTTCTCTACCTTCAACTAAGGAAACTGTACCATATTTATTACCCCTAAACTTACACACAAGGACCTATCCCCTTACTACTAACTCGATCATATGCAAAAGTTCATCTATATACATACGATCAACCACCATTACCACCTTTATTGTCACTATACTTCTAAACCCATACCTCCAACTATAAGAAAGTTCTACTATCTACGAATCATAACACTCCAGGTCATAATATCCCTCGAATGCAAACTCTATATAATAATTTGGGTTCATACTATCTCCTCTCATGAGCACTATCTGGATAAAAGGGGTTAATAAGAAATCTGAATACATATCTTGTTCTGTCTTAACTAAACAACTTATATGAATGAGGATATAATCTTTCAACTTAAGGGACTTACAACACACTAGCGAGCTCCTCTCAAGCCCCTGGTGTGGCTTCTAAAGTTACTGATAGTAAATTAGAGACATCATCTTACGAGAAATTGGAATCTAGTACTCAGGTTATCCCAGAAGGTTATAGATAGAGAATTATGGAGTTACACACGAACCAACAGAAGTTTCTGAGAGAACAACTTTACAGCACAATCTAGAGAATGAAGAAGAGAAATATTTCTTAAATACCCCGTAGCCTCTCGAAGAAAAGTACAGATGTCTCTGTACCGTTCTGCAAGACTCTACTAGATACAGCTTCATAGACACCCTGGGACACTTGAACTCTATGCTTTGATACCAAGTTTGTAACACCCCGAGACAACCCCTGGACGTCACACGGTGCTTAGAACCACAAGTAATCCTAAGCTAACCCATGATACTTGTATAAATCGTGAGCAATTGAATATACTACATAAATCTGAAAGAAATAAGTGAAAGATAAGTCTTTTCTGAATATGGTCAATACAAAACTGTATTAAACATGATTACAACTCTGGTTATACAAAATAAAACTGGAATCAAATACATCAACTCTACTGACTGTCTATGAAGCCTCTACTAATATTGACTATAGGTAGTCAGGACATGTCGCCAGCTATCCCTAATCAATACGACTGAATAAAGAAAATAAGATGCTACTCGAACTATGATTGATTCGATCCATTAAATCAAAAGGACTCATCATCTGCTGATTGGAAGCTGCACATTGTCTGATTATGATGTGTGGACTACAACTGATACCTACATTATGAAATAATGTAGCACATAGACATATATGTGGATCAATACTTTTGGAATATATTGAGTATGTGGAGATGAATGCATAAGTGAAACAATAACTGAATGTACACCTAGACTTTAAAATAGTATATGCTAAGTGTAGATAACTCACCTTGAGCTTAAATAAGACGAAAGTTGTAAAATCATAAACGTCAGTAATGAAGAAAAAGGATAAACTTTGTGAGCCATAAAACTTAGTTCTAAAAGCTTTACTTTTACTCTTTCTTTTGGGAGGTTCTTCTATTCGACATAAACTATGTGAGCTATTATGGAGTCCAACATTTTACCCATATTGGGGAGAGTTATTCTACCCTTGCCATCGGAATAAAACCTAAGCTAGAGTGATCACTGTACTGAACCCACTATGGGTATTAAAATTCTACAGTGGCACATAGTTCTGGGGTATGTGACCTTGAACGCATACCCAAATCGCTGCTAAATATTACTTCCTTATTACCTGTATACTTATACCGTAAGAAATACACCTTAAAATAACATAAGGTTTTATATAATGGAAAACCGGTTATGTTCTCTTTACTTTAAATCATAAACCGTATGAATAATGTGGATTTTATAATCATAATGTGGATTTCATAATCTTAGCTTGGGATCAAAAGACCCATCTTTGCTTTTAAAGCACTTATCAAAACTTGCCAATAAAACTTAAGATCATAATCTCCTTATAAACTCATCACTTGTGCTTGGGATTTAAAATTTCAAGCTTTAATACATTAATAATCATATTTAAACTTCATGCTCAATAATCATCTTAAAAGCTTTCAACAATCTTAATCAAGATAGTGGAATATAACTCATAATATAAATCTCATGATTTCAACCATGGATATATATATAAATCTCTTGCAATTGAAGCCTTAAATAACATGATATTTTCATAAACCAAAATAATAAGAATTGAGTATGAACCAAAACTTCAATTCATGCAAAATTCAACTTAAAATCAAGTTTTGGGAACAAGGGAGAAAATCTTTGTTCATGACCCCACATACCTTGACTGGACGAATCCTTGGAGAGAACTTTGAATTTGAAACTTAACTTCTTTATTCTTGAGAGATGATACTTGAATTTTTGTTCTTATGAATTGATGAGGATTTTTGATTTGTTTACAGATTTCTTCGGGTTAAGAGGATGAAGTTAATGTGTTTAATACATCATCAAAACGTTTTGAAGTGACTAGGGATGGTTTAGAGGTGCGAAATGATTTCAACACCCTTGATTAAAGTCAAAACGGAGTGTTTTTGGCACTGGGCAATGACCTAGGCAACGCCCAGTCAATCGCCCAAGCCAAGGTGGGCGATGCCTTGCCAATCGCCTAGTCCTGGACTAGGCGACACATGGATAATCGCCTAACCCTTGGTTGGGCGATGCCTCGCCAATCGCACATCCACTTCAGTAGCCATAGGTGATTGTTAGACGATTCACACCCCTTTGGATGACCATAACTTTTCGTTCGGGTATCGGATTTAGGCGAAATTGGTATTGTTGGAAAGCTAACTCTATTGTCTATATTTGGTGGGTATTGAGATGAAAAATTTCATGTATATAAAAAGTTATATACATTCAAAGTAGACTCTTGTAGAATCAAATACCAAACTTTGGATGAATCAAAGGCTCTTAACTCAACTTTGTTCTAAGTGATTCCTATGAACATTTTTCACCTCGAAAGCACTTCACACACTAGGATAAAGATCATGACACATGAATTCAAAAGTAAATCATTGGATTGTAGTTTACTCATGTAAGAGCGACTCTTTAAAGTCTAGTACGAAAATACGAGGTGTTACAATTAGGACTCCTTAAATATTAATTAGACTCTTTAATTTTTAAAATATATTTTCTCTTACCATATATTTTATAACTCCTTAATTTTAAGTATTATAAAAATAATTATAATGAATGAAAAGATAATTTTGTCTATTACAAAGATTTTTAATGAAAGACAAAAAGTTCAAATCACTTTTCTAAGGGTCTTCAGACTTTTATATATATATATATATATATATATATTAGCTATACACTTTTTCTTCCACACCCTTTATAAATCATAAATACGTTAGATAGTTTTCTAATTTATCATTTTCCACTCTTATAAAAAGAAAAATATTTGAAACTCAAATACTTATTTAGACTTTCAAAAATACTCCATCAATCATAAGGATAAAATGAGAGAACTTTAACTAATTTGAGTTTAATTTAGTAAATGAATAAGTAATTTATGACAATTATTTATAGTAAGATGGACAACTAATATTTTTAGTCGGATATTTATCTATTTTGGTGCAAAATTATGCTACTTTTTCTATTTTATTTTACTTATTCCTTATATCAAAAGTAGATAGTTTATTTTGCTTTTTTTTTTTTTTAATTTCTTTAGTTAAGAAGATTTTATTATTTTTCTCATATTATTCTCAGTATTATATAACTATATAAAGTAATAATAGTTAAATTAAAAAATTCAAAATATTATTAATAAAGTAAATTTAGAAATACATTTTTAATCAAACATGATTTAGAAATATACGTAGTTAACAGGATCAAGTCATATATTAGAAATATGTCAAGTTAAGAAGGATCAAATCATAAAATGGAGAATGTATATAAAGAAATTCAATGTTATTTACATAACATCGAACAGCATAATTATATTACTAGACTAACTTAGTGGGTGTTTGACTTACAGATCATGAAATTTGAAGAAAGTGGTATTTGTTTAACTTGAATATCATACTTAGGAATTGAAGTTGCTTTGAACATAATACAAATTAGAGTTACAAAGAATTGAAGTTGCTTTGAACATGAATACAAATTAGAGTTATAATCTTTTAATGAGTGATTCAATATGAAAATCATGAAAATGTTTTTTTAAATTAAAAAATTATAACAATTTTATATTCAAATATTTTTTCATAATAGAATATCACAAAAGAAAAAATCTACAAAACGTAACCGTGATCAAATGGCACGTTTTTTAAAATGACATTTTGGTGGCCATAGGCCATTTTAATAATCAGAAATTAAAGGCATAATCCAAAACAAAATTGAGTAAATATCTTAAGGAGTGAGTAACTTTCCATTTCTTTGAGTTGCATTGGTTCCATGAAGTCTTGTATCCCCAAGTTTAGAGTTAAGATGGTTAGGGATGTGCTATTAAAAGGATAAATCAGTTACTTAATTAGGTGAGAGCCCTTCAAATCTTAAAAATTGAGTAAAAGAGATTTAAATTTTTTTTCAGTTTTTTAAAAATATTTTCTCTCTAACAACTATAGAAGTTGTCTTAACAATTATAGAAATTGTCTCAACAACTATCAAAGTTGTTCTATAATTTTTCAAAGTTATTAGACAACTATCAAAATTGTTCGACAACTGTGCAAAGTTGTTGGACAACTTTGATAGTTATTGGGACAACTAATGCAGTTGTCAAATAATTATCCTAATTGTTTAAGCGACTTTATTTCTTTAACGTAATAGTATTGTGGGATTCAGTTATCCTTTTTTTGTTAATTAAATACTTGTGAGAGTCTACGGACTCGTTTTTCTCGTTATGATGCCCCTCCCTTTTGTTGTTGATGTACTCTGTGAATATATGCATGTACCCTTAGCCTCCATTATATATTTATGCATTTGTTGATCCCAAGACGAGCTGGGTCACTTGTCTGTGCAAAAGCTGAATGATTATCCTTGTCTAAGCCTTATCTTGTCTCCACGTTTGCATTGTATCTTTGTAGTTCTGTATGCATATCCTCTGTTATTGAATGGTGATGCTTTGCCCCTCTTTTGTTACTGTTCTTTGTCATTTTGGTTCGAATTCTCAAATTAGCAACTTGTTGCTTGCTAGATTAAGAATCTGTCTTGCTTGGAGTGGTAATTCTTTGTCAGCTAAGTTAGATTAACTATATAATCCAACATAATGTTACCTTTCCTGTATGCGTGATTCAAATTAACCAAACAAATCTGAACCATTTGCTTGTTGTCTTCTGTTAAGAGTTGCAATTTGCCATGGAATTTCCCACATTCCTATCAACATTTTGAGGAGGACGTACTAGGGTCATCCTTATAGCAATGCAATGATAGATTGCTTCACTTATAGAAATTATCTCTACTTCCATGTTTGTCGTCTCATGAATCTTTTCACCCTGGGTATAAATGAGATCTCCACTATGGCTTCGTAGATAGAAACCATAAGCACTCCTTCCTCAGTTGCCTTTCGGGGACCAATCAGTGTTACACTTTAAAACACCTTGCTTTGATAGCTTCCATTTAACTGCTACACAGTACAATTTGGGCTTGTACTTCTCCAAACAATCCACCAAGTCTGGCCAGCTGTTAGGAATCTGATTTAGCTTAGGATAAATGATTTTAGCCATTATTCACTGTAAACACCAGACTGTTGTAAGAGCCTGATTTTTCATTCTTCAAGCTATTTCTTCATCTCTATATTGTGCCACATGATGATTGTGTTATCTTGTATATATTCGGGTACAAGAATCTGTATACATGCAACACAAACTTTAAGTCTAGTTCAAGTCTAAGACAAGAACACTTATGAAGTTACCTAACACGTTCAACACTAGATTATGAATAATCTATCTAAGAAGCGTGTTAATTTTTAGAAAAGAGATGAAATAGAATTTTTAAGGCCAAGTCCCCCGACTTCACGGAGTGTCCTTAAGGAATAATTCCCCTCACTGTACCCGAGATTATGGAATCTTCCTCACAGGATAAAATGGCCTTCAACCCGAACAATAGTGGTACCTCAAATTGTTGGATTCAACAAACTCACTCAGCAGTTTGATTGATCACACAAAATGTTTTTGAAGATAAGAAGAGAGTTTGTATTTCAAAAAAATCGTGTCTAAACCTTGGATGAAAGCAGGTTTATATAGCCTTCATATGTCTCTTTTGAAAAGTGTCAATGCTTCACTTAAAAGGTGTGACCTTTCCTGAAAAATTATGTCTGTTCATCCAAAGATTGCATTTTTTTCGAACAAACAAATCATTTCATGAATCAGTGTGTCATTTCGTTGAAGGATTGCATCCTTCCGAAGCATCAGTTCAAAACAGTGCATCCTTCTGAAATATCAGTTTGAAACACTGCATGCATATAACTGGAGGATAAAAAAATTTACTGCATTTTTATTTTTCCTTTGGATTAAATTTCTGTCAAATAAATCTTGTCCAAAAAGATAGATCTCATCGATCGATCATTTGCAAAATCCAAATCCGAAGCCGAAGTCGAAGCTGAGCCGAGCGAGAGGCGATGACGGCGGCGCGAGGCATCTCTTATCTCTTGCCTCACTTACCAAGTGGAATGAGTGTTTCTTAATATAAACACTTGAAAGTCACATTCTCCCACCAATGTGGGAGAAATAGTAGACTTTCCATTTTAGAGTACACTTTCCATTTTAGTGTTTTCTTCTCTATTTTTCCTTTCACTTGGTTTCCTCCATTTTCCTTCACACTTTATCTATACTTTGAACCCAACAATCCCCACATGAATAGAACATGACTATTTTTTTTGTAAAATTTTATAGACAAGTATGTGGTCATCAAGCAAAGACTGATTGCATCTGGATAAGTGGGTTTCCCTTTGAACTTTCCTTAGTGAACATGCATCGGATTACTTGGTCAATCGGTTGATTTGATATCTTTGAACCGTCGAGCTTTAATGTACACCTAGACAACACGTCACATAACTAACCTTTTATCGTTTATGGTTCTCACAGTTTTGTTCTTTTCAGCCATGAGCATGTCCCAGTTTCATGAGAGCTTAGAGAATAGGCCTTTACTAACATTCTCCTTGAAGCGGATTCTACTTCGCCCTCACATAGGTGATTTCTAAACGTTCAATCCTATAGATTAAACTATTTGGTCAAATTTGCCTAATTTAGATAATCATTAAAAGATTTTTCACCTTAAGTCTTATCATTGTTTACTAAATATTATCTACATCATGAGAATGAGTTCGGTATATTGACAATGTTGAACCTGCCAGTCACAACTTTGTTTGATCTCCTTGAACCTAGCTCTTGGGATTTCTAGTCTGCTAGGTAGAGTTACCGCTATGCTGACTTGTTACCGCTATGCTGACTTGTCCTAGGCTTTAAACCTATTCTCTTAGATGTCCTTTCCACTCCTTCTCTAGATAGGCCTTTTGTAAGTGGAGCCGACACATTATCTTTTGACTTTACATAGTCAACAGTGACAATTCCACTAGAGAGAAGTTCCCTAACGGTATTATGTCTTCATCGTATGTGACGAGATTTACCGTTGTACATCATGCTCCCTGCCTTACCTATTGCCGCTTGGCTATCACAGTGAATACATACTTGTGCAACTGGTTTGGGCCAATAAGGAATATATTCCAAGAAATTTTGGAGCCATTCTGCTTCTTCACTAATTTTATCCAATGCGATAAATTCAGATTCCATTGTAGATCGAACAGTACAAGTCTGTTTGAATGATTTCCAAGAGACTGCTTCTCCACCGATAGTAAATACATATCCACTTATGTATTTTACTTCGTTCAATCCTGTGATCCAAATTTACATCACTATATCCTTCGAGTACCGCGGGATATTTATTATAATGTAAGGCATAGTCTTGAGTGTATTTAAGATACCCCAAAACTCTTTTCATTGCCATCCAATGAGTTTTGTTGGGATTATTCGTGTAACGACTCAATTTACTAATAACGCATGCTATGTCTGGTCATGTACAGTTCATTATATGCATTAAACACCCCAATAATCTTGCGTACTCTAATTGTGAGTCACTTTCACCTTCATTCCTTTGAAGTACAAAGCTCATATCCAATGGAGTCTTGGCAATACCGAATTCCATATACTTGAATTTGTCAAGTACATTTTTGATATAATGAGACTGTGACAATGCAAACTCTTGTGGATTTCTATGAGTTCTTATTCCTAAGATCACATCCGCAACTCCAAGGTCTTTCATGTCAAACTTGCTCTCGAGCATTCGTTTCGTTGCATTTATATCTGAAATGTCTCTACTGATGATCAACATATCATCCATATATAAACACATAATGACTTGGTGATTTGGAGTGTCTTTAATATAAATATATTTATCACATTCATTTATCTTGAATTCGTTTGCCAACATGGCTTGTCAAACTTTGCATGCCATTGCTTAGATACTTGTTTTAGTCCATAAAGTGACTTAACAAGTTTACACACCTTGTTTTCTTTTCCTGGAACCACAAAACCCTTAGGCTGTTCCATGTAAAGTTCTTTCTCTAATTCTCTATTTAGGAATGCGGTTTTCACATCCATTTGATGGATTTCAACACCATATTCCATCCCTAATGCAATTAACATTCGAATCGATGTTATCCTTGGTACCAGTGAGTATGTATCAAAGTAATCTTGTATATATTCGGGTACAAGAATCTATATACATGCAACACAAACTTCAAGTCTAGTTCAAGTCGAAGACAAGAACACTTATGAAGTTACCTAACACCTTCAACACTAGATTATGAATAATCTAGCTAAGAAGTGTGTTAATTTTCAGAAAAGAGATAAAATAGAATTTGTAAGGCCAAGTCCCCCGACTTCACAGAGTGTCCTTAAGGAATAATTCCCCTCATTGTACCCGAGGTTATGGAATCTTCCTCCCAGGAAAAAATGACCTTCAATCCGAATAATAACGGTACCTTAAATTGTTGGATTCAACGAACTCACTCAATAGTTTGATTGATCACACAAAATATTTTTGAAGACAAGAAGAGAGTTTGTATTTCAGAAAAATCATGTCTAAACCTGTGGATGAAAGCATTTTTATATAGCCTTCATATGCCTCTTCTGAAAAGTGGCAATGGTTCACTTAAAAGGTGTGACCTTTCCTGAAAAATCATGTCTGTTCGTCTAAAGATTGCATTTTTTTCAAATAGGCAAACCATTTCATGAATCAGTGTGTCATTTCGTTGAAGGATTGTATCCTTCTGAAGCATTAGTTCGAAATAGAGCATCCTTCTGAAGCATCAGTTCGAAACACTGCATGCATGCATATAACTGAAGGATCAAAACACAAAAACAATTTACTGCATTTTTGTTTTCCCTTCGAATTAAATTTCTATCAAATACATTTTGTCCAAAAAGATAAATATCATCGATCTATCATTTTTCAAATCCAAATCCAAAGCCGAAGCCGAAGCCGAGCCGAACGAGCAACGACGACGGCGGCGGCATGTGGAATCTCTTATTTCTTGCCTCACTTACCAAATGGAATGAGTGTTTCTTAATATAAACATTTGAAAGTCACATTCTCCCACCAATGTGGGAGAAATAGTTTTAGAGTACACTTTTCATTTTTGTGTTTTCTTCTCTATTTTTCCTTCTGCTTGGTTTCCTCCGTTTTCCATTCACACTTTATCTATACTTTGAGCTCAACAGATTGTTGGTACAACTATTAAGATCCTCTTCAATTTTGGATAAACTATGGTTGTCCATAATTTGAGGACTACTTGAGACAATTATAGTCCATCAAGATCATCTATACCTACAAAATTAGCAAACAATCTTGACAATTTTGAGTCTGTGGAGGAGGTTAAAAAAATATGTGACATTGTCTCATATTTAGGATCCTGGCAGCACCAACATTTTAATACCAACTGTTTTACCATTTTTTGTAATACTTCATTCACATGACCCTGAACTTTCATGTCCTCTATATAAAAAAGACATTTTGAAAGGTATTTTCTTTGCCCAAATGTACCTAAAGATGTATTTTTGTCTTCGTTCTGTCTGATATATTCCCAAAAATGTCTTCACTGAGAGTCTGAGACTTTTTCATTCAATTCAAGGACCCAACATGGAAAATCAAGATGGTTGGTGCTATTGGGTGGAGGGACATTCCATATAATATGTTGGGCATACTCTGGAGGTATATAATCTTCTAGCTTTCATATATTTCACCCTACTTCATCTTCCAAAAAATTACAAACTTCTATTTCTTCATCTACTTTTGAAATACATGTTGTGGGTCTCTAATTCAACCAAATTCAGATGCAATGGTGTAAGTGTAAAGTGGTGAACCTAGTGGCAAATTCTAAAGCTAAGATTCTACTATACCTAATCATGTGGAAACTATGAAGATCGAGAAATGTGGCAAACTATGGATCAGAGAAGGCATCCATTGATAGGTCAGTGATCTTTATCTCACAAAACCTATTTGATATGATTGGCCAAATATTTGAAGGAATTCAATTTCAAGAACCTTGGGAGCTACTACAACTAGTGGTGACAAAACGCTGGACGCTCGAACATATAAGAGTGTTAGAGATAAATTAGGATAGATAAGTTCAATTAGCTATATTTTATGATACATGGGTTAGTGTTATACATTAGCTATACTATCTCCCTATTCTTTTGCAGTTTGTTGTAAGCAACCGTGTTATATGTTCAGTTATCCTATTCAATAGAAAATACATAGAATTCTCTCAAGTATCTCATCTTGTAACATGGTACCAGAGCCTACAATAGAATCAACTTCTTCTCAACTTTCAGATTCCACCTCTGCAACATCAACGACATTACCACTCCAAGTCTTTTTGCTACTTTACCTCATGTTCAACCTTTCTTTTTTCATAAAACTCAAACCAATAAACTACCCGACTTGGAAAACTCAATTTGTTCCTATCATCAATTGTTACAATCTATTCAATCATATCAATGGTATACCAACACCTCATTCCGCCATCATCAATGCCACAACAAATCAATCAGGACCAAATTTTGATTATCTAAGGTGGTTTCAAGAATGCTAACTCTTACTAAGTTGAATCTTATCATCTTTAACTGAGGAAATTTTTCCTTATGTGATTGGTTTAGATACTGCCTTTGAAGCTTGGACCGCTCTTTCAAATGTATTTGGTATCAGTAACAGTTCTAGAAGAGTCCAATTACACATCGTCACCTTGCAAAATATGACTCTTGTGACAAACCATTGGCTCAATTTCTTCATGAAGCTAAAACTATCACTGACGAGCTTGCCGCGGTTGGCACACCTGTATCTTCTAATGAATTCAATGCCACTATTTTTTGCTCACTTCTCTCTGATTATCATTCTGTCATTGCAACGTTATCTGCAGAAAAGTCACAGGTATTATTTTTTGATCTTTTTGGTAGAATTATGGCTCATGAGATCCTCTTACAGAACTCTCACAAATCAATCTATGTTGTTGCCAATGTTGCTCAACAACATACTTCATCTACAGGTCCATCTAATTAGGGCTCCCAGAAAAATAATATTTACAGAAATAATGATGCATTCTCAACTGGAAACAAAAAGTGGTTTCCTAATCCTTGTAAGATCTGTGTACTTAACAATCATCAAGCTAAGTGGTGTCACAAGCGTTATAAATGTGATAATATCATAACCAATGCCACAAACGTTAATTCTTCTTCCAATGATTGGTTTCTTGACACTTCTGCTTCTCATCACATGACTCCTGATTTGTCTGCACTTAAATCTCAGAGGAGCACAAAGGTCCTGACACGATTACTATAGGTAATGGACATGGTTTGCACATTAAAAATATTGGTCACACTACACTATCTTCTAGTAATAATCAGTTTCATTTGAAAAATATTTTACATGTGCCTGCCCTACAACAATAATTGTTATCTGTTAATAAATTTGCCAAAGACAATCATTTCTCTTTTAAATTTGTCTCTGCTGGGGTTACTGTGAAGAATCAGACAAATAAACAGGTGTTGTTGAAAGGACCAGCTGTTGAAAGAGTTTACAGGCTTTCTATTGATGTATCCAAGGACCTTACAGGCCAGACCAAGGCTTTTAAATCAGTTTGGACTGTTGGACCTAATTGTCATGCTCGGCTTGATCATCCTTAACAATCAAATGTCTCCTTTATTGTTAATAAGTTTTGTTTGCATAGTAATTCAATACAATCATCAAGCCTCTGTGAAGCTTGTTGTTTAGGCAAATATTGTCAGATTTCTTTACCTATCACTGGCTTTATTGCTAGTAACCAATTGGAATTAATTCACGGAGATGTATGAAGACTAACTCCCAACTTATCCTTTTATGGAGAAAAGTATTTTGTTCTATTTGTGGATGACTTCTCTCGTTATTATTGGTTATTTCCAATTAAACAAAAAAGTGAGGTTCTTTCTACTTTTGTTCCATAAATTGGTTGAAAAATAATTTCAAACAAAAATAATTAATTTCCAATCAGATTGGGGTGGAGAATTTCATCTTATCAATACTTATCTAAAGGAAAATGGTATTCTACATCGCATCACTTGCCCTCATACCCACCAGCAAAAGGGTCAAGTTGAAAGAAAAATCCGACACCTAGTGGATGCATGCCTCACCCTACTTGCTCATGCTGCAGTTCTATCCAGATTTTGGAACTTCGCTATGCACACTGCTGCATATTTAATTTACAGGACCCCTACTCAAGCGCTTTAACATGTCTCCCCATTTGTAAAACTTCATGGAACTCTACCATATTATGAATTTTTCTTTGTCTTTAGTTGCACTGTCTATCCTTTGTTACGACCCTATAATCAACATAAGTTCTCCTACAGAACTGGAGCTTGTGTTTTTTTGGGTATGCCAAGGACTATTACGGGTATGTCTGTTTCAATCCTCATGATAATGAATTTATCTTAGTAGACATAGACATGTAAGTATTGATGAAACTCGTTTTTTATAATTCCACTTCTTGGCTCATCTTTTTTGCATCAATACCGCTACCTAACTCAATTGTGCTATCATCTTCTAGTGCTTCTCAAGATCTTGTTAGTTCTCCTGCACAACAGCACCCGCATATCCTTCCAACCTATACTGAACCATTACAACCACCTGGACACAGCTACTCAATGGTTCTGAGGCAAAATCCTAAGAAAAAGACATTGGCTTTCATGTCTATTTTGGATAGTAAAGTTCTATCTTCCTCAGCTACGCTTTTAGAACCAACATGCTATGCAAAAGAACTCAAAGTTCCATCATGGAGAGAGGCCATGAGCTTTGAAATAATTTCCTTGATACAATATCAACCATGGGAACTTGTTCTGAAACCATCAAATTCCAATATTGTGGGTTGTAAATGGGTTTTCCGACTCAAACACCATCTTGATGGAAACAATAAGCATTTCAAGGCTCACTTGATAGCCAAAGGCTATAATAAAGTTGAGGGAATAAATTATGATGCCACTTTCAGTCCGGTTATCAAGCCTATAACAGTCCGCGTTATTCTTTCCTTGACAATCTCCAATAAATGGACTCTTTAGTAATTGGACATTTCTAATGCATTTCTAAATGGAAACTTTGAAGAGGATGTGTATATTTCTCAACCTTCCAGATTTATTGATCAACGATGTCCTGATTATATGTGTAAATTAAAAAAATAATTTATGACCTTAAACAAGCTCCACGGGCTTGGTTTCACAGGCTGAGTTCTTATTTTCTAACTATTGGTTTTGTAGGCTCTTATACTGACTCCTCGTTCTTTATCAAACACCAAAACAGTGACGTTCTTTATATCCTCATTTATGTCGATGATGTTATCATCACAAGGAGTAACTCCAATGCAGTTCACACATCTATATAACTCAGTTGTCCAAAGAATTCAAGTTGTAAGATCTTGGAAAACTTCACTACTTCTTAGGAATTGAAGTTAGATATCTCAGCAATGGTATTATTCTGTCTCAACAAAAATACCTTCAGGATCTTCTCACCACTACTCACATAGAACATGCCATATCTGTAAAGTCTCCTATGGTTAGCACATGTAATCTGCAACTTTACGAAGGCAAGCCGCTGGTTGAACCCAAGCTTTACATAAGAATCATAGGCGCATTACAATATCCTTGTCTAACTCATCCTGACTTGGCATTTGCTGTAAACAAATTAGGCCAGTTTTTATCTGCACCAACAACCACTCACTGGATAGCCTGCAAACGTGTTCTTCGGTATGTTAAAGCCAACTTGCATCAAGGATTGTTTATTACTCACTCAACCAGCTCCCAACTTCAGGCCTTTTGTGATGCTGATTGGGCGGGCAACCAGAATGATAGGAGATCCACAGGAGGTTTTGCTGTGTATATTGGATGGAATCTAATATCTTGGTATTTGGATGAAATCTAATATCTTGGTCAGCCAAGAAGCAACCAACAGTTGCTCGATCATCAACTGAGGCTGAATATCAATCTGTCGCCAATACCACGACAGAAATAATTTGGCTCCGTTCTCTTCTTCAAGAGCTTAAATAGCCAACCCATCACCCCATGATCATTTGGTGTGACAACATTAGAGCTTCATATCTAGTAGTTAATCCGTGTTTCAAGGCTCGGACGAAGCATGTTGAAGTTGATTTTCACTTCGTCAGAGAACAAGTCAAGGCTGGTCATATATCAGTGCATTTCATATCCTCTATCGCTCAATTGGCAGATATATTTACTAAGCCCTTGTCTACCAGCCGGTTTCAATTCATCAAAGGCAAGCTAAGAATCTTAGGCAAACTTTCTTAGCTTGAGGGAGATGTTAGAGATAAATTAGATAGATAAGTTCAATTAGCTAGATTTTAGGATACATGGGTTAGTGTCATACGTTAGCTATACTATCTCACTATTATTTTGCGGTTTGTTGTAAACAACCGTGTTATCCTATTCAATAGAAAATACACAGACTTCTCTCAATTATCTCATCTTGTAACAAAGAAGATACACTGAAAACCGCCAGCAGAAACCTTTAAGCTGAATACAGATGGTAGTTGTTTGACCGGGAATTATGATGTAGGTGGGTATCATAAGAGATAGCGGTGGAAAGATTATACTAGTTTTTTCAATAAACCTAGGCCCTGGCACTAGCAATGGGCGAAAGCATAAGCCATGCTAATCAGGCTCCAATTGGGAGTGGAATATGAGACTGATGTTTAGCTATTAAAGGTAGATTCTCAAATACTAACAATGCGTATTAAATGGGAAGCCACAATCCCATGGAGAATGGCTCACACAGTAGAGAGCATAAAGAAGAGAGCGGAGGAAAAAGGGATTAGAGTTCAATGTTACCTTCGTAAAAAAACCGAGTAGGGGACAAACTTGTAACATATAGCCACGATCACCGAAGGAAGTTAATTTTCATGCGTTTTGATAGTCTACCAAGACATAGTCCTTAGGGATATTTCTCCATTTCCTCTTTGTTAATAAACTTCTTAACATATTATTCTTCGAATAATTCTACTATAAAGTAACTAATATGAATTTATTTTATCATACCATGATTGTTGGGAATTATGAAATTAGCTATTCATAATCATAAATAGATATACCTGTTCAGGTAGCTTTGTTATTTCTGAGTTTTGTTGCTCCATAGCTTTTTCCATTGAAATATGTTTATCTAATTAACTGAGTAA
>NC_061122.1:31739398-31795299 GCF_002878395.1 Capsicum annuum
TAATTAATGATTTTTTAATTTTTCTAAAAGCTTCTCTATTTTTAAATGGTCTTCGCATAATTAATTTAATATTTTCGTAGGTAATTTTTTAACTTTAAATCTAATTCTAATTCTATAACTATAACTCTAACTCTAATACATGGCTCTTCCGTACTTTTTAGATTACTGTGCTCTGATACCATTTGTAGGGGGGTGCGCGGATTTGTAGGTATAATAGATTCCCTACAATTGTTGGGTTATGACTTTAGTACGTTAAAGTTCTTTACTCATGGTACACTACTAAAAAAAAGAGTTTTTGCAATCAACTAAAAGCGACCACTCATAGTAATCGCAAAATAAAAAACGATCACTTGTGGTCATTTTTTTTAAAAAATTTAATTAAAAAAATAATTACATGTGATCACTTTTATATTTTAAAATTGTCAACCAATCATTTCAAAATTCTTAAATTTTTATATTAAGTATACGTTGTTTTTTTAAACATCTATTTAAAAAAATAAAAAATAAAATAATTTAAAAATATTATAAAAAACCGACAACCTTGTTGTCGGTTTATGATTTAAAAAATAAAAATAAATATTTTTAAAAAATAAAAAATAAAAAAATTTAAAAAAGTGGTTGGTTTTTTATTAAAAAAAGTAAATTAAAGATATTATGAAAAAACCACCACTTGTGGTCGATTTTTGATTTGAAAAAATAAAAATAAAATATTTATAAAAATCGACCACAAGTGGTTGATGTTACATAAAAAAATTAAATTGAAAATATTATGAAAAATTGACTACTTATAATCGATTTTTGAATAAAAGAATAACAAATAAAATATTTATCAAAATTGACCATATGCGATCGCTTTTTGTGTACGCTTTGCCTATAATAATTTGCTTTTGTAAACTGTAAAGCATACACAGGAAAAACGATACTATTCACAAAAGGTTAAAGACAATTTGATCATTGTCATATTAAGTTTTTTAACTTTATGCTCTTAAATTAAAGTTATATCACATGTATCAAAATATTATTTAATTTTGTGATTTCAAATATCTTATGTGAAAAGTTAAAATTAAAATATTATAAAAAATATTTATTTTAAAATGAATTAAAAAAAATAGGTTATTTTTTTAAAAACAAAAAATAGTAGTAGATAACCAAAAATTGCGTAGTACTCATTACTCCCGCTGTCACCCGAGATAAGGTTATATCCTCTACTTTCAATAGTTCTGGAGTCGTGCCTTATCAATTGAGTTCTTATTGTTTATTCTTCCGTTACTTTTTATTTGTTATGTTTTATTTTTTAAGAGTTAATTTAATTAATTTTTAAAATTAAATTAAAATAATTTTATATTTTTAAAATTCAATTTTTTTAAATGTTTAAAAAGTATATGAAAAATATCATAAGTTTTAATTATTCTCATATAGATTTGTTGAAAAAATCCATCTAAAAATTAATTTTGTGGTTTTAAAATGTAACCTAAGAATTGGAATCAAAGAGTTGTACAAAAAAGAGATATTCTGTTTAGACTGATTAAAAAAAACATGTTGATTGTATTTTGAATTTTTTTCTTCTATATTTTAGAAAACTCATATTTCCTATTTGGTTTAGGATACCCATAGTCCTAATAGATTTGGAAAAGGTTTAGAATACCCTTAGTCCTAATAGGTTTGGGAAAGGTTTAGGGTATCCTTAGTCCTAATAGAATTGGGAAAAGGAAACATAAACCTTTTTCTTGTAAGTTTGAAATTTATATATATATATATATAGAGGCGAATTCAGGATTTAAATTTGACGGATGCATTTTTATATTTAACATAGTAATTACTAGTGCTAAAGTTTGATATACAATTCTTTGAAAACTTATTAGTTATAGTATTTTATAAGCAAAATTTTAATATTATTAAATATTATTAATTATATTTAATATGAAAAAGTGTGTTCTCTACCACATTTGAATTCAATGCACTTTTATATTTTAAACAATAATAGAAGTTTTTTGAAAAATATGAAATTTGGGAGATTTGTTTGCTAGATGGTTGTATGAAAAACGTTTGGTTTAAGCCTATCTCAAATTTTAAATTACTAATTTTTAAATAAAAAATAAGTCAATGATTAAAAGATTTTAAAAAAACATTTACAGTATAAGATAGGGAGAATATCTACATTTTAAAGTTGGAGGGAAGCTTGTATTTTGAAATAAAATGAAAAATACATCAACAATGTCTACAATACATAAAAGAAAAAAGAAAAGGTGTAAAATAAATGATTACTAAGTAACAGTTTTTTTTAATCAAATGATATATATATATATATATATATACACACACACACACACACATATATGTGTGTGTATTTGCACGTATAATTCCAAATACAGAAAACAACAAGCAGATAGTGTATTTGAAAAAAGGAGCAATAAAGAAATGTTGTTGTTGGGCTTCAAACCGAGTCATCATGCAATAAAAGAAACTTTAACGAGCATTCTCAACCATCTTGCCCATCAAACCAACTGTTTTTGGGGGTGCACAACATGCATTTAACATAACACGCTGATATATATGCAAATATACAAACTATATATACAGAATTTTTCTCGAGGCTAACAGGTGCACGTGCACTCCTACTGTCAACGTAGGTCCGCCCCTGTATATATAGGGGATGTAGTGGGATATTATAAATCATTGTATACTTCTTTTAAACCTAACCGAACCTGACTTGAAATTTTGGAACAAACTTGCAAAATAATACAGAATACCAGCTAGATGTCTCCACCCCCTTCATACCTTTTTAAACCCTAGAAAGAAAAATCAAGGCAAAAATAAATCACTACTTTATAAATTACGTTTGCAAAGTATTTAACATAGCAAATATCTCCACAATCTCCTACCAATATCAGAGAGCACATTCACAATCTCCATGCACATCAAAAAGTTGCACAAGATGGCGGCATATCATTTAAGCCCGGGTGAAGAATTGAAAACTCCCATTAAAGAAATCTTGAAGGATGCTCAATCATATTTTGCATGGAAGGAGAGTATGTTATCTGCGTTATCGAAGAAACACAAAGATTGTTTCGTTGATGGAACGCTTCGAAGGCCTTCCGAAAAATCATTAATGTACTGTGATTGGAAGAAGGTTGATAATGTACTTTGTTAGTGGATACGTAATAGCATGGCTAGAGAAATTCAGTTAAAATTTCAACATATGGAAATCTCCTATCAGATTTGGACTTATTTAGAACAAACACTTTGTACTAATACACGTAAAAGTTCAGTTGTTGATTCTAATGATAGGTCTGAGCTTGATGAGCTACGTGACAAAGAAACGATTACTGAGCTGAAACGTTTTGGTGATAAAAGAGGAGTTGATGCTAGGGCGGAATGTGAATTGGAAAAGCAAAAAATCGATACTAATATAGGTGAAAGCAAAGTTGATTCTTCATTAAGAATTCCCAACCTAGAAATGGTTTACCCGCACTTGGAAAGATGTAGACTATTGCTGGAAGTAGGGGTGTGCAAAAATCGAACCGACCGATAAACCGAACCGATAAAAATGCTATTGGGTTATTGGTATTGGGTTAACAGTTTCTTATTGGTTTTATAAAAAAAATTATTGGGTAAACGGTTCGGTTTTGATTTTAGCTTATTGGGTTATCGGTTAAACCGATAACCCAATAAGAATACACTAAGTTACTGTTTTACCCCTATTTATGTAATATATATATATGTGTGTGTGTGATATATACACTACTTATTCACAGTTCTGTGATTCACAAAGATATAACCCATTCAGAGCAACAAAGGCACAACATAAAACACGAGTATTATCGTATTGGAAAGCTTGAAGCTTTTATTAGCTTCCAATAATCAGGATTCAATTTTTTTCCAAACTAACATTCAATTCAAGTCTGAACATTCTTGTAAACTAAACTGCATTGAGTAGGATTTTGACGTTAATTAAGATTTTATTTTTTTATGTTAGTTGTTACTATTTCTATTTTATGAGTATTTTCTTATTGGTTAAACCGAAAACCGAACAAATCGATAAGAAAATATCTTATTGGTTGATTATTGGTTTTGCATATTTAAAAATTGAAAACCGATAAATAACACATAAAACTGAACCGAACCAACCGATGCACACCCCTAGTTGGAAGCGCAGTCGTATTATAGAGGAGTTGATGCTAGGCGGAAAGGGAATTGGAGACGCAAAGAATCTATACTGATATAGGTGAAAGAAAAGTTGATTCTTCGTTAATAATTCCCGATCTTGAGGTGGCTTACCCGCATTTGGAAAGATGTAGACTATTGCTGCAAAGGCAACTGGATGGAGAACTAATAAAAATCCAAAAAAGTCGTATTATAGAGGAGTTGATGGTAGGGTGGAAAGTGAATTGGAGAAGCAAAGAATCGATATTGATATAGGTGAAAGAAAAGTTGATTCTTCAATAAGAATTCCCGACCTAGAGGTGGCTTACCCACATTTGGAAAGATGTAGACTATTGCTGGAAGGGCATTCATATTATAGAGGAGTTGATACTAGGGCGGAAAGTGAATTGGAAAAACAAAGAAACGATACTGATATAGGTGAAAGAAAAGTTGATTCTTCATTAAGAGCTCCCAACCTAGAGGTGGCTTACGAATAGGTAATGTCACGATCTGAACCAGGGCCTGACCGTGATAGATATCTCAAGTCCATCGAGGACCGAAGATCACCTCTTTGCACCTAACCAACCACCACAATATCACCCATATAGGATGAATTCTAAATATATAACAACATACAGATAAGCTTACAAATATTTAAACCATGTCTATAATCCGTCAATCGCAAATCGGATAAATGACCTACCAATAACATCCAAGCCCACAGTAATCCAACAAAGCCTTCTAAACAAGGGATCGAAACTGAATACCAATAAAGTTTTGGGACATGCCCCCAACTATAGCAGAAATAAGTCTAAACAACCTGAGACATAACAGACTAAAGCATGAAATGTAGACTTTCGATGTATGGAAGCTCACCGCTTCAATGTCAACTCATGACCTGACCCCAAATCCGAATCATTATGCAAGAAAAATAGAAGTATATCAAATTCCTGTACCGCGTAGGGATACAACATTCGAAGACGCTTAGCAGGGTGAACGCTAGCATGTAACTCAGGGATAAGGATAACATAATTCCATGATCAACAATCTCAAACTCATTCAAAATCCAATGCACATAATCAAATGCATATAAATATCCATATATATCACATGTTGGGATAGAAAACAAGGTTTAACATGCACTTTAAAAATTTAACCTAGATTGTGTAGCTTAATAGTCATATAATAGTACCCACGGGCTATATGGGCCCCAACTCTCAACCCCTGATTAGGCCCCAGTGCATGTAGTTATACGAACTAGAGAATAGTCTCATATATGTGTACATGGAAGACTCGAACCCTCTAATCATATACTAAGGTGACTGAAGCACCCGATCATGAAATGTGATATGGGGGACTCGAACCCTCCAATCATAATAATATCAGTAAGATAGTCTAGAACCACCTGGTCATAAGTAAGGAGACTCGAACCCTTAAGCCATAACGACCCCGCACCAGCTAACATGGTTTCAGTGTCGGTCACTCGGACCTCTACTTTCATGACTCAGCTACACAACCCTCTTTTAAAGCCAAATTAAAACCTTTAACACATATTCTCATTTTTATTAAACCAATTAAACACTAAGCCATCTTGTTGTTATTATCATACCAACCTTACTTGAAAGCTAATATCATTATACCATGTCATCTACTCAACTAACTAGGACTCGAACCCATAAGTCAAAAGATATTCAAATAATCAATCATTTGAGATTCAAACCCATTTAATCAACTAAACCCATAAGGTTCCAATTCCACCATTTATACATGGCCACCAAAGCCATTCAAGGAAAACATGCATACTTCTTTATCATTTTTATGCCATTGCATTATTACAAGTAGAAAAACCAAACTACGTGACAAAAGCCCCTTTTCACTGAAAATTTCACAAACATGTTGTGAAACACCCAGGCTTTGGACCCATAGAAAAATTCCCTTGTTTGAGGATTCTGGATTAGGTATGACTCAGGATACTAGTCGTACCCTTGGATACGACTTAGTGACCCCTCTTTCATCTCCTAAGTAGTGTGTGGGGGTCACACACTGTCCAAGATATAAATTAGCTTTCCTATGGTCGTATATTAGGGTACAAGTCATACCAATCCAAGTTATATGATGCTTGGCGCTTGGCCTAGTAGGCATTGTTTTGGGTATGGTTTGTTGATACAGTTTGGTGTACCATTCATACCCTTGGGTATGAGTCATATATATGTGGGAGTACCTTGGGTAGTGTAGGGATCCTTGGTGAAGCCTAAGGTACGAGTTAGGGTACCACTCATACCCTAGGGTACGATTAACTTAAGTGAGTCGTACCCACCTGGGAAGTTACTTTTCAGCTTTTAAGCTGAGGGCTTTATGGATATTTTCCTACCCTAAAACCCTTAAAACCCTCAATATATAACATATTTTGTCTCTTCATTCTTCACATAAACAATATCAAAACACACAAAAATCCTCTCAAAGACTTCTCCTTCAAGATTGGAGCACGAGATTCAAGAGTTGTCCTTCTAGAGGCTTAAAGACCAAGAATTCTTCCTTGAATCAACAGATATTAAGGCATATGAATCTTTCCCTTGTTCTTAAATCAAATTATCATGTGTTTTAAACATGATTCATCATTTGTAAACCTTGGTTTTGAAATCAAATGTTAAGGGTTTTGATACCAAGTAATGAGTAGTGTTTGCTCTTGCTTAGACTTGTGTTTTGTAACACCCCGCATTTTGGGCTAGAATGAAAATCATCATTTCTATGCGTAGATGATACAAAAGCAATAAATCCTATGCAAATATGGCATATTAATCATTTTAGTAGTGTGGGGAATTGAATGAGTTTTTTGACGACATAAGATTCGTCCAAAACAGACACTCGGTGAAGGAGTTATAGTTAATTTAAGTCCTAGTCATAAAACATCGTCATTCCTATCCTTGGCGTATTGCGGAGAGGGTTTAAATGATGATGTTCAATTTTTTGTGAGACTTCGCGATGGTGGCGCATCGTGGAGTGGGCCAAATTCCCATTCGTCAATTTCCAGTGAGCCACCGCGATAGTGGCGCATCGCGGTGGCCCATAAGATCGGGTTCCCAATTTAAATTTTCCAAATTTCATTCAGAAGTTAACAAGGGAGTTTGGACTTTTTTTCAAGTCTCTTAAAACATCCAAACAGGATATTTAGACCTCTTCAAGCATAATATACGACATTCTCAAGATTTTCCTCAAAACAAAAACTCTAGTTCATATCCTTCTCCTCTAAGAAACTCAAGATTCAACCGTGGGTTTTAAAAATTAATCGGAGATTTGGAATCCCCAAACCATAGGCTTCAAGGATCAGCCATTATTCTTCATAATCGAGGTACGCGGGATTTTTCTAAAATCTCATGGACATAGAAATCATGATTTTAAGAAATGGGTTTTTAGATTTATGAATACATTCATGTTTTAGAAATCTTGACGGTATTGTTTTCGTCTTTTGACCTTCCCCCACGATTGATTCAAAATTGTATATATATGTATGCTTGTGTTTTAAGGTTGATGATTTAACTGAGAGCATGACTTATGTAAAATCCCTTTCTTATTTTGATTTTCCTTTACTTATCATATGCTATAGATGTTTTGAATGCATTCTTGAAAAGCATGGTTTAAAATATCTTAAATTATGTGATGATTGGATTAAGATTTGGATTTCAAAAGAGAGGGTAGTTGTGTTGATAAATGTCAAAAATATTCATATAATTAAAGAGTGTATGATTTTGCCAAAAGCACATGACCACCATATGTTTAAAGGATTCTTGCATAGTTTTGATTTATGCTTTAGAACATGAAATCTCTTATACTATTTACATGTTTGGGTGGTCTGACCTATGTTTTAATGAAAGATCATGCTTATTATACTATGGCTCAGAAATAGGACTTGCAAGTCTTGGTGTGACGATACTAATTCAGATTATGCCATAATAATTCAGAATGAAATTGAATGCACGTTTGAAATCAGACTTTCAGATTTTAAGATTTAGAATGATGTATGTTTAAAAGTGGTTAAAACTGGGCATAAAGAGACGTTAGGTGGTTCCTCGAAGGAGGCATGAGTTCAGACAACTCATTGCCTAAAATTGTGATTTACCAATTCGGGTATATTATATTACACTGGCATAGTGCCGTATGACGTATCAGAAATAGAAACTCCAATCCTTACGGCACAATCGAGTTGGGGGCTTCGCCGCCAAGTCAATGGTGGATTCCATACAGCCCGTGAGATTTTAGAATTGTAGGGGAGTACCACCTAACTCAAAATTAATACAAAGAACTGATAGTGCATTGACAAGAATGACTTATGATTTTCAGAAAGTGCCCATGTGTTTTGAGAACTGTTTATGCATAATGTTTTAACAAGTTGCTCTCCACTATTTACCTTATGTAAAAGTTTTATTTTGGATTACTTTGCATACCAGTACATCTGTATTGACCCCCTCCTCCTCCCTCTAAGTTTTGAAGCCCAGTCTAGGGGTCCAAAAAAGTAATAGATTTTATTAGACAGAGTTGCAGTGCCCAGTTGGTGAACCTTCTTTAGTCTAGAAGGACTGTTTACTTTCATACAACTATTATTAGATATGGTTTTGGTATACTGGGGGCCTTGTCCTAGTTTTCGGAACAGTTTTGAGATATAGTAGAGATTTCATAGACTGAGTCAGATCTTATTTAGATGTTTTGAATTGCAGTTTTTCTTTCTTATGTCTTGAAACCCAGAGTTAATGACCATGTTTTTGTATCAGATTTTATTTCCGTATTTTCTTTTATGATATGAATGTTGTGCATGATTACCAAATCAGATAGAGAAGGATGTCTGACCTTCATAGTTCGAGATTTCCATCATGGCCAGGCCCTAGTTTGGATTATGACAAACTTGGTATCATAGCACAGTTCATGGTCCCAGGGTGTCTACGAAATCACGTCGGGTAGAGTCTTATTTATGGGTATATACCGCGCCACACTTATAAGTAGGAGGCTACAAGGCATTTAGAAATGTCTCTCTTTCTTCTTGTTCTAGTTCGTGAAATAGAGTTAGAATGTTCCTCTTTTATACTCTAATTCATGCTATGGTGTTGCCCATACGAAACTAACAGTCATCCTAATTCTTTCCTTACTTTGATGTTCTCAGACATGTCTCATTATTGGGGTAATTTAAGTACAGAAGTTTAGAGTCTAAATGACATGGTTCTTTCTAATTGATCCATATAAGATTTTAAAATTGTGCAAGGACTTGTGAAGAGTCCGTTAGTGCCTCAGAGTGTATTGATTCTAATGTGAACTTTGATTCTGATGAAATTATGCTTTTTAGCCTACGGTGTTGAGTGTATTTAATCCTTTTTAGAATTTATGTTGCTCACATCACGCTTAAGGGGGATGATGTATAGCAGAATATTGGAACTGTATTTTCACCTAAGTAGTAGTATAAGTTAAATATTGGTGTCATGACCTATTAGTAGTGATGTTGGACTAAGAAGTTGGTGATGTGAAGTCACAAAGTTAGAAGTTAGAGTGAGAGTGACTTTTGTGTAAATAAATATTTTAGTTGAATAACCGATGTTTGAGGATGATTTACCCCTTTTTAGTGATAAACTAATGTGGTAGCTAGTAGCGTGTGTGGATTGTATGGTAGTCTGTGGGGTAAGTGTTTGAGTCAGAGTTTCTTTATTTCTACAGAGTAAGATATGTATCCTTAGATCATTGATTTTTTTGTGTCAAGTTTTTGTCTTTTGTAATCTTGTTGTCATTGTATTGTTGAAACTCAAAGTCTAGTGAAGCCATGTAAGGCCTATTTTGATTCACTAGCAACTTATTGTCCATTTTGTTGGTTCTTGTGTTGGATGGAACTGGGAGTTTAGAGGCGTAATGGCAGGAAAAGTGGTAAGGGCGATTTATTGAATATATGTATAGCTGAATCTTTTGGCATGAGATTGAGTTGGTATTAAAGTGATACGTCCTTGTGTGCTAGTTTAGTAAAAGGTAGAGAAGGAGTAATTAGCTAAGGTGAGTTGTTGTTTGCTTGAAGTATGAAAATGGCTAGATTAGCCAGTAAGTTATAATTATAGAAACAAGGTTATTTTCGAAATTTAAAGGTAGTCTAGATGTACGCTTGGGTAAGTAAGTGTGATGTGAGAAAGCTGTATAAGTTGATAAGATTGTATGGGGTTATAATATAAGATTAAGGTTGACCATGTCTATTATGTGACTCTACCCCCTTGACTTTCTTTTCCTTGGTAGTTGTAGACTAGTACTACTTGTGAGAAGGTATGTAGTAGATTTTGAGGCATAGCAATGATGTCATGAAGGTGGATGTGATTATTTCTTAGTTAATGATACTAGTTTTACGGAAGCAATCTAATAGTCTTGAACAGTACATGCAAGAGCTTAAGTTTATTTGGTTCGTAATGAAGTATAATGTTGTATGTATGAAGTAGAAGTATGCAAAGGTGATATGAGGTTGCAGTATTTTTCTAAGGCTATTACATATTGTGTGTGGCTAGTGGTGCCGTTGAGTTGCTAGGTGAAGAAAGACTAGTTAAATGGTATATAATGTTCAAAATAGCCAAGTTAAAGCCTTTTGATATGATCTTGATTCTCATAGTAGAGAGATATAAATTTGGAGTCGTGATGCTGGTAGACTATGACAAAAGTGGTATGGTCCGACAAAGGTTTGGAGATATCCTTGTTTAGTGTTAGAAGAATCTGAGTGGGTGAATGTTTAAGCTGTTGTATGATGAATTTTGGGGATATAGAAACCTAAGGGTTGAATCTTAGAAGTAGGTATTAGGATTGGTTGTTATACATGAAGATACCATCTTACAGGGTAAGTTTAGTTTTATGTGTATTGTTATATCCCAACTCTAGAGTAAAGTAATTCAGTTTATACCAGAGTGTATATAGTGGTTCACAGACTTAGAGTAGTGGCTTAAATCTAAGGGGGTCATGATAGAACGAGTAACCAATTCAAGTTTTTAGATGATAATAGATGTTCCAGTAAGTTGTGGAATTGGCCGTAAGAAAGAATGATGCTCAATCTATTCTTATTTCAGCAGTTTACTTCGGTTATTCCGATACATACTCATGCTTTATGTCCATCTTCATTGTCATATCTCGTGTTTAGGCATATGATAAGGAATAATGTACTCTCCTAGTTCCTAGTATGATGAGTTCCCAATTTGGTTAGCAGTTAGAATTGCTTTTCGTAAGTTATGAATTCCAAAAATTCAGATCATACAGTTCATGAATCTTGTGCACATGTGATAATCTTAATGATCAGTGAAAATTTAGATTTACATCAGGTACGTCCTCATATTAGATCTCTTCAATGAGTCCATGCCGTGAGTGCTGTATTCCTTACGTCTCAGTAGGGTATCAAGTTACGCTTAGTACTCCCCTCATGTTTTGGATTTCGGTATTCCAATTTTTCAGTGAGCTTTTCCCTTAGGTCAAGATAGTGATGATGAACAGTTGTCTAGATGGTAAAGAGTAAACATTTCTTGTTGATGAAAGATGGTTGTGCACTTATTTAAGTTAAGGCAGTAATTGTGGAGTAAGATTGAGGCCAAGTCTTTGATATATGTCAAGGTTAGTTGAAGTTTTATGTGCTATATTTGGGAAAAATTATTGTGTGCTTGTTTTATGTAAGTCTATAAGTTGAAAGAATTTTGGGGTGAAGTTTCGTGTATGGCTTGGTTAGTTGAGGATATTTTATGTGTATCATCTGAATAGTTCAGGGAAGTTGTTATGGATAGAAGTATTAGAGAATATGAGAAATATACTTTATGGGTGGTTGTTTAGAAGTTCACATGTGGGTATAAAGATAGGCTTGAATGTCATGTTTGTAAGCATATGGATGGATGCCTTGAGTGTTTGTGAATGTCTAATTCGAAGTTGAAGGTGATTGCTGGAGTGGCTATAAGAATTATGCAGGATATGAGGAATTGTGAAATTCAGGGTGTGCTAAATTTATGATTCAGACTAGTACTATAGTATTATGTGGTGCGTCTTGTGATTTTGAGTAAGTCTTGAAGATGATGAGGGAATTTAGTTCAGTTTAGACATTAGTACATGGAAATATCAGCGGCCATGTGAGAAAAATAAGTGAAATCAATGAGCATGATGTTTAAGAGGAAAGTATAGTTGAGAGAGTATTTTTGAAGTGTGGCTAAACTCGAAAGTAAGAAGTTGCATTGCCTAAGGTTTGGTAATTCTATCCTAGTTTATGAGTTATATGTCTATATTCTATGCTATAGAGTAGTGTCATTGTTTTGATTCCTTAGTTGGATGTCTTGTATAACTCATGTCAGAGATTCTTTGATCCCTGACGCTACTAGAACTTCTTTAGAAAGAGTGTTGAAGAGATACTCCAGTTAAGTATAAGTGTTTCGTATAATTCAGTTTAGCAGTCAAGCAGACAAGTTACTGTAGTTTTCCACCTTTTCACCTAGTCCTACTATCTGAAGTCCAATGCGTATGACCATCCTAAAAAATAATTTATTCCATCTATATAAGTTGCGAACTCAGTTCAATCCAAGCATCATGTTTCAGATTCAGTTATTTAGTCATGACTCAGTTCATAAGAGTTCAACACATAATCTTAAATTTTTCCAGCTATTTTAGCTCAGACAGTGTAATACCTTTGTACGATCTAAATCTTGTTGCCTCATGATTCGTACTTACCTAAGTTATCACTTCCAAATCCAATGTGTGTGATTTGAGTATAACGTTTCGGGGGGGGGGGGGGGGGGGGTATCCTAAACTCTCAACATAAATCAGCTCCTTAAAACAAGTAAGGGCAAGTCAACTCAGAATTCAGTTTCGTGATAGAAGTTTAAATATTTCAAATTAGTTATAGCCTTTCTTAGAAGACACATCAGGTCCGCGTTATTCCATACCTTTAAGTTTCAACGTTCCTGCCCATAATTTAGGGACGAATGATCCCAAGGGGGAGATAATGTAACACCCTATATTTTAGGCTAGGATAAAAACCGTCATTTCTATGCGTAGATTATCCAAAAGCAATAAATCCTATGGAAATATGGCATGTTAATAATTTTAGTAGTGTGGGGAATTGAATGAGTTTTCCATCGACATAAGATTCATCCAAAACGGACACTAAGTCCTAGTCGTAAAACACCGTCATTCCTATCCTTGGCGCATCGCGGAGAGGGTTTAAATGACGATGGTCAATTTCCAGTGAGACTCCTTGATGGTGGCGCATTACAGAGTGGGCCAAATTCCTATTCATTAATTTCTAGTGAGCCACCGTGATAACTTCTGAATGAAATTGGAAAAACTTAAACTGGAAACCCAATCTAGTGAGCCAGCGCGATAGTGACACGTCGCGGTGGCCCATAAGATCGGGTTTCCAGTTTAAGTTTTTCCAATTTCATTCAGAAGTTAACAAGGGTAGTTTGGACTTTTTTTTATGTCTCTTAAAACGTTCAAACTGGATATTTAGACCTCTACAAGCATAATATACGACATTCTCAAGATTTTCCTCAAAACAAAAACCCTAGTTCATATGATTTTTAAGGATCAACCATTATTCTTCATAATTGAGGTACGTGAGGTTTTCCTAAAATCTCATGGGCATAGAAATCATGATTTTAAGAAAGGGGTTTTTAGATTTATGAATACATTCATGTTTTAGAAATCTTACGGTATTGTTTTGGTCGTTTGACCTTCTCCCACATTGATTCGAAATTGTATATATATGTATGCTTTTGTTATAAGGTTGATGATTTAACTGAGAGAATTACTTATGTAAAATTCCTCTCTTGTTTTGATTTTCCTTTACTGGTCATATGCTATAGATGTTTTGAATGCATCCTTGCAAAACATGGTTTAAAATGTCTTGAATTGTGTTATGATTGGATTAAGATTTGGATTTCAAAAGAGAGGGTAGTTGTGTTGATAAATGTCAAAAATATACATATAATGAAAGAGTGCATGATTTTGCCAAAAACAGATGACCACCATATGTTTAAAGGATTCTTGCATAGTTTTGATTTATGCTTCAGAATATGTAATCTCTTATACTATTTACATGTTTGGGTGGTCTGAACTATGTTTTAATGAAAGATCATGTTTATTGTACTATGGCTCAGAAATAGGACTTGCAAGTCTTGGTATGACGACACAAATTCAGATTATGCCATAATAATTCTGAAAGAATAGAATGCATGTTTGAAATCAGACTTTTGGATTTTAAGAACTAGAATAATGTATGTTTAGAAGTGGTTAAAACTGGGCATAACGAGACTTTAGGTGGTTCCCCGAAGGAGGCATGAGCTTAGACAACTCATTGCCCAAAATTGTGATTTACAGATCCGGGTATATTATATTACGCTGGCCTAGTGCCGTATGGCGTATCAGAAATAGAAACTCCAACCCTTGTGGCACACTAGGGTTGGGGGCTTCCCTGCCTAGTCAATGGCGGATTCCATACAGCCCATGGTATTTTAGAATTGTAGGGGCATACCACCTAACTCAGAAGTAATACAAAGAATAGACAGTTCATTGACAAGAATGACTTATGATTTTCAGAAAGTGCCCATGTGTTTTGAGAACTGTTTATGTATGATGTTTTAACAAATTTCTCTCTACTATTTTACTTATATAAAAGTTCTATTTTGGATTACTTTGCGTACTAGTACATCTGTATTGACCCCCCCTCCTCCCTCCAGGTTTTGAAGCTTAGTCTAGGGGTCCAGAAAAGCAATAGATTTTATCAGACAGAGTTGTAGTGTCCAGTTGGTGAGCCTTCTTTATTCCAGAAGGACTGTGTACTTTCAAACAACTATTATTAGATATGGTTTTGGTTTACTGGGGGCCTTGTCCCAGTTTTCAGAATATTTTTGAGATGTAGTAGAGATATTGCAGACTGATTCAGATCTTATTCAGATGTTTTGAATTGTAGTTTTTCTTTCGTATGTCTTGAAATCCAGAGTTAATGACCATGTTTCCATATTAGATTTTATTTCTGTATTTTGTTTTATGATATGAGTGTTGTGCAAAATTACCATGTCAGATAGAGAAGGACGTCCGGACCTTCATGGTTCGGGATGTCCGTCATGGCCAGGCCCTAGTTCATGTCGTGACATGCTTATACATGATATTTGGTGATGATTTGGACACGTAGGTATTTGTTGTATGTGGCTCAACATGTGGGTCATGAGTACCATAATATTGATGACTTTTACTTTGATTTTTGGCCTTGGTAAAGGGATGCCCACAAGGGTTTGTGAAAAATTCTAGGAGAAATATCTAGTCACATAGTGATAATATTTTGAACTAGGGCAATGGCCCGATAAGTATTAGTGGTTGATAAATGGTATTGCAGAGACCTTGTTAGCCATGTAATGAGTTAATTGATGACTTTGTTGGTTTGTTGGCTAAAGGGATTAAAGTCCCTAAACAAGAAATTGAACTTGAAATGTGTTTGGAACTAAAGTGTGGTGTAGAAATGCTAATGAAGAATGAATGGTCTAGTAAGGGTCTTGGTGACCACACATTGAATTGAATGATGAATTGAATTAAGGCATTGGCCTATTAATGTGTTTGATTGACAAATGCTTCCATCATGACCTTTTGGTCATATATGGTGATAAATTAGTTAAATGGGTTGAAGTCCCTAAGTATTGAATTAAATGGATATTGATGTACGGACAAAGAGTCCCAATATCGATTAAAGGTAGTCACAGTGGCTCGTGGTTAAAGTCCCTTTCCTAATACGATGGCTTGTGATTAGAGTCCCTTGCCTAATGAAATTGCTCATGGTTAAAGTCCCCTGCTCATCGAGATGGCTTGGGTTAGAGTCCTTTGCCTAAATACTCTGGCTTGTGGTTAGAGTCCCTTATCTAATACAACTTGAGGTTAGAGTCCCTTGCCTACTAGACGGATTGTGGTTAGAGTCCCTTGCCCAATGAAAATGCATGTGGTTAAAGTCCCTTGCCTAATATGAAATATTTGAATCTATAAGTGTGAGAGGTCAGAGTCCCCCACTTCATGACTTATGATTTTGTGCATCAAGAACGCTTTCTAATTCTTGTTTCCTTTTTGGTACAATATGGACATATTATGTACCTACATGTATGCCTATGAATATAAATGTGGTTGAAAATGATGTTTTGACTTGGTTTTGAATGATGACTGTAGTTTCTCCTTATCCTTGAGTTACATGCTAGCGCTCTAACTGCTAACTGTCTTCGGATGTTATGTTCCCACGCGACTGTAATACACTATATTTCTCAAGCTTAATTTAGCTCTAATGTAAGACCCCACAAAATTTCTAGCTTAATTCAATCCTTTAAGCTTGTTAAGGGATCCCAGACTTAGAATATATTAGCTAAGTATTCAGACTTAGTGCCATTTTAGCCTTTGAAGGTTAGAAATTTTATTTTGTGACCTTTATGTCCATTTAATGTTGGTGTTTAGGTTGATTCATGATCAGGAATGTACATAGGTGTTTCCGGACAAGTTTCAAATTTTTTGGACTTCGTTTGAAGCTCCTTTGGAATCTTAAAATAGTGGATCAATGCAATCTTAGCGCGCTGTGTCGACTATCACATTGATTAATATTTTCCCCAGCTACCAACGTCCAATTCCAATGAATTGATGTGAACATGACGCGATGCGTTGGCCATCACATTGATGCCATCGATGTGCCACATCTGTCTGTGCATCGATAAGTTCAGTTTCAGTCATTAAAAATAGCATCCAGAAGGGGTATTTGGGATATTTTCTTTACTTCGACCCAACCCCTAAAACAGAAAACTCAGCCTCCACAAAGCAAGTTTCACTATTTTCTCTCAAATTGCTCTCAAGAACTAAACCCTAAAACCTTAATTTCAAGATCAATTCTCAAAGACACTCCATCAATCTTCAAGAATCCAAGCAGTAAGGTATGTGAAGTGTTCATCCAAGGGTCCCTTCCACCCTTGTAGTCCAAGAATCCATTTTTAACTTCAAGAAGTTGATATTGTGATTTCCATGATTGAAATTAAGGTGTATTCATGATTGTCGTTTGAATTAGGTTCCTAATTCATGTTTTATTACATTTTTCATGTGGAATTTATTATCACATGTGTAAATCTATGTTAAATCCTTCAATTGTGAAATTTGGAATTCAATCATTGTGCCCAATTGTTGTTCAAATTTATGTGCATATACTATGCTCACCAAGAGCTTGATGAATTGTTCATGTCAAGTATTAAGAGAATGAAATCATGCCAAGTTAGCCTATGTGCAAATGATATCATGCAAGTGTTTGTTAAAATGCCCCAATGAATGAATATTGATCAAGTTCATGGTTTACATATTTCAAGTTTATGCCAGTCTCTTAATTTATGCTACCGAGTCCTGGGGGGTACTTGTACTCGACAATTTAGCTGCTTGTCTAGAGCCATGGTTAGTCATAAAATAGTATCAGTCATCTCATGATCAGTAGTACTCTCAATCAGTTACAAAACTCATGAAAACTCAGTAGATTTAGTATTAGACCAGTCTAACTCAGTATTCAATTCAGACCTCAGTAAACTTAGTCAGCTATCAGAATTCAGTAGTATTCCACTAGTCAACGAAATTCAGTGAACTCAGTACAGTTCAGTTAAACAACAAACTTAGTAACAGTTCAGTCCAGCCTAGTACAGATTAGAAATTAGCTCAATGTCTATTCAATTGGGAGTAAGATTCAACATCGAGTTAGCCCAGGGATGGGGGCATTCCTGTCAGCAGAGGGTTTGACCCTTAGTAGCAATCCCTGCATTACAGAACTACGTAACCAGTGTAGGTGGAGATCTTCCTGCCAGACATTATGAGGGTTGATACTTTTCCCCTGAGTTATCCTGCCAGCGAGGGTTGACGGAAGAGCTTCTTGCTAGAGAGGATTAACTCAAAATTTAACTCTACCTGTGGCACGATATTGACACCCTTCCAACTGGGGTTACAGGTTAGGCCCCAATCAGTTTAGAGAGGGGAATATCGGTTAGATGATTACCTCCCATAGTCTCAGTTTCAGTCTCAGTCTTAGAATAGAAATCAGTTCAATTCTACAGAATTCAGGACTATTAGATATAGTCGTTCAACTCAGTACAAACTTAGTATAGTTCCACAGAATTCAGGACTATCATATACAATCATTCAGTTATCAAAAATATAGTATCAGTAAACTCAGTATCAATTAGTCAGTATTTGTCATGATCTCAGTTACAATATACGTATTCATCCATGTACTCTCATTCAGTCATACTCATGTTTTTCCAGATATTATTGTTCATGCATATGAACCCATGCATTTCAACCTACCTCACTGAGCATACCAGTACATTCAAAGTACTAACACATGCTTTATTTTGCACTATGATGTCTTATATCATAGGTTCAGATGCTCGGGCTCCCGAGCACCCTTAGTAGTTCAGATTCTCAGCATACAGAGTTAGTGGTGAGTCCTTATAGTTTGAAGACGTGACTATTTATTTCACCATTTTGGTTTATTTTCAGTTGTAGGAGTTAGCTGGGGACTTGTTCCATCAACTCCACAGTTCAAACAGTTTAGAGGCTTTTCAGACTAGAGTATTTTCAGATAGTTGTTCAGTTTTTCAGTATTGATGTTCAATATTGGTATTATGATACTGTAATAAGTATTTATTTTAGATTTTAACCTTATGGAAAATTTCTGCCTAAATTCTGTAATTATTTACATTATTATTATTCAGTTATTACAGCAGGTACCAGTCATGGGTTAACTTATGGTCCTTCGAGATAATGAGCATTGTGTAGCATCGGGGGTACAGACTCGGGGCGTTACAAACTTGGTATCAGAGCCTAAGGTTCAACAGTGTCCCAGGAAGTCTGAAAGCCACATCTAGTAAAGTCTTATGCATGGGTGTGTTATGTGCCACGCTTTTGGACAGGAGGCTGCGAGATATTTTAGGAAAAATTTCCCTTATTTCAATAATCATGTCGTGCAAGTGGGCACAAACTCAAGTTAAACTCTCAGTCTAGTTCATATCTTTCTTATTCTTCAAGAACATGACTTCTAGAGAAGCTAATGAAAGAAGTAATGAAAATCAGTCAGCCCCTCCGCCCGTTCAGGCAGATCCCCTGAATGAGCATGTCTCCCACTCTGAATTTAGAGATGCTTTCATCACCTTAGCTTATTCAGTAGTTGCTTAGAATAATCAGCTAGCCATTATCCTATCAAGGCTTATGGATCATGCTCTACAGAGTGGGAAAAAGAGGTAAAGAAAAGAAGAGAGGAAGAATAAGAGTACGAGAATGTCTAGGTCAAAAAGTGGCTGAACAAATCTTCTTTGCCAGTAGTGTGGCAGAAACCATCAAGGTATCTTCAGAGCTGGCAGTGATGTGTGCTTCAGATGTGATAAGCCAGGCCATAGAGTCAGACAGTGCCTTCAGGTTGGTTTGTAGAGTCAACATACACGTCCCCCAGCTCAGTTCGATCGCCCGAATCAGCAGGGTACCTCTTTCAGTGCAACCAGTGGGCAACACCCAAATAGACTCTATGCTTTTCAGTCACGACAGGATAAAAAAAGTTCTCCTAATATGGTCAATGGTACGTTACAAGTTTATCATTTGCATTTTTATGCTTTTTAGATCTAGGAGCTTCCTTGTCCTTTGTTACTCCATATATAGCAGTTGATTTTGGAGTCAGTCCTAAAATTCTAGTAGAGACTTTCTCAGTCTCTACCCTAGTGGGTAAATCCATCATATCCAGGCGGGTATACAGGAACTGTCCGGTTATGATATCTTAGAAAGTCACTTTAGCAGACTTAGTCAAATTAGAGATGACTAATTTTGATTTCATTCTCGACATGGATTGGCTTCATTCCTGCTATGCCTTAGTTGACTGCAGAAATAGAATTATCCAGGTTTAGTTTTTGAATAAACCCGTCCTAGAGTAGAGGGGTAGTACTTCAACACTTAGGGGTCAGCTTGTTTCTTACTATTGGGCTAGGAAAAAAAGAAATTTCTAAGGGATGTGTCTACCATCTCCTTCGAGTCCAGGACTTTAGTTCAGAAACCCCTTCTCTTGAATCACTATCAGTAGCATGTGATTTCCCAGATGTGTTTCCCAAAGACCTTCCCGGAGTTTCTCCCGAAAGGAAAATTGATTTCAAAATCGATCTTCTCTCAGATACTCAGTCCATATCTATCCCGCCATATAGAATGGATCCAGCAAAACTCAGTGAATTAAAGAAACAGTCAAAAGATCTCTTTGATAAGGGATTTATCAGACCCAGTATGTCCCCGTGGGGCGTACCGGTGTTATTCATGCATAAGAAAGATGGTTCTCTCAGAATATGTATAGATTACTATCAGCTAAATAAAGTCATGGTCAAGAATGAGTATCCACTTCCCAGAATCGATGACTTGGTTGAACAACTTTAGGGTGCCAGCTATTTCTCTAAGATAGACCTCAGATCGGGCTATCATCAGCTCAGAGTCAGGGAATGTGACATCCCGATGATATCCTTTAGAACTCTATATGGTCACTTCAAATTTTGAGTCATGTCCTTTGCTCTTACTAATGCCTCAGCAGTTTTCATGGACTTGATGAACCATGTGTTCAAGCAGTTCTCTGGCATGTTAGTTATAGTCTTTATCAATGACATTCTTGACTATAGCAAACCCATCAGTTATCATGATATCTATTCATGTCTTACATGTCAGCGCTATGATCATAGCCCATATTCGTGTACGTCAGCGAAAATCATGCACGCTTATAGTTTCTAGTATAAAGGGTCCCAGTTCACTTAGTTTCATGAATCATGTTCCATGAATATCGAAACTCCAGACTTAGGTCATGCAACTTATGACTCATGTGACCATGTCATGCTTTACAGTATGTTCAGTTCATATAACCTATGCTCCACGCCTAATGATCAACTAAACTCAAATTATTTCACGTATATTCTTGGTTTAAATCTCTTGGTGAACCTACGGTGTTGATATTTAATCCCTCAGGCCTCAGTTATAATGTCAATTTAACATTTAGTACTCAATAATTAGTACTCAGCCTTAGAATTCAGTAAAGAATTCAAATAGTTCTACAGAACCATGGCTATCAGTTATTAGTTGCTTAGCCATCAGAATCCAGTACTTTAGTATTAGTCTAAACCTTATTTACCAGTATCTGGTTATCAAAACTCAGTATTCAGACCTAGTATGAGTCCCAGTTACATCTCAATTACAATCTTAACTACCATCTTAGTTATGATCCCAGTCCCATTCTAGTAATCAAATCAGTAACTCAGTTCAGTTCCAGGATTCCTTGACTATAGCGTATAGTTATCAGTTATTCAGATATCAGTATTTTAGTACCTCAGTTTATAGACTATTTCAGAACCATGTTATACGCTTAGTATTGCACTTTCAAATAATATAGTCTTCCATAAATTCATGATCAGTTTTCTTATGTTACTCGGTTAATCTTTACCTTATATGCTTAATGCTCTACAGTTTCAGTTCAGTTATTTTATTCAGACTAAGAACAGTTCAATCTTGCATGACCAGTATTCAACTATTAGCCATTCAGTTAATCAGATAAGATAGTATGTTTATGCATTCGTGCTCAACGCCCATGTGGATATTTTCAATAGTCTCAGGTGAAGCGCTGTACTAAGGTGGAAAGTATAGTTGAGAGGGTAACAAGAGATATGTCTAAGTTTGAAAATCTTAGTTGCAGTGCATGAGACTTAGTCATTCTATCTTAGATGAGGTTTCATAGGCCTCACCACGTATTACAAAAATTTAGCTAGAATGTGACGTCTTATTCAGATGCTTCATTCAGTCTAGGAAAAGATTCTTTTCTACCTAAAGTTACTAGAAACTCTATAGAAAGAGTGTCAAGGAAATGATTCAGTCGAGCATAAGTTTTCAACACAAATTAGTTTGTAAAGCCAAAACTTCAGTTTACCAGTTAGGTGCATAAATTGGTATGGCTTGGTTTCCCAACTTTCCCCACTAGTTGCACTATCCAAAGTCTCATGAATATAACTTTTCCAAGTGGGGCAACCAGGTAGTTACGTGATTAGCTCAGTTCATGTATCATGTCTTAGTTTCAAATCCCAAATACTCAGTCACGACTCAGTTTATAGGTGCTTGGTGCATCGTCTGAGCTTTTCCTCAGTATCTCAGCCAAGTTAGTATTCTTTGAGGACATAATGTCCTAAGGGGGAGATGCACTATAACCCCCGAGCTTTCATGCCCTAAATGTTCCAGCTTTTCCATACATAAAGAATTCAATTAGAATAGTGGGTACTCATAGGTTGACCCTTAAGTTCTAATCTCATCTGTAAGTCAAGTATTCAGGGGCTCAGTTCGGCCCAAGATACTTAGTCCATGTATCCATTTTAGGCTCAATATATTCTCATGTTCCTATTCATGTGTGTACAATAAATAATCTCGAGTTAGAGATTAATGATTTGTGTATCTGAAAACCTCTCCTATGAAAGGGGTGAAGAGATTTGGCAAGAAAGGGAAAATCAGTCCCTGATATATAGGTCCTTACCGAATTCTCAGCCATTTCAGAAAGGTAGCTTACGAGCTTGAGTTGCCTTTAGATCTATCTTTAGTTCATCCAGTATTTCATGTCTCCTTGCTAAAGAAATGCATAGGTGACCTAGTAGTCGTAGTACCTATGGAGGGCATAGATATTTAGAACATCCTCTCTTATGAAGAGATCCCAGTCGAAATCCTTGACTATCAGATTCATAGACTGAAGAACAAAAAGTCCCTCTAGTCACAATTCTTTGGCGGAATCAGTCCATTGAGGGGGCTACTTGGGAAGCAGAAGCAGATGTACGGACCAAGTATCCTCATCTCTTCTCTGCCAATTCAGACTTATCTCAAGGTAATAGTTTGTCTTAAGATTATTCAGTTTCATGCTCAAATTTTTGGTACAAACTTGGTATCAGTTGCCATTACATGTTTAGTCATATATTCATGAGTTAGTTCATTTATGTATTTATGCATCAGATATGCATGTTCAGTATGAGAAACTCAGCTTATCAGTAATCTCAGTCATGCATTCATGAATCCACTCAGTCATGTAATCATGCATCAGATATGCATGTTCAGTATGATAATTTAGTACATCAGGAATATCAGTCATGAAATCATGCTTCAGTTTTGAATGTCCGGTGTCAAAATCCAATTTCTCAGTATTCTCATTTTAACCAGTCTCATTCAAGGATGAATGTTCCCAAGGGGGAGATATTATAAGACCCTACAAAATTTCTACCTTAATTCAGTCCTTTAAGCTTGTTAAGGGGTCCCAGACTTAGAATATATTAGCTAAGTGTTCAGACTTAGTGCCATTTTAGCCTTCGAAGGTTGGCAATCTTATTTTGCAACCTTTATGTCCATTAAATGTTGATGTTTAGGTTGATTCATGATCAGGAATGTCCATAGGTGTTTCTGAACAAGTTTAGGATTTTTTGGACTTCTTTTGAAACTCCTTTGGAATCTTAAAACAGTGGATCAACGCGATCTTAGCGTGCCACATCGACTATCACATTGATTAATATTTTTTTCAGCTACCAACGTCCAATTCTAGTAAATCGACACGAACATAGTGTGACACATTGGCTATCGCATTGATGCCATCGACACGCAGTCTCGACACACCGCGTCAGACTGCATGTCGATAAGTTTAATTTTAGTCATTAAAAATAGCATCTAGAAGGCGTATTTGGGATATTTTCCCTACTTTGACCCAACCCCTAAAACATGAAATTCAGCCTCCACAAAGTAAGTTTCAGTCTTTTGTCTCAAATTGCTCTCAAGAACTAAACCCTAAAACCTCAATTTCAAGATCAATTCTTAAAGACACTCCATCAATCTTCAAGAATCCAAGTAGTAAGGTATGTGAAGCGTTCATCCAAGGATCCCTTCTACCCTTGGAGTCTAAGAATCCCCTTGTAACTTCAAGAAGTTGATATTATGATTTCCATGATTGAAATTAAGTTGTATTCATGATTGTTGTTTGGATTAGGTTCCTAATTCATGTTTTATTACATGTTTCATATGGAATTTATTATCATGTGTGTAAATCCATGTTAAATCCTTAAATTGTGAAATTTGGAATTCAATCATAATGCCCAATTGTTGTTCAAAGTTATTTGAATATGTTATGCTCGCTAAGTGCTTGATGAATTGTTTATGTGAACTATTAAGAGAATTAAATCATGCCAAGTTAGCCTATGTGCAAATGATATCATGCAAGTGTTTGTTAAAATGCCCCAATGAATGAATGTTGATCAAGTTCATGGTTTACATATTTCAAGTTTATGCCATGTCTCTTAATTTATGCTATCGATTCCTGGGGGTACTTGTAACCGATAATTTAGCTACTTGTCTAGAGCCATGGTCAGTCATAGAACAATATCAATCACGTCACGATCAGTATTACTCTCAGTCAGTTATAGAACTCACGAAAACTCAGTTGATTCATTATTAGACCAGTCTAACTCAGTATTCAGTTCAGATCTCAGTAAACTCAGACAGCTAACATAATTCAGTAGCATTCCGTTAGTCAATGGAATTTAGTGAACTCAGTTCAGTTCAGTTAAATAACAAACTCAGTAACAATTCAGTCCAGCCTAGTACAGATTAGAAATCAGTTCAGTGTCTATTTAGTTGGGAGTAAGATTCAGCAACGAGTTAGCCCAGGGATGGGGGCATTCCTGTCAGTAGAGGGTTTGACCCTTAGTATCAATCCCTGCATTACACAACTATGTAGCAAATGTAGGTGGAGATATCTTCCTATAAAAATTATGAGGGTTGATACTTTTCACCCGAGTTATCCTGCCAGCGATGGTTGACGGAAGAGCTTTCTGCTAGAGAGGGTTAACTCATAACTTATCTCTACCCGTGGAACGATATTGACACCCTTCCAACTAGGGTTACAGGTTGGAACCAATAAGTTTAAAGAGAGGCATGTCGGTTGGATGATTACCTCCCACAGTCTCAGTCTCAGAATAAAACTCAGTTTAGTTCTATAGAATTCAGGACTATTAGATATAGTAGTTCAGCTCAGTACAAAACTCAATATAGTTCCACAGAATTTAGGACTATCAGATATAGTCATTCAATTATCAGAAATATAGTATCAGTAAAATCAGTATCAGTTAGTAAGTATTCAGATTCAGTATTCAGTATTTGTCACGATCTCAGTTACAATATACGTATTCATGTATGTACTCTCATTTAGTCATACTAATGTTATTTAGATATTATTGGTCGTGCATATAAACCCATGAATTTTAACCTACCTCACTGAGCATACCAATATATTTAAAGTACTGACATATGCTTTCTTTTGTGCTATAATGTCTTATATCATAGGTTCGGATGCACGAGCTCCCGATCACCTTTAGCCATTCAGTTTCTCAGCGTACAGAGTTAGTGGTGAGTCCTCATAGTTCAAGAATGTGACTATTTATTTCAGTATTTCAATTTATTTTAGTATTCAGAGTTAGCTGGGGACTTATCCCATCAACTCCGCAGTTCAGACAGTTTAGAAGCTTTTCAGACTAGATTATTTTTAGACAATTGTTCAGTTTTTCAGTATTGGTATTATGATACCGGAATAAGCATTTATTTTAGATTTGAACCTTATGGAAAATTTCCACCTAAATTTCATAATTATTTATAGTATTATTATTCAGTTATTGCAGCATGTACCAGTCATGGGTTAGCTTATGGTCTTTCAGGATTTTGAGCATTGTGTAGCGTTTGAGGTACAGACTCGGGGCGATACATCTAAGTAAATGAGTATTCCTAAATAAAATTTTAAGATACTTAGTATTTTTCAATTTAGAGCTGACCATTGTATAGGAAATTCAGTCAGCTTTCCAACAATATAAAATTTGCCCAAATCTGGTACCCGAGCGAAGAGTTAAGCCATTTTTGTAAAGCAATGTGCCAACTGGCCCTTCAACATGACGCGGAGCATGACCAAATGGCAATTGTCAAAGTCAGTGAGACTCCGCGATCATGGAGCGTCACGCCAAGGCTCAATTTCATAATTGTCCTCTTTCCAGTGAAGCTCGCGATGTCACCGCATCGCGGTGAACTTCCAGGTCACATCTAGTATGGCAATACAATACCACTGCATTGCGCCACCGTACATTTTTCCAATTGTCAATTTCCAATGACACGACGTAATAATGCCGCATCGCGCCAAGGGCCCAGATTGGGTTTATCAGTTATAAACTTTCAAGTCATTCCAAGGATATTTCAATCTTTTTCCACTGTCCTAATTAGTCCTAAACATGAGATTATTGTCCTAAATAGCCTATTACATCATTATTCACTTAATTTATCCTAAATCAAATCACTCTCTCTCAAGAAGGACAAAATCCTAGCTTAAAGAAACAAGAAAAAAGCTCAAGAAACTCACCAAGAACTCCAAGAAATTATCAATTCAGGTGTGTTAGTTGTTCATTCATGGGTTCCTTTTACCCTTGAAGTCCAAGAACCCTTTTTAAAATATAAATATTGTGTATTTATGAATTTCCATGATTGATTTGAATTGAATTCATGTTCATGTTATTGTTGAATTTTAATTCATGATTTAAATTACAAGTTTCAAGAATTGATCCTAGTATGTGTTGATTTACATGATATTCATGATAAACTCTTCAATTTGCAAGTTGATTGTTGAAACCATGTCAACCCTAAGTGTTTATGATTTAATGATCCAGTTATGCCTCCCATGTGTTTGATAAATTGTCCATGAGAATGGAATAATGCCATTACAGTATGCTAACATGTCTTCCCTATTCATATACAAGTTAATGCATTAGAACTATTTGATGAAATGCCTCTATGAATGAATTGTGACCAAGTGAATATTTTTATGTTATTTAAGATTATGCCATGCATTTTTTTTATTATATCGAGTCCTGGTGGTATTTAATACCTGAAAATCTAGTTGTTTACCTAGAGCCAGTGTCAGTTACAGAATAGTATCAATCATGTCACAAATCAGTAGAATTTAATCAGTTATAGAACTCAGTTGATATTAGTTAGTTACAAAACTCAGGAAAACTCAGTCAGTTATAGAACTTAGCAAAACTCTGTATCTCAATCACAGTCCAGTCCAATTCAGTATACTCAGTTCAGTGTCTTTCAGTTAGAAGTAGGATTCAGCACCGAGTGAACCCAAGGATGGGAGCTCACTTTCCAGTAGAGGGTGTGATCCTTAGAAACAATCCTTGCATTCCAGAACAACATAGCCAGCATAGGTTGAGACATCAACCTGCCAGTTGAGGGTTGATGAGGTGCTTTACCTTCTAGTAGAGGGTACTACCGTCCTCATTTAGGGCACCTGCCAGTAGAGGATAACTCTTCACTGTCTTTACCTGTGGCACGGTACTGACACCCTTCTAGTTGGGGTTACAAGTTAGACCTTAAATTTATTTAGAAAAAGAGCATGTCAGTTAGATGATTACCTCCCACAGTTTTAGTCTTCAGAATAGAACTTAGTTTAGTTCTGCAAAATTAGGACTATCAAATATAGTCAATCAATATCAGTAACTTAGTTATCAGTAACTTCAGATATCAGTTACTCAGTATTAGAACTCAGTGCTTAGCTTCAGAAAATCTCAGTTACAGTATACACGTACATGCACATTATTGCATGCTTAGTATTTACAACAGTTTAGTTATCTATGTACTCTCATAATCAGTTACTCTATATCATTTAATCAATTATTATTTATGCATATGAACCCTTGAATTTAGCCTTACCTCATCTAGCATACCAGTACATTCCACGTACTGGTGCATACTCTTTTTTTATGCTATAATGTCTCATATCATAGGTTTGGATACTCAGGTTCCCGATCATGCATAGACAGATTCAGATTCAGCCAGCAGTGTTAGAGTTACTAGTGAGTCATCATCTATCGAGGATACTTTATTATTTCAGTTTCTCAGTAGATGCAGTATTTCAGTAGATGGAGTTATTTGGGGGATTGTCCCATTAACTCAACTTTCAGATAGTTTAGTTAGAGGCTTTTTAGCCTAGACTTTTGGACAGTATTCAGTGTATAGATTATTATTATCAGTTGATATTCTTTACTAATATTTATAGATTTTGAAACCTATGGTATTACAACCTATTTTCTATATTTATTACATTATTATTCAGTGCTCATAGCAGATATCAGTCATAGGTTAGCTTGTAGGTTAGCTTGTGGTCCTTCGGGATCGTAAGCATCATGTAGCGTCTGGGCTACAGACTTGGGGCGTTACAAACTTGGTATTAAAGCCTAATGTTCAACAGATTCCTAGGAAGTCTGAAAGCTAAATCAAGTAAAGTCTTGTGCATGGGTCTGTAGCGCGCCAAACTTATGGATAGAAGCCTATGCAATGTTTTAGGAAAAGTTTCCCTTCTTTCAGTATTTATGTCGTGCGAGTGAGCATGAGATTAATTTAAAACTATCAGTCTAATTCATATCTTCCTCATGCTTCAATAACATGCCTCCCAAAAAAAGTTAATGGAAGAAGAAATGAAAACCAGCCAGCTCCTCTGCCCGTTCAGGCAGATCCCCTGAATGAGCACGTCTTCTATGCAGAATTCAGAGCTACTTTCACTACCTTAGCTTATTTAGTAGTTACTCAGAACAATTTTTAAACTGTTGTTCTATCTAGGATTTTGAATTGCACTCAACACAGTGATGGAGAGGATCATAGGAAGAATAAGAGGGCTAGAACAAATAATTCTAGGCCAAGATTAGGGGGTAGTAACCGCTCCCAGATCCATCAAATATTCTCAGCACTAGTTCCACTTTCATTCTGGGTGCTAATGCCTAAGTCTAAGAATGATAGTCGAGATAGAGCACCAGGCTCTAAGTCACAAGGTTGTGAGAAGAGTGTTCATACTATTTGCTTTGCGAAGAATGTGGTAAAAACCATAAGAGAGTATGTAGAGCTTGCAGTAATGCATGTTTTAGATGTGGTAAGCCAGTCCATAGGATGTGGGAGTGTAGAGTAATGGATTAGAGGGAAGGAATTTACGCCAACATAGCCAGGCCAACCGTTCTTCAGCTCAATCCAGTCGCTCGAACCAGCAGGGTACCACTTCTAGTGCCACCAGTGGGAAACACCCAAACAGGATTTATGCACTTCAGTCCAGACAAGATCAGGAAAGTTCTCCTGACATAGTCACTGGTACGTTACAGATCTTCCATTTACATATTTATGCCTTATTAGATCCAGGAGCTTCTCTGTCTTTTGTAACTCCTTGCATAGTAGTCAACTTTAATTCAGACTAAAAATCTTAACAGAACCTTTCTTAGTTCGTATCCCAGTAGGTAAATCTATTCCAGCTAGACGAGTATATAGAAATTGCTTGGTTATTATATTTCAAAAAATCCTTTTAGTTAATTTCAGTAATAGAGTCATTCTATTTTAGTTTTCTGATAGACCAATCATTGAATGAAAGGGTAGTACCTCAGTTTCAGTTGATTTAAGTTTGAATCTCTAGATTAAGCAAGTAGAAAGAGAAGTTGAGAATTCTAATTTAGTCAGTGTTGAGGTTGCTATATGATGATTGTTGGGGCAATAGAAAGCTAAGAATTATGTATCAAAAGGAAGTACTAGCAGTGAACCTTACATTATCAGGAGTAGTCCTTCAGAATGAGTTTAGTGTTTATGAGTATTGTTTTATCTCAGGCTCTAGAGTAAAGTAGTTTCAGCTCAATTTAGAGTTTAGTAAGTACCTCACAGACTTAGAGTAATGGTTTTAAAGATAAGGGGGAGATGGTAGCACAAGTAACCAAGTCACACTTTCAGATTTTAGTAGTAATGTCAATATGTGTAGAAAAGCAGTGGTAGAGGTTGATGCCCAACCCATTCTTACCTCAGTGCAAATTTTTGCACTTCAACTATCACGATATCTAATTATGCAGTACATGTCAGCTCTATGATCACAACTCCTATTTTTTCATATTATCAAAAATCATGTACGCTTACCGTTCCTAGTATAAGGAGATCCAGTTCACTCAGTGTTATGAATCATGTTCCATGAATATAGAAACTCCAGACTTAAGTCATGTAGCTTATGATTCATGTACTCATGTCATGCGTTACATTATGCTCTATTCCCATGACTCATGCTACACTCCTAAAAATTGACTAAATTCAGGTTATGTCATGTATATCCTTAGTTTAGATCTATTGATAAATCCATGACGTTGAAATTCTATTTCTCAGGCCTTAGTTAAGTGTCGAGTTCGGTATAGTATTCATTCATGATTTAGGTCCTCATGTTTTAACCCTTTAGTGAACTCTCCTTTTGGAATGATATAGCTATGAGTGATTGCTTAGATGGGAGAGAGTAAATGTTTTATGCTAATGACAGATTTTTGCATCCATGTTTTATACGAGGCTGCAGTTGTGAAGATAGGCTTGAATGTTAGGTTAGTGTGCGAGTAAATGGCTAGCAAGAAGTTGTATTTAGTTGCTGAAAGGGATTAGAATTTTTTATGAGATGAGAAGTTGAGAAAATACAGAGTGTGATTATATATTCAGATCCTTAGTTTATATCAGTTTCCATCATATAGTTTTAGACTCAGTATTCAGTTCCAGTATAGTCTCAGTTATAGTCTCAATTAACGTCTTAGTCACAGTCTCAGTTCAGTATTCAGTTCAAACATCAGTTCAATTTTAGGTTTTCTTGACCATAGCATACAATTATCAGTTATTCAGTTATCATATTTCAGTACCTCAGTTTACAGACTATTTTGGAATCATGTTATACTTCTGGTTTGTATTCTTAAATAATATAGTTTTCATGAATTCATGCTCAGTTATCTCATGACTCAGTCAGTCCTTACCTCATATGTATAATACTCTACAGTTTTAGTCTAGTTATTCAAACTAAGTGCAGTTTAGTCTTACATGACCAATATTCAGCTATTAGTCATTAAGATAATCAGACAAGTTAGTATTTTTATGCATTCTTGCTAGCGCCCATGTGAATATTTTCAGTAGTTTTAGGTGAAGTGCCGTACTAAGGTGAAGAGTATAGTTGAGAGAGTATTGGAGTAATAGAATAAGTCTAAGCTTGAAAATTTGTAGTTGCAGTGCATAAGGCTTAGTCACTCTATTTTAGATGATATTTCGTTGGCCTCGCCTCATGTTACAGAATTTTAGCCATGTTGCAATTTTTATTTAGATGTTTTATTCAACCCATGCCAAGATTCCTTGCTCCCTAAAGTCACTAGAACTATATAGAAAGAGTATCAAGGAAATGCTCTAGTTGAGTATAAGTTTTCAGAATAAGTTAGTTCATAAAGCCAGTACTTCAGTTTAGCAATCAGGCGGATAAGTTCATATGGTTTGGTTTCCCATTTTTCCATCTAGTCACACTATCTGAAGTCTTATGAAAGTAACCATTGCAAGATAGAGCAACCAGGTAGTTGCGTGTTCGTCTCAATTTATGTATCATGTCTCAGTTTAAGATCCCAGATATTCAGTCATGATTCAATTCGTAGGTGCCCTGTGCATCATCCCAGTCTTTCCTCAGTAGCTCAGCCAAGTCAGTATCCTATAGGGGACGTATTATCCCAAGGGGGAGATGCACTATAATCCCTCAAGCTCCTATGACCTAAACCTTCTATGTTCTTTTTACATAAAGAATCTAGTTTGGAGAAGTGGTTACTCCTAAGTTGACCCTCAAGTTCCAATCTCAGCCGTAAACCATGTATTCAGGGGTCAGTTCAATTCATGACATCCAGTTCATGTATCATATTTTAGGCTCAGTTCTGTTCTCACGTTCCCACTTATGCATGTTCAGTAAATGATCTCGAGTCGAGATTGGTGATTCTGTATTCTTGAAAATATCTTCCATGAAGGGAATGAAGAGGTTCGATAATAAGGGAAAGCTCATACCCTATACGTCGATCCTTACAAAATTCTCAGTTATTTCAAAAAGGTAGCTTACGAGCTTGAGTTTCCTTCAGGTCTAGATTTAGTACACCCAGTATTCCATATCTCCTTGCTAAAGAAATGCATTGGTGTCCCAGTATTCATAGTTCCCTTAGAGGACATAAATATTCAGAATAGTTTCTTTTTTGAAGAGGTTCCAGTCTAAATCCTCGATTATCAGATTCTCAGACTGAGGAACAAAGAAGTTTCCTTGGACAAAATTCTTTGGCAGAATTAGTCCATTGAGGGAGATACTTGGGAAGAAAAAGTAGATGTTCAGTAGCTTTACTCAGTTCCATGTTCAGTTACAATTATAATCTTGGTATTTCTTACCGTTGCATATCAGTCATGCATTCACGAATCATTTCAGACATGTACTCATGCATCAGATATGCATGTTCAGTATAAAACTCAGCTTATCAATAGTTTCAGTCATGCACTCATGTATTAGATATGCATGTTCAGTAAGGAAACTCAGCTTGTCAGTAGTTTAGCCATGTAGACATATTTTAGTTATGTATGTTCAGTATGTAAGTTTAATCTATCGGTGTTTCTCAGGTTAATTAGTTTTATTCGAGGATGAATGTTCCAAGGGGGAGATATTTTTATACCCCGTATTTTCAAGCTTAATTTAGCTCTAAGTACATGAGTATTCCTAAATAAAATTTTAAGATACTTAGTATTTTTAGGTTTAGAGCTTAGCATTTCGTAGGAAATTTAGTCAGCTTTCCAACGATATAAAATCCACCCAAATTCGATATCCGAACGAAGAGTTAGAGCCATTTTTGTAAAGCAGTGTGCCAACTGGCACTTCAGTGCGTTGCGGAGCATGACCAAATAAAAATTGTCAAATCCAGTGAGCCTTTGCTATCATGATACATCGTGCCAAGGCTCAATTTCACAATTGTCCTCTTTTAGTGAAGCTACGCGATGTCACCGCATCGCGGTGAACTTCCAGGTCGCATCCAGTATGGAAACGCGATACCACCGCATCACGCCACCGTGCATTTTCCCAGTTGTCGATTTCTAGTGACACAGCGCAATAATGTCGCATCGTACCAAGGGTCCAGATTAGGTTTTTTAGTTATGAATTTTTAAGTTGGGTCTTTTTCCACGGCCCTAATCAGTCCTAAATACGAGATTCATGCCCTAAATAGCCTATTACATCATTATTCACTCAATTTCTCCTAAATCAAATCACTCTCTCTCAAGAAGGACAAAAACCTAGCTTCAAGAAACAAAAACAAAGCTCAAGAAACTCACCAAGAACTCTAAGAAATTATCAATTCAAGTATGTTAGATGTTCATTCATGGGCTTCTTTCACCCAAGAAGTCTAAGAACCTTTTTCAAAATATAAGGATTGTGTATTTATGAATTTCCATAATTGAGTTGAATTGAATTCATGTTCATGTTATTTTTGGGTTTTAATCCATGATTTAAATTACAAGTTTCAAGAATTGATCCTTGTATGCGTTGATTTACATTATATTCATGATAAACCCTTCAATTTGCAAGTTGATTGTTGAAACCATGTCAACCCTAAGCGTTTATGATTTAATGATTTAGTTATGCCTCCCATGTTTTTGATAAATTGTCCATGAGAATGAAATAATGCCATTACAATATGCTAACATGTCTTCCCCATTCATGTACAAGTTAATGCATTACAAGTGTTTGATGAAATGCCTCTATGAATAAATTATGACCAAGTGAACATTGTTATGTTATTTAAGATTATGCCATGCCTTTCTTTTATGCTATAGAGTCCTGGGGGTATTTAATATCCAAAATCTAGCTGTTTACCTAGAGCCAGTATCAGTTACAAAATAGTATCAGTCATGTCATAAATTAGTAGAATTCAGTCAGTTATAGAACTCAGTAGAACTCAGTCAGTTACAGAACTCAAGAAAACTTAGTAGAACTCAGTTAGTTACAGAACTCAGGAAAAATTAGTAAACTCAGTCTTATTTCAGTTCAATTCAATATTCTTAGTTCGGTGTCTTTCAGTTAGGAGCAGGATTCAACACCATATGAGCCCAAGGATGGGGTCTCACCTGCTAGTAGAGGGTGTGATCCTTAGAAGAAATCCTTGCATTCTAGAACTACGTAGCCAGTGTCAGTTGAGGCATGAACCTGCCAGTTAAGGGTTAATGAGGTGCTTTACCTGCCTGTAAAGGGTACCATCAATCTCATTTAGGGCACATGCCAGTAGAGGGTGACTCTTCAGTGTCTTTACCCGTGGCATGGTAATGACACCTTTCTAGCTGGGGTTACAGATTGGAATCCAAATCTATTCAGAAAAGGGACATGTCGGTTAGATGATTACCTCCTATAGTTTCAGTTTCAGTCTTCAAAATAGAACTCAGTTTAGTTCTACAGAATTAGGACTGTCAAATACAGTCAATCAGTATCAGTAACTTAGTTATTAGTAACTTCAGATATCAGTTACTCAGTATCAGAACGCAGTGCTTAGCTTCAGACAATCTCAGTTACAGTATACACGTACATGCACATTATTGCATGCTTAGTATTTATAACAGTTCATTTATCTATGTACTCTCATGTTCAGTTACTCTATATCATTTAGTAAATTATTGTTCATGCATATGAACCCTTGTATTCAGGCTTACTTTATCTAGCATACCAATACATTCCACATATTGATGCATACTCTTTCTTTGCACTTTGATGTCTTATATCATAGGTTCGAATGCTCAGGTTCCCGACCATGCATAGACAGATTCAAATTTAGCCAGCAGTGTCAGAGTTAGTAGTGAGTCCTTATCTATCGAGGATATTTTATTATTTTAGTTTCTCAGTAAATGCAGTATTTCAGTAGATAGAGTTAGTTGGGGGATTTTCCCATCAACTCCACTTTTAGATAGTTCAGTTAATGGCTTTTTAGACTAGACTTTCAGACAGTATTTGTTTTACAGATTATTATTATCAGTTGATATTATTTACTAGTATTTACAGATTTTGAATCTTATGGTGTTACAACCTATTTTCCATAGTTATTACAGTATTACTATTCAGTGCTCACAACAGATATCAGTCATGGGTTAGCTTGTGGTTCTTCGGGGTCGTACCGTGTAGCATTTGGGGAACAGACTCGGGATGTTACAACGACATAGGGGCTGGAGTTTCTTTTTATTTTCCTGCGCAGTGACCAGGTGTTTGAGTGGTTTTTGTGACTGACATTGAAGTGGTGAGCTTTCATACTTCGGAAGTCATACATTTCATAGTCTTTATATTATGTTATAGACTTGTCTTAGACTTAGTTTTGGCTATTGTCGGGGGCAAGTCCCGACATATTTATATATATATATATGTAGACTTCGAATTTGTGTAGAGGCATTATGAATAACTGTGAACTTGGATATGTTGGTTAGTATGTTGACATTAATGGAATAATTAGACACTATTTAAGTGATGATTAATAGTCTTGTTTCCGCTACCTTGATATATGGTTAGAGTTCATCCGACACTTGTTGATTTATGTGATGATTAGGTTGGGCTACCGGGGCGATCTCCAATTCTTGTTGGGCTTGAAATGCCCATACGACAAGGAATGATTTTGGGTCGTGTCATGTTGAGGGCATACAATTTCCAAAATCATAATCAAGGCAAAATCATCAAATTGGGGTTTACCCATGACCCCTCAGTTTAATCACCATTTTCATGCACCCACAAGTTCAAAACCATATTTAAAGCATGATTAATCATATGTAAACCATGAAAAAACATTGTTCAACGACAAACATTCAAAATCTTCAACTCTTGTAATAAAATCAACATGAATATCTCATAAATAATATTTTAAATCACATGATATTACAAAATTGACAATGAAGGAAAAGTAACATGCCTAAAATATTCACAGTTATGGAGAAGAGACCTTAAATTGACCCTAGATGCTCAAAGTTGAGGAAACCTTAGCTTGCTTGGCTTAAGATAATTTGAGAGAGAAAAGGATATGTTTTGATTGTGTTATGGGTAAGAATAAAGTCTCAGTAGGGTTTATAGGTTGTGGGTTATGTTTAGGGAAAGAGGAAAAAATCCTTATTAAAAGTTGGAAATTAAACCATCAGTCATTACCGGTGACCTTACGACTCGGACCCTCCAGTCGTAGACAAACTAGAACCCTCTTGGGATCTTCACTATGAACCCTATGCCTAGAACCCTACGTCTCATAATGTTACACTACGACTCGTAGGGTGAAGACACAGTCTCAACAATTTTAATAGAGCCACTACACTGGACACATTACGAAATACCCTCCTTAAGACTCATTAAGTCTAGTCCTTATCAAAGCAGTGATGTAGGCAAATCCTTCTGGTCTTATTACGACTAGGTCCTATGACCCATAAAGACACATTACAACTTGTCAAATGAGTCCTTGTCAGGCCATAAAGCTCAGAAATCAAAAAATTTTCAAGGGCCAAAATCCGAGATGTTTTAGTTCTCTCCACTTGGATCAGTTGTCCTCGAATGATGAGTCAAAGCAATTACAAGCATGATTTTAACATAACTAACAACCACACTTTACTTTAACAAAGTTAGAAAACGAAGATATCAAGGAATCACAATTTTCTTTAACAAAGTCATAAAACAAAAATGTTAAGTATAACACATACCTTAAGCACGATTATCCGGGGCGGAAAAAAAGAATGGATACTTGGATTTTATGTCCTCTCTAGTTTCCCACATAGCTACTTCCTCCCAAACAATATATCTAATAACCCTTAAATATGACCACACTCTCCACTAAGATTTCAACTATGAATACAACACTCCACTATTTCAACCTCCTAACTCCCCCGTGAAACACATAATTACAAAACCTGAGCATTGCTACATCTCCCTCCCATGTTAAAGCCTAACTCAGAGTTAAAGGTGCTAGTGTAACCTATGAGACCCTATACTTTACACAACTCCAATAGTACTACTCAATCTTATCCCAACAATCAAGTAATCTCATGTCTAAATCAAGGAGTACTAACCATATAATACAATGGTTTGTGTATCTATCAATCACATATTCAAGCCTACATTTCAACCCCTGCTTTACAGATCTGCCACCCTAAACTAGAAACTTTAATCATTATCGCAGTGGATTTCACCACATCTCTTCTTCTTAACTATTTCACATAACAAAGGTTCATCTTACTCTTTCATTTTTATCTATAATTTTAGCCTGAGTAGTCACCCCAAAATTTTTACAATAAAGAACATCTAATCCCTCATCCAAAACATTACTACGCTTCTATATCCACTACTATCCTAATATAAGAAGGGTCACTGAGGAACTAGAGTACAAGCATCAAGAATAATGGGGGTTACTTCTCAATTACAATTCCTATTTGTCATACTACTCAAAGTGTGAGACCCGTGAAATGAGACACGATACAATAGGCATGGAATATTTCATAGCAACCATCTAGGTTATAAATGAAGGTTCGTTCTGACATAAACATACCATAGCACAAGTCCTTCAGATTGGGTACCGGAAGAAACACAACTGCATATATCATGGGTAATATAACATAAAGCCAAGATTCATATTCAGGGAAAAAGTTGGGAATTTCCTCTTGAAACCACTATTTCTTAGAACTAGGCATAACGTGAGATATGAATGTATGGATCATGAGCATCATGACATAGATCTTGAATACTTAGAAGCTCGAAATTTTGAGAACCATTGTTGCCTTTGGTTCAGAGGCTGGAGTATGGACATACGCAACATATAGAATGCGCGCCTTAGGCATAAGAACTATTAGAATGCGTACAACACTAGTAAAGTGCCCTCTTAACCAAAAAAGGAGGAAATCACTAGAATAAAAGTAAATTCACCCTGACTCTTCCCTGAAGCCCACCGCTAGGAAAAAATTTAAGATTAGCCCTCAATCTTTATCTTATTACACCTATAAGAACAACACTCCGCTCTAAGGGGTATCACTATGGACACGCACTAGGGATACTTGGCTCTTTTATACTTAAGACCTCATCTATCCAGATGCTACCGGGGTTCAAGATATTCTTACAAATTCCATGACCTAATCTATCAAATGACTTAGCCCCGAAATCCATTAGTTCAACCTAGATCGCTGGACTATATATAACAACTTTCCTACTCAAGTATTTCCTAAGTCATCAACTCATCTCTTCCTCACACCTCGTCAAGCCCACTAATTTATTCCCACAAATCCTGCATTGCTATCCTCAAGCTAAAATACTCCTTTCACCTAAATCAGCATCTAAGGTTCAAACTTAGTGTCTATCAACCATCATGCACTACTAATAGAGTACCCCATGTAACATATGTATAAATATATATATATATGGCAAAATGCTCTTCTGGATCCTTGTACTATGTCTGTTTTGTAAGTTGAACACTTCTGCTTATGTGTTTATCATCTGGACCCCTGAATCCATTAAAAAGATATATTTTAAACCCTTTGACCATTGACTTTTTCTATGTGGCATTAAATGACTGACTGGGACAAGGAAAGTGTAGTCACTTGCCCTAAGGTGAGAGTGGGATCAATTTTTGGCCAATTTTTATATTAAAATAACTAGAAAAAAGGAATAAAACTTTTTTTTCAGTTTTTTAATTTAAAAATATTTTAAAAAATTAAAAATAATAATAAATTTAAATATAAAAAAGCAAAAAAGCCCCCCCAAACCACCTTTCCCTGTCCAGCCACTCCCCTACCCCACCCCAGGCCCTGTCCCAGCCCTTCTACCCTACCCAGCCCCCATCCTAACCACCCCCAACCCCTCCCCTCCCCACATAATTAACACAACCATTAACACATATATACACCAGTTCCATTAATGTAACCATTAACACACATACTCACAAAAACAAATCCTTCGTCATTGCACAACTTCCCTAACTCCACCATTTTTATCTTCTCCACAAAGCACAAAACACACTCCTCCACATCCATACACAAATTGCAAGATAGGTAGTAGGAGAAAATAGAAAGAAAAAAAAATAAGAGACCAATACTATCATTAAACACTATGAATTCAACAAAATTATCACCGTAACCCATCATCACTACCCTCATTTCCAACCCTGATTTCAACCTCACTAAACAACCCAACAGAAAATCTTCATTACCCCAATAAAACCAACAACAACGACCGAAGATTATCTCCGACGGGGAATAAAATTCCGACGATTCACAAATGGGTCGGGTCTCGTACTTCCAGTAAATACTATTATTTTATGGTAGATATGGTTCCATTTATATCATTTTGGAATGAGATTCCAATTTTCATTGCATTCCAATCATCACTGTCTAATTACCTCTTCAAAAATCATAATTTTGGATCATAAAAATCATCATCCTTAAATCACTGCATATTTGAAAAAGAAGGATCAAATATACTTATCCAACACAACATTTTTTAATACAAAAAAGAAGAAGAAGAATAGAGAATTAAGAAGAAAAAAAGGAAAAAGGGGAAGAGAGAAAGGAATAAGAGGAGGGGAGAATTAAAAAGAAAGAAAGAACAAACGGGTAGAGAGAGAAATAAAAGAAGGGTGGGGTTGTTTTTATTTTTTTTATTTATTCATTAATTAATTTTAATATTTAATATTTTTTTATAATTAAAAATAACGTGAAAGATGATATGGCAGATGCCATGGGCGAGTGTATTGCACTCACCAAAAAAATATTTAAAATATTACTTTTTAATGGATTCAAGTGTCCAGATGATAAACATGTATTTAGAAGTGTCCAACTTACAAAATGGACATAGTACAAGGGTCCAGAAGAGCATTTTGCCTATATATATACACATATATGGTCCACCCCATAAGGAGGTCACCCTAAATTCCTTATTCATCCACCGATAACCTATACTTACTCGAAGGAAACCATCCTCCTTACGCACAAAAGAACGGAAGAACCCTATGGAGAAATGCTAGGGCAGATAACACTTATCAAGAAGATCTTTCAACTGCTCCTTAAATTCTTTCGACTCAGTCGGAGCTATTTCGTAAGAAGGGATAGAGATAGGATGAGTGTTTGAAAGAAGATCAATCCCCAAAACAAATTTTCCTTTCAGAAGGAACACTAGGAAGATTATCAGGGAACACCTCAAAAATTCATAGACCACAGGGACAAACTACAAAAAAGGACCTTCAGGTCTAGAATCCTTAGCATGCACTAGATGGTAGAGGACCTTTTTGGAAATTAATTTTCAGGTTCTAAGATGCGAAATGAACCTTCCATAAGGCACTAAAATACCTTACCATTCAATCACCGACTTATTTAGGAAATGGAAACTGACCTTATAGGTCCGACAATCTAGAGACGCATAACACGAATGCAACCAATCTATCTCCAAAATCATATCAAAGTCTACCATGTACAACTCTATTAGATCAACCAAGGTCTCCCTACAATGGACTGTTATCACACAACCCTATAGACCTCTCTAGCCACAATAAAGTCACTTACTGGGGTGGACTCGGAAAAAAAATCCAGAATACAGTCAGGGTCAAAACCAAAATGAAAAGCCACATAAAGGGTCACATAAGAGATAGTAGACCCAGATCAAAAAAGCAATACACATCATGGGGAAAGATTTGTAACATACTAGCAATGACATATGGTGATGCCTCAAACTTTGGGCGAGTAGCAAGAGTATAAAGATAATTTCGGCCAGTGTTGGTATCAGAAGTAGCACCCCTTGGTTCAAAAATCAAAGAGCTAGCAACCAAAATCTTATTGGCTCCAGTAAAAATTCTAATCGAAGGATAATGCCACTGCATATAACCGGGTTAACCACACTTAAAGCATCAATTCATCCCCTTACGACAAAATCCATGATGACACTGATCACAGAACTAACAAAAAAAATAGAAAAGGACTAATAGGCTCTACTAGACTGATATTGGGCACCCTGTGCCCTAGGACCTATACCCTTAAAAAAATGAAGATCACCAAAAGACTTTAGGTAAGGGGATCTAACCGATGGATATGAGCCAAAATTTCCCTTACTCTCTTTCTCAGTCCACTGTCTCCCATGTGTACTGTTATTATGATAAACTCCATCCTACTATGAATATCTGAACTTCTTGTTCTACCTATCCCTCATCTTAGCCTAATTCTTTCTCCCACTAATAAGGCCAGACTGGTGTGACATCAAGGCTACTATCTGGGTTAATAAATGAATAGAAAGGTAGAACTCCACATTGGACACTTCGCCATGAGGTGTCCGAGGAGGACTAGGGGGAATCGGTGGAACTCCACTAAGGCAATCAAAGGCAACCACCCTAAATCAGGTCTGTACCCCAAGGATAGGATGAGTTTCATCCACATTGTCCTCAGATGAGACAGAAGAGTTTCCATGGGCATCAGATCTTTGAGGAGGCATGATCTGAAAAGCGAACATACAGGAATTAGAGGAGATTTAATAATCTTAGACTACATAGCTCAAAGAGTAGATCACTAAAAAAAGGAAATATTCCTAAATGCTTCTTAGCCTCTCCCTTATAAGTGGTGTGCTATACACCCATAAAAGAGATTCTACTTGACACAGCTTTGTAGGACACCTAATGACACCAAACCTAGTATCTTATACCACTTTCTGATGACCCAAACCAGGGCCTAGTCGTGATGGGTATCTCAAGTTCACCGGGGACTGGAGATCACCCCCTTGCACCTAACAAACCACCACAATATCCTCCCATCGGATGAATTTCAAACATATAACAAGATAATTTAAGGATAAGCTAACAAATATTTAAACCATGTTTATAATTGTCAATCAAAAACTAGCCAAATGACCTACCAATAACACCCAAGCCCACTGTAATCTAATAAAGCCTTCTAAATAAGGGACCAAAACTGAATACCAATAAAGTGTTGGGACATGGTCTCGATAATAGCCGAAACAAGCTAAAAATTTTAAGATATAAGAGACTAAAACATGAAATATAGACTTTTGATATATGGAAGCTCACCATTTCAATGTCAACTCATAAACTGACCCTAAATTCGAATCACTGTGTAGGAGAAGTACAAGTAAGGGCAATTCTTGCATCGCGCAGGGATATAACGTCCGAAAATAGTTAGTGGGGTGAATGCTAGCATGTAACTCAGTGATAAGGATAACTTAATGCCATGATCAATAGTCTCAAACTCATTTAAAATCAAATGCACATAATCAAATGAATATACATATACATATATACATATGTAGGGATAGGAAAAAAGGTTTAATATGTACTTTAAAACTTTAACTTGGATTGTGTAGCTCAACCATTATGTAATAGTACCCATGGTCTATATGGGCCTCTTGTCTCACTCCCTAGTTGAGCCTCAATGCGTGTAGCCGCACAAACTAAAGAGTAATCTCATATATATAAACATGGGGGACTCAAACCCTCCAATCATATACTAAGGTGACTTAAACATCCAATCATGAAATATGATATTGGAGACTCAAACTCTCCAATCATAATAATATCAATAAGGTGGACTATAACCACCTGGTCACAAGTAAGGGGACTCGAACCCTCAAGTCATAACGACCCCCACACCGGCTAGCGCGGTTTCCATTGTTGGTCACTTAGATCTCCACTTTCATGACTCAGCTACAACACTCTTTTAAAGCCCAATTAAAACATTTAATACATATTTCCATTTTCATAAACCAATTACACACCAAGGCATCATGTTGTTTTTTCATACCAACCTTACTTGCAAGCTAATATCATCATGCCATGTTATCTATTCAACTAACTTGGAATTAAACCCATAAGTCAAAATATATTCAAATAATCAATTATTCGAGACTGAAAATCATTTAATCAACCAAACCCACATATTTTGATTCCACCATTTATATATGGTCACCAAGGTATTTCAAGGAAAAGATTCATACTTCATTATCCTTTTTATGTCAATGCATTATTACAAGTGGAAAAACCAAACTATGTGACATAAGCCCTTTTTCATTGACAATTTCACAAACAAGTGAGGGCATACAATTTCCAAATTCATAATCAAGGAAAAATCATAAAATTGGGGTTTACCCATGACCCCTAAGTTTAGTCATCATTCTCATGCACCCAAAAGTTTAAAACCATATTTAAAGCATGATTAATCATATATAAACCATGGAAAAAATATTATTCAACAACAAGCATTCAAAACCCTCAACTCCTGTTATAAAATCAATATGAATATCTCATGAACAATACTTTAAATCACATGCTATTACAAAATTGACAATGAAGGAAGAGTAACAGGCCTGAAATATTCACAGTTATGGAGAAGAAACCTTAAATTAACCCTGGATGCTCAACGTTGAGAAAACCCTAGCTTGCTTGGCTTAAGAGAATTTGAGGGAGAAGAGGATATGTTTTGATTATGTTATGGGTGAGAATAAAGTCTTAGTAGGGTTTATAGGTTATGGTTTATGTTTAGGGCAAGAGAGAAATATGTAAAATACCTTTCAAAAGCTGGAAATTAAATCGTCAGTTGTTACGGGTGACCTTCTGACTCGTAGGGTCTCCTTATAACTCAGACCTTCCAGTCATAGCCAAACCAAAATCCCCTTGGACTATTCACTGTAAACCCTATTCTTGGAACCCTACATCTCATAATGAGACACTACAACTCGTAGGGTCAAGTCACAGTCTCAACAGTTTTAATAGAGGCACTACACTGGGTACATTATGAAATACCCTTCTTATGACTCATTAGGAGTCTATACGAGTCATTAAGTCTAGTCGTTATCAAGGCATTGACTTAGGCAAATCCTTCTTGTCTCATTATAAATGGGTCCTATGACCCGTAAAGACACATTACGACTCTTTAAGTGAGTCATTGCTAGCGTAGAAAGCTCAGAACTCAGATAATTTTCAAGGGTCAAACTCCGGCATGTTTCAGGTAGTCTACTATTTTACCTAAAAATCTATATCTTAACAACTTTGTGATGTTGTACCCAATTCATTAATTATAATAGTCGCCTCTCTAATTCTTTAGAGGTAGCAGTATGGACTGCGTACATCTTACCCTCCCCAGACCCCACTTTGTGGGAACACACTGGGTTTGTTTTTGTTGTTGTTGTTGTTTTCGTTGTCGTTGTATCTGATGGTATTTTAAATAGTTTTATTGGCATGCAATCCTTATTAGTATTGTTCACTATTACCCCATTGTTTCAATTCTTAGCTATTATCTTAATTCAATAACCCACGTGAGGCAGGAGACATCCCTTCTATTGGTATAATCCCACCCCATGTGCATGTAGAAAATCAGCTGACTCAACCTCCACTACAATATAATTAGCACTTGTTTCTACAAGCAGTCCCAATGCAGTTACTTTGAATCTCTTTCCTTGGGTTGGCAGTTTAATTCATATTTTTAGTATTTTTTCTATTGGGGAGGAGTGGGATGAATTATTTTAGGGTAAACTTTTGGCGTGTTGTTCACACAGGGTTTTCCCAGTGTGAAAGGATCTAATACTGCAAGTGCAAATGCGTGTGGCATTATCTTGACCTTTACTACCTATTTTTTCCTTTCTCTTTAATTCTGGAAAATTTGTTTTAGTGAGGTTTATCTAAATTTTTCATCATTCTCAGTTCCATGATTTACGAGCAATGGTTCAGGTCAATCAACAAATTTTGCATGCTTCACTCCTAAAAAAAATAATCTATCTTTTATGTTTGTCTCTACTTTGGAATATCTGTGAAAAATTCGCATAGGTTTCATTCTTTCTATTGTTGGCAGCTCATGCTTGAGGAATATTTAATGTCTTTTTTTAAGATGACGATTTCATATTTTCCAAAATTTTTTTAGGAAAGTTTGACACAGACAGCTGATGCCAAGGCTACTAGGTTTGAACAGATGATGCCAAAGATGATTTGGACAGTTTTATCACCTATGCAGGCGATGATAAGAGAGTTTAGATAGACACTGCAGTCTTATGCTGAGAGATTGACTGCGTTGACTGAGTGTGCTATCTATAATGAGAAGAAGAGCACTTATAACAGAGATTGGACAACCATTAAGGTTGATGTTACAGTATTTGATGTGAACCAGCTGCGGTTTACAAATATTGATGCCTTACTCACAGAGCCATCCTCGATTTCCCTAGAGACTACTCCTGTGCTGTTCCCCGAGAGGAATTCACTTGATGATGCTAATACTTCAAAATTGATGAGAAGTCTAAGAGAGAGAGAAGCTGAGGATATTGATGATTTACTCCAGAGCGAGTATTCTGACCTACAGTACTTAAATGATGCAATTATATGTTACACATTGAAGTTGTCCAAGAGAGACAACTCTAAACTACTCGGAACCTAGTTGACCCCAAACTAGTTTGAGATTAAGGCATGGTAACTGTCTTTTAGACAGAATAATTGTCTGTTTTGTGTGTTTAATTTGTGGGATATAACTGACTTCTTATTTAGAACTGCAGTGTGATAGTTGTATTTCATTCAGAACATATTGATTATGGGAGTTCTTTCTTCTCAATTCAACAATTCTTTTTTATATATAAGAATCTGCTTTTTTGGACTTATTGTTCTTCAGTATTTGATGCATATACTGAGTTTTTTTTAAATGAAGTTTAGATTTTTTTGATAGTCAGAACCTAGTCGACCCTATACTAGTTTGAGATTGAGGTGTGGTAGTTGTCTTTTAGACATAATAATTGTCTTTTTTTTGTGTGTTCAATGTGCGGGATATAAATAACTTTCAGTTTAGGATTGCATCTTTTTGTTCTCCATGTCTTTTGACTAAATCCCTTTCCCTTCTTGACCAAAAAAAAGTTGTTACTTCCATTCTGAGTTCTGGCTTCTTCTTTCTCTATTTTCTCGGTCCCCCAATATCCCTCCCCGGAGTAGTGGGTTGCTGACCAGTGATTCACAGATGTTGGTTCCATGATGGCTTTTACCATTTTGGGTGTGATGGTATTTTCAAACTTAGATATTAAATCTGAGAAAATGGACTATATTTTAGTATGTTGAGTACCTATGCCCCCTTCATGATCCCCTGTCTTGGTTTGCAGCTGTCTTTGGTTCCATTATCATTTGGAATACCCCATCAACTTTCTTGTGATGCATGAAACAATCATAAATCAAATATATTTTTGAGAAAGTTTATAAGTTTCCTGAATATTCTGGTTCTTACATCCCGTGTGCTGTGGTTGAAGACTCTTTTCTTGTAGCTTTGAATCCTCTAGAGTATTTTGTGCATCCATTGATCACCCGCAATAGTTAATATAGTGCACATGCTGTTGTTTCTAGAACTTTAAACCGCGAGCTTATACTTTTCATGCATAATCTGTATGTTAGATATGATGGAACAGTGAGAAATGCTTATGGAAATTAAATTATGCAGTGCTCTTACAATGAAGTGTTGGGTCATTAAGAGGTGTGAATGGAAATTGAAAATGTGGTGTTTTTTTTAAAGACACTAAGAGAAAGGAGGCATTTTGAATAGACACCTTTTCGGATTGAATGGTTATGACCTTTCCAATAGGTTGTAACTTTCCAAAGATTTGCACCTTTCTGAAGAGTTGTACCTTTATGAAAGGGTGCATCTTTACATGAACCATTTCTTTCTTTTCGAAGGGAAACTTACTGGATATAAATATCTGAACTTCTCCTCAAATATAAATACAATTTTTGAGTTGAAAAATAATCTTCTTCTTCTTCCAAAGACTCTTGTGTGATCATCAAATCGTTGAGTGTGTTCGAAGTTTCTAAAAAATTGAGGTATCACTATTTTTAGAAAGAGAATTATTTTATCCTAAGAGGAAAGATTCCATAACCTCGGGTACTTGAGGGAAATAAATCCCTTAAGGACACACCGTGCATTCAGTGGACTTGACTCTACAATTTTCTGCTTCTTCTTTCTTACAAAAGTTGATAAACAAACTTCATTTGATCATCCATTCAAACTTGTGTTTGAAGGTGTTGCACTTCATTATAGTTCTTGAATGTTGTTATTTAACTAAGTTTGACATTTGTATAGAAAACATACATATTTTGTACCCGCGGGAACAACAATCTTAAGGAATTTATACTAATCTGTATTATTTGGTTTTACTGTTTTCAGTAAATATTTTGAACTGCATATTGATAGTTCTTCAACTGTTTGAACTTGTTTTTGAAGTTCTTGAAAATTTATTTTGATAGTTCATAAGTTGGTTGAAATTTTGTTGAAGTTCTTAACATTTGGTTTTGCTATTTTCCAAAAAATAGTTTGAACTTTATTTTGTTGATGTTCATAGCTTGGGTTGAACTTATTGTTAAAACTTGTAAGTTATAAATATAGAGTTTAAACTTCATTTGATTGTTCATATATTAATTTGAACATGTGTTTGAAGTTATTGTTGGAAAATACATATTTTACCAAACCCCAAAAACAATAATTTTTAGGAAATTAGAAAAAAATATTTATTTATTGTGCTTGTTTGGTGAAAGAAATAAAATTTATCACTATTTATAAATCAAGTATTTGGTTAATATGTATTGGGTCTGATTTTATGGAGACTAAAATCTTTTGATTCCTACTCCCTCAGTTAGAAGAGTACAAAAACTTCACCGAGAAATCGGTGTGGAAATTTGGTTCCAAGAATATAAAAACTTCACCAATTCGGTAAACTTTCTGTATTGGCTTCTGGAGTTTAAAACCTATGATTTTTCACTCTATTTGAATTTGATTCTGATTTGAAGTCATAAAAATATCGTCAAGTTTCAAAGTTCATTCGGTGGATGGTTTGAAGATATAAAAACTTCATCATTGACTAGAAATAAGTTGGTTAAAGATTAAAGTTTTTATTGTTAGTATTCTAAAATACTAAAGTGTATGTCAAAGATTGACAGAAAAATGAAGAATAAAACTAAACAACAAATTGATTTGGTTGTGAATGGTGTTGTTCCAACAACGATCAATGTTGTGTCATTAATTCATTTAGATATTGCTCTAGCAATGAAAACAGTAGAGAAACCAGAAAATATTTTGGTGTGAACTTCAAAGAATGGAAGCAAATGATGTTATTTCTGGCTGGCTAAACTTGAAATGCAAATGTTCACAAGTATCGATCCTCATATTCTAGAAAAAAAATGATTGAAAATCAATTGTCTGTCCTGAAAGACCTTGTAAGCCATTCCAATATAGACAAGGATAATGATTTAAATGAGAAATCATCCATGATGGTTGCAAATACTGTTAAGGATGATGCTTCAAATAATAAGAAGATGAATAAGTCTTCTGGAAAAGAGAAGGATCAGAACAAGAACACATTTAAAGGCAAGTTCTATAATCGTAGTGTTGTTGGCCACAAACCTCTAAATATTCAAGTTCTAAATAAGACAAGAAAAGAGATTAGATAAACATGTTGGAAACAACTAGAAAGATTGAAAATCTATGTGATATGATCACTGAAAGCAATCTAGGTTGATATCTAAATGAATGGTGGTTTAATTTAGCAGTCACTAGAAATGTTTGAGCGGATAAAGAAAACTTTACTACTTATGATACCATTGGTCCCAAAGAAGTGATTTTTATGGAAAATAATAGAACAACCAAGGTTAAAATAAGTGGAAAAATATTTCTAAAAATGACTTCCGACAAGGTGTTGACTCTCAATAATGTTCTCCATGTTCCTACTATTAGGAAGAATTTTGTGTCGACAACACTTCTCATTAAAAATGGGTTTAAGTGTGTATTTGTCTAGGAGAAAGTTGTAAAAAGAAAGAATAAAATTTATTTAGGAAAGAGCTACCTCAACGGAGGCCTTTTCAAACTTGATGTAATGGTTGTTGAAATGAAGAACGTCGAGGCTTCTTTTTACTTGCCGAGTCGAATAATTTGAGGCATAGTTGTTTTGGACATATCAATTATAAAACCTTGCAAAAACTGATTAGCTTAAAATTTTTACCAAACTTTGAGTGCAATAAATCAAAATATCAATAATGAATGCTTTACTTATAAGTTCAGGTTTATTGCAAAACTTGTGGGGGAAAGATATCCTTACATCTAACCAAATACTCAATAGTGTATCTATTGTAAGACACTATCAATTACATATAAAAATAGAAAGGAAGGAAACCCAACTTGAAATATTTCAAAGTGTAGGGGTGTCTAGCAAAAGTCCAAGTTCCTAGGCCTAAAAGGGTGAAGATAGACCTAAGGCTATGGATTATGTATTCACAAGATATGCTAAAAGTAGTAAACCATATCGATTTTTTTGTTCATCAATCCGAACATTCGGATATCAATGAAAATACTGTAATTGAATCAGATAATAATGAGTTCTTTGAATACATCTATCCGCATAAAACTAGACATGAATAGTCTAGTGAAGGGTCTAAACAACCTTGATATGAACCAAGAGAGAATGTACATAATGATGAGAATCCAAGGAATAGTATATGTCAAAGAACGTCAAACTCTTTTGGAACGGATTTTGTAACATTTCTCCTAGAAAATGAGCCTCAAACATTTAAGGAAACTATGTCGTCTTCAGGATCATCCTTTTGGAAAGAGACAGTCAATAGTGATATTGAATTCATCTTAAGCAACCATACTTGGGAGTTGGTTGATCCTCCTCCAGGAAATAAGCCTTTAGGTTCTAAATGGATCTTCAAAAAAAAAATGAAAATGGATGGTACTATTGACAAATATAAGGCAAGACTTGTAGTAAAATCTTCAAATAGAAGAAAGGTCTTGACTAATTTGGTACATACTCTCCTGTAATGAGGAAAACGTCAATTCAGATGTTAGTTGCCTTGGAGGTGGTATATGGTCTTGAAATCCATCAAATGGATGTGAAAACAACATTTATAAATGGAAAGTTGAAGGAAGAAATTTACATAGAACAACTTAAGGGTTTTGTGGTTCCAGGTAAGGAAAAGAAGGTGTACAAACTTGTTAAATCACTTTATGGACTAAAACAAGCACCTAAACAGTGGCATCCAAAGTTTGACCAAACTATATTAGCAAACAAATTTAAGATAAATGAATGTCATAAATGTGTTTACATTAAAGACACTCCAAATCACAAGTATGTGGATGATGTGTTGATCATCAGTAGAGACATTTCTGACATAAAATTTATGAAATGATTGCTTGTGAGCAAGTTTAATATGAAAGACCTTGGAGTTTCGGATATGATCTTAGGAATAAGAATTCATGAAACTCCACAAAGGTTGGCATTTTCACAGTCTCATTTCATTGAAAAGAAACTTGACAAGTTCAAGTATTTGGATTTTGGTATTGCCAAAACTCCATTGGATGTGAGCTTTATACTTCAAAAGCATAAAGGTAAAAGTGACTTACAGTTGGACTACGCAATAGTTGTTGGGATATTTAATGTATATTATGAATTGTACAATGCCAGACATAGCATGTGCTATATGTAAATTGAGTTTGTACATGAGTAATCCTAATAAAACAAATTGGATGGCAATGAAAAGAGTTCTGGAGTATCTTAAATACACTCAAGTTTATGCTTTGCATTATAATAAATATCCAATGGTAATTGAAGTATATAGTGATGTAAATTGAATCACCGAATTGAATGAACTAAAATCCACGAGTGGATATATGTTTACATTAGGTGGAGGAGCAGTCTCTTGGAAATCATCCAAACAGACATGTATTACTCTCTCTACAATGGAATCTAAATTTATCGCATTAGATAAAGCCGATAAAGAAGCTAATTGGCTCTAAAATTCCTTGAAAGATATTCATTATTAGCCTAAACCATTGGCACCAGTATGTATACACTGTGATAGCCAAGCGGCGATAGGTAGGGAAAGGAGCATGATGTATAATGATAAATCTCATCATATAAAACGGAGATATAATATTATTAAAGAACTAATCTCTAGTGTAATTATCACCATTGACTATGTGACGTCAAAGGATAATGTGTCGGATCCACTTACAAAAGATATCTAGAGATAGAGTTGAGACAACTTCGAAGGGAATGAGTTTACGGTCAAGGACAAGTCAGCATGATGGTAACTCTACCTAGCAGACCAGAGATCCCAAGATCTAGGTTGAAGAAGATCAAATAAATTTGTGACTGGTAGGTTCAACATTGTCAATATAATCAACCCATTCTCATGGTGTAAACAATGTTTAGGAAATAAGGATAAGGCTTATGATGTGAAGCTTTTTAATGATTATCTAAATTTTCTAGATTTGATCAAATATTTTAATATATAGGATTGAACACTTAGAAATCACTCATGTGAGGGTGAAGTGGAAGCCGCTTCAAGGAGAATGTTAGTAAAGGCCTATTCTTTATGCTCTTATAAAACCAGGATGCGTTCATGGCTGAAACGAACAAAACTGGGAGAATTATAAATGGTAAAAGGCTAGTTGTGCAACATCTATTGTCTAGGTATGCATTAAAGTTCGATGATTTAAAGATATTAACTCTACCGATTGACCGAGTGCATCCAATGCATATTTACTACAAAAAGTTCAAAGGAAAACCCGCTTATCCAGATACAATTAGTCTTTGCTTGTTGATCATATACTTGTCCATAAATTTTTGATAAGATAGTTATTCCCCATTCATGTAGGGGATTGTTGGATCATTAAGAGGTGTGAATGGAAAATGGAAAGGTGGTGTTTTTTTTTTTGGAAAGACACTAAGAGAAAGGATGAAATTTGAATACACACCTTTTCAGATTGAATGGTTATGACCTTTCCAATAGGTTGTGACTTTCCTAAGAGTTGCACCTTTTCGAAGAGTTGCACCTTTATGAAGGGGTGCACCTTTCCATGAACCATTGCTTTCTTTTCGAGGGGAAACTTGATGACTATAAAAACCTGAATTTCTCCTCAGGTATATGGTAACACTCAACTAACATGTCAATTTAAGTGCAAAGTGATAGTTGTCAATATATTTACCCAACTTTAAGTCGGGGTTGAATCCACAAGGAACAATGTGAGTGGCAATCAAATTAGCCCGAAATAGAGAAAACTTGCTAAATTCAAACCTAGAATACAATTATGTAAAAGTTGGGGGTTTAAAAGAGTATCAAGGCTAGTGTTTATTTATGAACTTTTAAAGCACTAATTTGGGGCTACGAATAATCAGAGTATAATTAATTAGGCATGGATCATGGAGATATGCTTTCCTAGGGGAAAGTATATATGAGAATATGATGATTTGGTGCGGGCTTTACTCGTTGATGCAGTGGTAGGCTAGGTTGAAAATCCTTGAGACTAGTTTGTCAAACATAGCCTCAAAGATGTCACTGATTGAACCTTTAGAGTACCTAACGAGTGTGTCAATTTAAAGCTACCCAATACCTCAATTAGGTACCCCTCTTTCTAGGATGATACCCACGGTATAGTGAACCTCACAAGTCACAATCACCCTTATGTCTAAGATAGTGAAAATTAGCAAACTATGTCCATAAATTATCTACTATTGCCTTGGTTCTCACATCCCTCTTTCAAGGATGAGGTGGGTTCCTAAAGTTCACATAAACCCCCTTTTTGAAGATATTTTGTGCTTTCAAGAGCTTGAGATTTTTACCTACAAATCCATTTGGGTATTTAGGTCTTTCACCCATAAATCCCAATCAATTTAGTCAAGCAATAGTAGAACCCATCACCAACAAACAAATATATGCACGAATGAATCTTAACCCATACACAATTGCACCCTATTATAGCATAACCCCAAGAGGAATAGATAAACAAAGATATACCCAAAATCTTCTTTGATTTGATTTATGAAAAACCAAGTGAATATTACTTCAAACTTTGAGCTTTAACAAATTTTCAATGGGAGCTTGCTAATCCTCAACTTGGAAGCTACTCCAATGTATTCGTCACCAAAAATTAATACAATAATTGTCCTTCAAGAATGGACACTAAAAGCTAAAGCCAAGTTCCAAAAATAGGAAAATTGGATCAATGATGGATGATGCCCTAGAATGAATAAGTTTTGAGCCTTAAATGGGATTTAGGGTCGGTTAGCCAAAATGACATAGTTGCCCTTGGGCATAATCCCACTAGTCCATGATTGTGGTCCTATGACCTGACTTGACTGGCCACACTCGCGGCCCTCAACACGCGATCGCGGTAACTGAGACTATATTCTGCTCCAGGTTTACTACCTGCACTTCTTCTCTTTTTTGATCCTTTTTAGCTTGCATCCACATCTTTCCTTCTTATAACCTTTATGCCTGCAAAATATGAAAAATAGTGTATTTAACAACAAACTTGTCTCATTTAGACATTCAAATCATAGTAGTGTGCACGAAAGTTGAGTGAAAATGAGTGGTAAATTCCCCACTCATCAGTATAGATACAATTTTTGAGTTGAAAAATAACCTTCTTTTTCTTCCAAAAACTCTTGCGTGGTCATCAAATCATTGAGTATTTTTGAAGTTTCTGAAAATTTGAGGTACGTTATTTTCAAAAAGAGAATCATTTTATTCTGGGAGGAAATATTCCATAACCTCGTGTACTTGAGGGAATAAATTTCTTAAGTACAGACCGTGCATTCTGTGACTTATTCTACAATTTTTTGCTTCATCTTTTTTCTTAAAAAATTGATAAACACACTTCATTTGATTATTCATTTGAATTTGTGTTTGCGGGTGTTGAACTTCATTGTAGTTCTTGAATTGTGTTCGAAGTTTGTATAGAAAACATACAAATTTTGTATCCATCGGAACAACATGGAGTAGACCAAATTTCTTCTACTATGAGCATTGGTGAAGCCCTAGAAATTCATAATGATGCTACTCATGCAATTGGTGGTCATCCTGTTGGTACATTGGCAGCTTGTGCCATTTCAAAAGCTACATACAGTGCTTTGGATCAACCTGTCAGTGCAATTGAGTCATCGCCTTTGCTAAACCTGAAGGTGATCTCTCTATCTCTACTGTTTATACTTTTAGGATGCTATACTATGTTATGTTGGCTAAAATAATATTCTTTAAGAATTTGTTCTTGGAAGCTATGATCTACTAATATTTCTGTCAAATACTCTTCTAAAAAGATACATATCCTAGTAGCAATATCTTTTGGTGTCACCTGCTCAACACACCCAACAGTTAAAATTAACACACATTTATTTAGGGTTTTAACAATTGTTTAAAATTCATTTATAGCAGCTGTACCATTTATAGTATCCAAAAGTCTTTTCAATAAAAGAGGACTTACCTTATTCAATTGATAAATTCAATTGTCAACTTCGCAAGTTCAACCTAGCCAAACAGTCAACTTCACAAGTTCAACCTATTCAAAAAGTCTATGTGCCAGAAATAACTACAATCACTTGATGCTACCCTTACTTTTCCTTGGATAAGATGGAACTGGTATTATTTTTATAAAAACACAAGTAAGATTAATTAAAAAAAAGTCCTTTCTGGTTTGTATTTGCTTTTCTATTGATAATGGCTTTTGCCCCTTAAGTAACCTTTTGTACGGATCTTGGGCACACTTCCAGGCCTGAATGAGATCCCTATAGACCTTGATCCTACTGAAATTGCCCAATTACGTCGAGAGACTGAAGAGAAATGCTACACTCTATGGTAGTCTCTTTCCTAAAATTTATTTCTGACCTTTTATATTGGTAAAAAATTTGAACATCTATTTTAGAGACCTTCTTCTGCTTAGTGGAAAATAATGTTGCTAAGTGATCTGTGAACTCCAGTTTGCTTTTAAAATAAGATGAGTGAAGCTATATCTATAATATTAGTTTGATAGGCAAGTCATCTTGAAGGATCATTCATGCTCGCTATTAGCATTGATATAAAAACTAGTATGGATATGATGTGATAGTAAAATTAGTGGACCATTATGGTGGGAAAGTGTGGGGTCCATCCCATATCTTCTAAAGGTCTTCATTGGCTGCAATATACAAGATTTGGTAGTTGTAGGCAATTAATGTGTTCACGATGCACTTTGAAAAATGTCTTGCTATGGTGTTATTGATGACACAAGCAAGGACATATTCTCTCCTATTAAAGGAGTACGGTAATTCACTTGGAAATACACACCAATAAAAAGAGTGAGGCATCTCAAAGAGTTTGGTCTGTGAGGAAAAAATAGAGAGCGTGAGCAATATTATAGTGAGGTAAAAAATTCAAAAAAGAGATATTTCTTTTGAGTGTGTAGTAGTCACTTTGAGTATTGTACCTGTGACTACGGTATAAAATTTCTTACTATAGTGATATCAGTTGCTCCTCTTGGCCCATGATTTTGCTCTCATTGAGTTTCCACGTAAAAATCTTGGTATCCTTATTGCTCTAGTTATTCTTGTTAATTAAACATATTATTGTTGTCATAATTATTTCTTTTTATTATGACAATATTATTATCGTGGAGGAGTTTATTTCCAAACAACTAGTATCAGAGCACAAGCTCTACTCATTCACAAAAATAATTTTTTGCAGTTGATGGTACTATGCTCGGTAATAAAATATTTGGAGTAAAGTATGAGGTAGAAAAATTCAACGGTGATAGTAATTTCTCAACATGGCAGAGAATAATGTGGGATCTTCTCATCCAACAAGGATTACACAAGACACTAAGTGGCAAATCCTAAAAGCCCGAATCCATGAAACTGGAGGATTGGGAAGAAATGGATGAAAAGGCGGCTAGTGCAATCAGGTTGCACTTAACAGATGATGTGATCAATAACATCATTGAAGAAGATAGTGCATGTGGTATTCGGACAATGTTAGAAAATCTCTACATGTCTAAAATGATGACAAATAAATTGTACCTAAAGAAGTTATTGTACGCCCTAC
>NC_061122.1:31798299-31818021 GCF_002878395.1 Capsicum annuum
CCTACATATGGGTGAAGGTACAAATTTCTTGTCACACTTGAATGTGCTTAATGGACTGATCATGCAGTTGGCTAATCTTAGAGTAAAGATCGGGGAGGAAGATAAAGTCATCATACTCTTGAACTCATTGCCATCTTCTTATGATACTTTGGCAACAACCGTTTTACATGGTAAGGACTCTATTGAGCTGAAAGATATCACCTCAGCGCTTCTTATTGTAACACCCCATATTTCTGTAGAATAATCTAAGTCCCAGTGCATGAGTATTCATATATAAAATTTTTGAAATGCTCATTATTTTTCGGTTTAGAGCCTGCCATTGCGTAGGAAATTGAACTAGCTTTCCAGTGATATAAAGTTCGCCTAAATTTGATAATCGGGTAAGAAGTTATGGTGATGTGAGTTTCAGTCATTAAACACCGTCATTTTAACCCTTAGCGCATCGCGTAGGCAGCCCAAATGACAATTGTCAATTTCTAATGTGACTCTGTGATTATGGCGCATCGTGGAGCAGACCAACTTCTCGTTTGTCAATTTCCTGTGAGCCTCCGCAATGTTGGCGCATCGCGGAGGTGGCCAAAATGGCATCCAAAGGCTGACCACGATAGTGGCGTGGTGTGCCGTTGGCCCAGTTCTCAGTTGTCAGTTTTCAGTGACAAGATGCGATAACGTCGCGTCGCGCTAGGTGCTCTTTTCGAAAAAATTCTATGAAAATTAAATTTTTTTGCCTAGGGGTAAAACAATCCTTCCCCTAATTTTAATCCGCCCAGGTGTGCTTTTAAGCCCTAAAAACATTTTTAAACTCCTGATTTTAATTATTTCCCCCCAAATCTAGAAGCTTTCTCTCCCACATCAAGAACCCTAACTCTCCAATTTCAAGGTCAATCCTCAAAAACTCACCAAGAACTTAAGGAAATTCATAAATTAAGGTATGCTAGATGTTCATTCATGGATCTCTTTCATCCATGGAGTCCAAGCAACCCTTTTAAATTATAAAATTATGATCTTTTTAAGTTATTATGTTTTAAATTGTGATTTCACCCATGAATCTCCATGAACTATGATTTTATACCATGTTACCATGAAATTATTGTTATTATTCAATCCTCCATGTTTTAATATTATTATTTATTAAGCAAAACCATGATTTAATTCTATTATGTTGGATTCATGCTATTTCTATATGTTTTAGGACATTTCTATGATTGTTTTGAACCATGAACTACAAGTGTTTGATAAAATGCCTACAAGAGTGATTCATTTAATAAAAACCTTCATGCTTTGTCCCCTAAGCTTTAGTGTCTTTTCAGTATTGTTGTTTTGAGTCCTGGGGGTATTGAATACCCAAAAACCATAGTTGTTTATTTAGTCTAGTCTTAGTACATTATAGAATAGTCTTCATTTTATTCTATGAACATTATCAGAATAGTTAGATATCCGTCATTAAACTCAGAACAGTCTAGTGTCTCAGTGTCTTTTAGTTGGGATTAGGATTTAGCACCGAGTGAGTGAAGGGATGGTGGCTTCCCCGTTAGATAGGCAGAGTCGTTAGTAGCAGTCCCTATACTCTAGAACTATGTAGTCAGCATAGGATATGAGAAGTCACCCATCAGATTAGACTTGACTATCTCGCAGGGGTCACCCGTTAGTTCAGGCTTGACACCCTTAGTCCTTTCGAGGTTATATCAATTTAGTGGATCCACATAGCCAATATTAGTACCAGTGGCATGGTATTAACACCCATCCAACTGGAGTTATAGGTTGGACCCCGATTAGCTCATATTGGGGCATGTCAGTTAGATGATACCTCCCACAGTCTCAAATACAGTCTCAGTCATATTCTCCGTTTAGTTATTCAGTCTTAGTGTTTTTTGGCCAAAGCATACAAATGTCAGTCATTTCAATATCTCAGTTTACAGACTTTACTCAGTTCTTGTTATATGCTTGGTCATGCATCCTCAGTGTCTATAGATTTTCACGTATCTTTAGTATTTATAGATTTTAATGCATACACAATATTTATATGCTTTAAATATTTTCAGACCTATGGATTTTATGTTCTCTACTCTATACCCTATGTTTTACATGTATAATAAGTTAGTAATTATTATTCCTATTCATGAAACTATGCGTATCCGCCTACCCCATTTATCATACCAGTATATTCAAAGTATTGATCGCATACCTTTCTTTGGCGCTATGATGTATCATATCATAGGTGTTGACGCTCAATTCCCAAATCGTACTTAGACTCTCAGATTATTAACAGTACAGTAGCAGTGGAGAGTTATCATCATCCGAGGACAAATTATATTACTTTATATCAATATCTCAATAGTTAATAGAGTTAGTTGGGGGCCTATCCCATCAACTCTTAGTCAGTTAGTCTTAAAGGCTTTTCAGACATTTGAGTTAGTTATTCAGTATTCAGATTTCTAGTTGACATGTCAGTTTCTCAGTATTTTCTTAGATGTGGATAGTTATTTTCTATAGATTTTTATTCCAGTATTGAATTCAATTATTAAAACCTTATGGCATTGTCAGTATTTTTCTGTATTTATGATATTATTATTTAGTGCTCACAGCAGGTACTAGCTCATGGGTTTGTTTATGGTCCCTCGGGACCGTAAGCACTATGTGATGACTAGGGGGCAATCTTGGGTCGTTAAAAACTTAGTATCAGAGCCTAATGTTTTAAAGTGTCCTAAGAAGTCCAAAAGCCACATTGAGTAGAGTCTTATGCATGCGTGTGTAGCGTGCCACACTTATGGATGAGAGGCTACAAGGCATTTAGGAAAAGTTTCTCTTCTTTCAGTATTCATGTCGTGCGATTAAGCATGAGCTCAAGTTAAACTCCCAGTCTAAACTATTTCCTTCTTCGATTTATAGAACATGCCTATCAAGAAGAACAAAGAAAGAACATGAACTCAGCCAGCCCCTCAGCCTGTCCAGGAAGATCCTCTGGATGAGCATGTCTCTCACGCAGAATTTAGGGCTACGTTCACTACTCTAGCCAATTTTGTAGCAGCACAAAATGAACGGCCAGCTACTATTCTGGCCAACCTAGTGGCCAATACTTCTGCGATTAGTGTTCAAGATTTCACCCAGATGAATCCTTCTTCTTTCACAGGGTCCAAGTCCGAAGAGGATCCACAGGAATTCTTAGATATGGTTCAAAAGGTAACAATGCTATGGGGGTGACATCTAGTTAGAATATCGAGTTGGCTATATATCAATTACAGGATGTAGTCCATACTTGGTTTAAGAAGTGAAAAGTTGATAGATGTGTTGATTTAGGGCCTATAGAATGGGAAGAGTTTGCCACAACTTTCTTCAATAGATTCTTTGTATTGGAGTTTAGGGAGGCCAAGGAGTTAGAATTTATTAATTTAAGGCAAGGCAGCATGAGTGTGAGGGAGTATTCTCTTAAGTTTATTTAGTTAGCTAGATATGCTCCTCATATGGTAGCTGATAGTAGGTCTAAGATGAGTAAGTTTGTGTCTGATATGTCTGATAGAGTGGTCAAGGATTATAGGATTGCAATGCTGATTAGGGAGATGGACATAGAGAAGCAGAAGATTAAAGAGAGGAAGAGAGAAAATAAAAGATCTAGGATAGGTAGTTTTAATTTTAGTCAGCCAAAGTCAGAGGGTGGTAACTGTCCTCTATTTTATCAGAGTTCTTTAGCCCCAGGTCCCTCTTTAGCCAATACCCCAGTACTCAAATTCAGAAACGAAAATAGGGATAAGGCACCAGGCTTTAAGTCCCAGGTCAGTGTTAGTAGTGCTCGTATAAATCCTCTATGTTAGAAATATAGCAGACATCATCAGGGTGAGTGTATAGTGGGTAGTGATGTGTGCTTAGGGTGTGGCAAGCCAGTCCATCAGATTCGAGAGTGTCGGGTAGTTTCTCAGAAAGGTAGGGATGCATGCCAACAAGGCCAGTTCCATCCGGTCACCCAACTCAGCAGGGTGCCGCGTCCAATGCTACCAGTGGTTAGCATCCAAATAGATTATATGCTCTTCAGTCTCTCCAAGATTAAGAAAATTCTCCTAATATAGTTAATAGTATGTTGCAGGTCTTTCACTTACATATTTGTGCTTTACTAGACCCTAGAGCTTCTCTTTCTTTTGTAACTCCATATATAGCCGTCAATTTTTGGGTCAGTCCCAAAACTCTAGTAGAGCCCTTTTCAGTGTCTACCCCTGTAGGTGTTTCCATTATAGCCAGGCAGGTATACAGGAACTGTCTGGTCATAATATCTCAAAAAGTTACCTCAGTTGATCTCGTGGTGTTAAATATGGTAGATTTTGATGTTATTATCGGCATGGATTGACTGTACTTATGCTATGCCTCGGTCGATTGTAGAAACAGAATAGTTCATTTCCAGTTTCTAAATGAACCAGTCCTTGAATGGAGGGGTAGTACTACAGCTCTTAGGGGTCAGTTAATTTCATACCTTAGAGCTAGAAAGATGATATCCAAGGGGTATGTCTACTATTTTATGTGAGTCAAAGACTCTAACTAAGAAAATTCAACCCTTGATTCAGTTTCAGTAGTCAGGGAATTTCCAAATGTGTTCCTTGAAAATCTCTTCGGAGTTCCTCCCGAAAGGAAAATCGACTTTGGAATAGACCTTCTTCCAGATACTCAGCCTATATCTATTCCGCCATATAGAATGGCTCCAGCTAAACTCAAAGAATTGAAAGAACAGTTGAATAATATCCTAGATAAGGGATTTGTTAGACCCAGTGTCTCCCGTGGGGCGCACTAATTCTATTCGTGCATAAGAAAGATGGTTCTCTCAGAATGTGCATTGACTACCGTTAGTTGAACAAAGTAACCATCAAGAATAAATATCCACTTCCTAGAATCGATGACTTGTTTGATCAACTTCAGGGTGCCAGCTATTTTTCAAAGATAGACCTCAGATCAGGCTATCATCAGCTTAGGGTCAGGGAATGTGACATTCCAAAAATAGCTTTCCGAACTCAGTATGGTCATTTCAAATTTTTAGTCATGTTTTTTGGTTTCACGAATGCCCCAGTAGCCTTCATGGACTTGATGAACTGAGTGTTCAAGAAGTACTTGGATATGTTCGTTATAGTCTTTATTGATGACATTCTTGTCTATTCTCTTAGCGAAAGGGATCATGCAGACCATCTCAGAATAGTGCTCCAAACTCGTAGAGCCCATTATTTGTTCACTAAATTCATTAAGTGTGAGTTATGGCTAAGATCAGTAGCTTTCCTTAGCCATATTATTTTTGGTGATGGCATTAGGGTTGATCCTCAAAAGACCAAGATAGTGAGAAACTGGCCTAGACCCATCTCTCCATCAGACATCAGGAGTTTCTTAGGTTTAGCTGGATATTACCATCGGTTTGTTGAAGGATTTTCTTCTATTACATCCCCCATGTCCAGATTGACTCAAAAGAAAGTTAAGCTTCAGTGGTCAGATTCATGCGAGAAGAGTTTTTAGGAGTTGAAGACTCGACTTACCTCATCTCTAGTTCTTACTCTACCAGATGGTTTCGATGGGTTTGTTGTGTACTATGATGCATCCAGAGTAGGTTTGGGTTGTGTCCTCATGTAGAGATATAAGGTCATAGCCTACGCCTCCAAATAACTTAAGCCTTATGAGAAGAATTATCTGACTCATGATCTTGAGCTAGTAATAGTAGTATTCACCTTAAAGATTTGGAGGCATTAATTGTATGAGGTGCATGTAGATGTGTTCAGAGATCACAAAAGCCTCCAGTATGTGTTCTCTCAGAAAGATTTGAATTTGCATCAGAGAAAGTAGTTAGAATTTTTAAAGGATTATGACATGAGTGTTCTGTATCATCCGGGTAAGGCTAATGTAGTGGTTGATGCTCTCAGTATATTGTCTATGGGTAGTGTTACTCACATTGAGGATGGTAAGAAGAAGTTAGCTCAGGAAGTTCATCAACTTTCCCGACTAGGTGTCCGCTTAGTCGACTCCACAGAGGGTAGTGTGTGGGTGCAGAGTAGCTCAGAATTATCTCTAATTTCCAAGGTGAAGGAAAAGTAGGATAGAGATCCCAGTCTAGTTAAGTTCAAGAAATCAGTCAGAGATCAAAAAGTGGAGGTTTTCTCCCAAGGGGGAGATAGTGTGTTGCGCTGTCAGGGAAGATTGTGTGTGCCTGGTGTAGATGATTTAAGGCAACGAATTCTTGCAGAAATGCATGGTGCACGTTACTCTATTCATCTAGGGGCCACTAAGATATACCGCAATTTGTGGGAGATTTATTGGTGGAATAGAATAAAGAGAGATATTGCAGAGTTTGTAAATAAGTGCTCTACATCTCAGCAAGTTAAGGTTGAGCACCAAAACCCTAGTGGGTCTATGAATGAGTTCAGTATTCCCACTTGGAAGTGGGAGGAAGTGAATATGGATTTTGTGACAGGTTTGCCTCTTACCCATCATCAGTTGATTCTATTTGGGTTATCGTAGCCAGAATGACCAAATTAGCTCATTTCTTGCTATTCCATATCTCTTATTCAGCTGAGGACTATGCCAAACTCTATTCCAGAGAGTTGGTTAGGTTTCATGGTATTCCTTTATCTATCATCAATTTACCTCTAATTTCTAGAAAGTATTCCAAAAGGCTCTTGGTACTTAAGTCCACCTCAATATAGCTTTCTATCCTCAGATAGAAGATCAAGCAGAAAGGACCATTCAGACTCTTGAGGATATACCGAGAGCATGCGCAGTTGATTTTAAAGGTAGTTGGGATGACCACTTGTCTTTGATTGAGTTTGCATACAATAAAAACTATCATTCGAGTAACCATATGGCTCCATTTGAGGCTCTCTATGGTAGGAGGTGTTGATCTCTAATTGGTTGGTTTGAAGCAGATGAGGCTGCAGTAGTAGGGCCTGACTTGGTGTTTGATGCCTTAGAGAAGGTTCAGCTGATCCGAGAAAGGCTTAGGGCTGCCTAGAGCTGACAGAAATCGTATGCAGATGTGAGGAGAAAGGATGTCAAGTTTGAGGTTGGTGATTTTGTGTACTTAAAGATCTCTCCCATGAAGGGAGTGAAGAGATTCGGCAAGAAAGGGAAACTCAGTCCCTCATATATCGGTCCCTTCAAAATTCTTAGTCGCTCTAAAAAGGTAGCTTATGAGCTTGAGTTTCCTTCAGAACTAGCCTCAGTACAGCCAGTGTTCCATGTCTCGTTGTTTAAGAAGTGTATTGGTGATCCAGCTGTAGTTGTTCCCTTAGAAAGTATAGATATTCAGAACAATCTTTCCTATGAGGAAGTTCCAGTCGAAATTCTTGATCATCAAGTTTGTAGACTAAGGAACAAAGAAGATCCACTAGTCAAAATTCTTTGGCGAAATTAGTCTGTTGAGGGAGCCACTTGGGAAGCAGAAGTAGATATGCGGTCCAAGTACCCTCATCTTTTCTCTGCAAATCCAGATTCAGTATAAGGAACCAATCTTCTTAAGATTTTTCTCTATCATGCTCAGTTTCAGTCGCACATCATGTTCATGTCAGTCGTGCATTCATGAATCAGTTCAGTCATGTATTCCATGCATCAGATAGGCATATTCAGTGTGTAAGCTTAGTCCATCAGTTTCCTCAGCTTAACCAGTTTCATTCGGGAACGAATGATCCCAAGGGGGAGATATTGTAACACTCCGTATTTCCCTAGCATAATCTAAGTCCTAGTGCATGAGTATTCATATATAAATTTTTGAAACACATTATTTTTCAGTTTAGAGCCTTCCATTGAGTAGGAAATTGAACTAGCTTTCCAACAATATAAAGTTCGCCTAAATTCAATAATCGGGTAAGAAGTTATAGTAATTTAAAGTTTCAATCGTTAAACACCATCATTTTCACCCTTAGCACGTCGCGTAGGAATCCCAAATAACAATTGTCAATTTTCAGTGTGACTTCGTGATCATTCCACGTCGCAGAGCAGGTAAACTTTCCATTTGTCAATTTCCAGTGGGCTCCGTGATGTTGGCGCGTCGCAGAGGTGGCTAAAATAACATCGAAAGGCTTACTGCGATAGTGGCGCATTGCGCTGTCGACCCAGTTCCCAGTTGTCAGTTTCCAATGACACGATGCGATAACGCTGCGTCACGCCAGGTGCCCATTTTGGAAAAATTCGACGAAAATTAAAAAATTTCATCCAGGGGTAAAACAGTCCTTTCCCTTAATTTTAATCCGCCCAAGTGTGCTTTTAAGCCCTAAAAATATTTTTAAACTCATGATTTTAATTATTTTCCCCCAAATCAAAAAGCTTGCTCTCCCACATCAAGAACCCTAGCTCTCCAATTTCAAGGCCAATCCTTAAGAACTCACTAAGAACTTCAGGAAATTCATCAATTAAGGTATGTTAGATGTTCATCGATGGATCTTATTCATCCATAGAGTCCAAGCAACCCTTTTAAATTATAAAATTGTGATCTTTTCATGTTATTATATTTTAAATTATGATTTCACCCAAGAATCTCCATGAACTATGATTTTATACCATGTTACCATGAAATTATTGTTATTATTCAATCCTCCATATTTTAATAGTATTATTTATTGAACAAAACCATGATTTAATTCTATTATGTCGGATTCACGCTATTTCTATATATTTTAGGACATTCCTATGATTTTTTTGAACCATGAACTATAAGTGTTTGATAAAATGCCTACAAGAGTGATTAATTTAATAAAAACCTTCATGCTTTGTCCCCTAAGCTTTAATGTCTTTACAGTATTATTGTTTTGAGTCATAATGGTATTGAAAACCCAAAAAACATAGTTGTTTATTTAGTATAGTCTTAGTACATTACAGAATAGTCTTCAGATTATACTCTAAGCATTATCAGAATAGTCAGATTTCAGTCATTAAACTCAGAACAGTCTAGTATCTCAGTGTCGTTCAGTTGGGAGTAGGATTTATCACCGAGCGAGTGTAGGGATAGAGGCTTCTATATCAGATAGGTAGAGTCGTTAGTAGCAGTACCTATACTCCAGAAGTACATAACCAGCGTAGGATATGAGAAGTCACTCGTCAGATTAGGCTTGACTATCTCGCAGGGGTCACCCGTTAGTTCAGGCTTGACACCCTTAGTCCTTTGGAAATTATATTAGTCTAGTGGATCCACACAGCCAATGTTAGTACCCTAGCACGATATTAATAGCCATCCATCTGGGGTTACAGGTTGGACCCCGATTAGCTCAGATTAGGGCATGTCGGTTAGATGATACCTCCCACAGTCTCAGATACAATCTCAGTCACAGTCCCCATTCAGTTATTCAATCTTAGTGTTGTTTGGCCAAAGCATACAGATGTCAGTCATTTCAGTATCTTAGTTTACAGACTTTACTCATTTCTTGTTATATGCTTGGTCATGCATCCTCAGTGTCTATAGATTTTCACGTATCTTTAGTATTTATAGATTTTTATGCATACACAGTATTTATATGGTTCACATATTTTTAGTACCTATGGATTTCATGTTCTCTACTCAGTACCCTATGTTTTATATGTATAATTAGTCAGTAATTATTATTCTTATTCATAAACCATGCATATCAGCCTACCGCATTTAGCATACCAGTACATTTAAAGTACTGATTGCATACCTTTCTTTTGCGCTATGATGTATCATATCATAGGTGCTGGCGCTCAGTTACCGGATCACACTTAGACTCTCAGATTATTAGCAGTACAGTAGCAGTGGTGAGTCCTCATCATCCGAGGACAGATTATATTACTTTATGTCATTATCTCAGTAGTTAATAGAGTTAGTTGGGGGCCTATCCCATCAACTCTCAGTTAGTTAGTCTTAGAGGCTTTTTAAACATTTGAGTCAGTTATTCAATATTCAGATTTTCAGTTGAAAAGTCAATTTCTCAGTATTTTCTCAAATATGGACAGTTATTTTCTGTAGATTTATATTCCAGTATTGAATTCAATTATTAAAACCTTATGGAAATGTCAGTATTTTCCATATTTATGATGTTAGTATTCAGTGCTTATAGTAGGTACCAGCTCATGGGTTAGCTTGTGGTCCCTCGGGATCGTAAGAACCATGTGACGACTAGGGGGTAGTCTTGAGTCATTACACTACTCAATGAGAAGATAAGAAAGAAGCCTGAAAATTATGGATAGGCTCTCATCATAGAAAGTAGAGAAAGAAGTCACCAAAGGAGTTCAAGTAGCTATGGTAAAATCGAAGGTTATGGAAAGTCCAAGGTCCGATTCAAATCAAGAGCTAGAGATTGCTACAATTTCAATCAACCAGGTCACTTCAAAAGAGATTGTCCAAATCTAAAACGGGGCAAATGTGAAAGTAGTATCCAGAAGAATGAAGACAACACTGCTGCCATGATGCAAAATAATGATGATGTTGTTCTCTTAATAAATGAGGAATAGGAGTGTATGCACTTGGCAGGGACAGAGTCGAAATGGGTGGTTGACACAGCAGTATCTTACCATGCTACACTGGTAAGGGATATTTTCTGTAAGTATAAAGCAAGTGATTTCGGCACTGTGAAAATGGGTAACTCAAGTTATTCAAAGATCATGGGAATCAGAGACATTAGTATCAAGACTAATGTCGGATCCACATTAGTTCTAAAAGACGTGCATCATATACCCGGTTTGCAGTTGAACTTGATCTCTAGAATTGCTTTGGATCGAGATGGATATGAGAACTATTTTGTAAATAAAAAATAGAGACTCACCAAGGGAGCATTGGTGATTGCAAAAGGGGTTGCTCGTGGCACATTGTACAGGAAAAATGCAAAAATTTATGGAGGTGAATTGAATATAGTTCAAGAAGAGATTTTTGCAGATTTGTTGCTCAAAAGAATGGGTCATATGAGAGAGAAAGGATTAGAGATTCTCTCTAGTAAATCACTCATATATTTTGCCAAAGGTACTACGGTAAAATCATATGACTATGGCTTATTCAGTAAGTAGCATAAAGTCTCGTTTCAAACATCGTCTGAAAGAAAATTGAATATACTTGATCTTATATATTCTGATGTTTGTGGTCCGATGAAGGAAGAATCGATGAGCGGTAACAAATATTTTGTTACTTTTATTAATGATGCTTCACGAAAATTATGGGTTTATATCTTGAAAACAAAAGATCAAGTATTTCAAGTATTTCAGAAGTTTCATGCTCTGGTGGAACGAGAGATGAGTCTAAAGCTAAAGCGTCTCCGCACTGACAATGGAGGTGAGTATACTTCAAGGGAATTTGAAGAGTATTGTTCAACTCATGGAATCAAACATAAAAATATAGTTCCCCGAACCCCAAAACACAATGGTGTAGCTGAGCGAATGAATCGCATCATTGTTAAAAAGGTGAGAAGCATGCTCAGAATGGCTAAACTGCCTAAGTCATTCTAGGGTGAAGCAGTTCAGATAGCTTGTTACCTGATCAATCGTAGTCCATCAATTCCATCAGAATTTGACATCCCAGTGAGATTTTGGACAAACAAAGAAGTGTCCTACTCTCACATGAAGGTGTTCGGTTGCAGAGCCTTTGCATATGTACTGAAGGAGCAAAGAACAAAACTAGATGATAAATTAGTTCCCTGCATATTTATCGAATATAGAGATGAAGAGTTTGGGTACAAATTGTGGGATACTGTAAAGAAGAAGGTCATCAGAAGCAGAGAAGTAGTCTTTCGAGAAAGTAAAGTTAGAATTTTTGATGATGTATTAGAGAAGGTCAAGAAATAGAATGGTGTAGTCCCTAATGTTATTACTATTCCTTCTACTTTTGACCATCCCAGAACTGCAGAAAGTACAACCGATGAGGTTGTTGAGCAGGAGAAGCAACATGATGATTATGCTAAGAAGGTGGATCACCCTACTCAAGAAGAAGAACAATAATCTTAAACTTTGAGGAGGTCAGAAAGGCAAAGAGTGGAGTTATCCAAGTACCCTTTCTCAGAGTATGTCCTCGTCAATGATAAGGGGGAGCCAAAAAATCTAAAGGAGGTATTGGTCCATCCAGAAAAGAACAAGTGGATGAAAGCCATACAAGAAGAGATGGAATCTCTGCAGAAAAATAGAACGTATAAATTGGTTGAACTTCTAAAAGGTAAAAGACCGCTTAAGTGCAAGTAGTTTTTTAAACTTAAGAAAGATGAAAATGGAAAGATGGTCAGATATAAAGCTTGATTGGTGGTAAAAGGCTTCGAATATAAGAAAGGTTTTGATTTTTATGAAATCTTCTCACCCGTTGTCAAAATAACTTCTATTCGAATCATTTTGAGCTTAGCAGCTAGCCTAGACCTTGAAGTGGAGCACTTGGATGTGAAAACTATATTTCTTCATGGAGATTTAGAAGAAGAGATCTATATGGACCATCCATAAGGATTTGAATTAGCTGGAAAGAAAAACATGGTCTGTAAATTGAATAAGAGTCTTTATGGATTGAAGTAGGCACCAAGCCTGTGGTATAACAAGTTTGACCCATTCATGTAAAGTCAAACCTATAAAAAGACTTATTTTGATCCATGTGTATACTTCAAAATTTTTGAACAAAAACTTTATTATTCTATTGTTGTATGTGGATGACATGTTGATTGTAGGACAAGACAAGGAGCTGATTGCCAAGTTGAAGAAAGATTTGTCCAAGTAATTTGATATGAAGAGCTTGGGCCCAGCACAACAAATTTTGGGGATGGAGATTATTCGAGAACGAACAAGCAGAAAGTTGTGGCTATCTCGAGAAAAGTATATTGAACGTGTACTCGAACGCTTTAACATGAAGAGTGCTAAAGCTATTAGCATGCCTCTTGCTAGTCATCTGAAGTTAAGCAAGAAAATATGCCCTACAACAAAGGAAGAGAAAGGAAATATGGCTAATGTTCCTTATTCTTCAGCAATCGAGATTTTGATATATGCAATGGTGTGTACCAGATCGGATATTGCTCATGTAGTTGGAGTTGTTAGCAGGTTCCTTGAAAATCCTGGAAAAGAACACTGGGAAGCAGTCAAGTGGATACTCAGGTATTTGAGAGGTACCACAGGATATTGCTTGTGTTTTGGTGGATCTGATCCAATCTTGAAGGGCTATATAGATGCTGATATGGCAGGTGACCTTGACAACAGAAAATCCACTATAGGATATTTGTTTATATTTTCAGAGGGAGCTATATCATGCAAATCAAAGTTGTAGAAGTGTGTCGCACTCTCTACAACAAAAGCAGAGTATATTGCAGCTACTGAAGTTGGCAAGGAGATGGTATGGCTGAAATGATTCCTTCAAACAGTTGAATTGCACCTAAGAAGTACGTTATCTATTGTGACAGTCAAAGTACAATAGACTTAAGCAGGAACTGCATTTACCATGCAAGAACAAAACACATTCATGTGAGGTTCCATTGGATTCGTGAACAAGTGGAGAATAAATCGTTCCATGTTAAGAAGATTCACACCAGTGAAAATCCCAAAGATACGCTGACAAAGGTGGTGTCAAAAGACAAGTTTGAATTGTGCAAAAAACTTGTTGGCATGAGCTCTTTCTGATAAGACGAGAATACCTCCTTTAGGTGTATGGGACTGGAGGGGGAGATTTGTGGGGTCCATTCCATATCTTCTGAAGGTTTTCATTGGCTGCAATATACAAGATTTGGTAGTTGTAGGCAATTAATATGTTCACTATGCACTTTGAAAAATGTCTTGCTATGGTGTCATTGATAACACAAGCAAGGACATATTTTCTCCTATAAAAGGAGCACGGTAATTTACTTGGAAATACGCACCAATAAAAAGAGTGAAGAAAAAATAAAGTGGGGCATCGCAGAGAGTTTGGTCTGTGAGGAAAAAATAGAGAGTGTGAGTCATATTGTAGTGAGGTGAAAAATTCAAAAAAGAGAGATTTCTTTGAGTGTGCAGTAGTCACTTTGAGTATTGTACCTGTGACTACGGTATAAAATTTCTTACGATAGTGATATCAGTTGCTCCTCATGGCCCGTGGTTTTTCTCATTGGGTTTCCACGTAAAAATCTCAGTGTTCTTATTGCTCTTGTTGTTCTCGTTGATTAACCGTATTATTGTTGTCATAATTATTGCTTTTTATTACCGCAATATTATTATCGTGACAGGATTTATTTCCCAACAGAAAGAACTGTTCAATATTATCATTACTAGAGAGCTTCTTCTCTGTGAAAATGTGAGTATTAGTGGTAAAGGGATAATAACCCGAGATTAATAAGTAGTTGTAGCTAGGGTTTGAAAACAGATTCTAAGTGGAAGGAACATGCAGAATCAGAGAAGTAGGAGAATGAAGATGCAGAGAGAGAAGCAGTACAGGGGACTGTTGACACGGATAGAGGTTGTATTTCCCTGTAATTCAATTTGGATACCTCAGGTGCCGAGAAAGGTATGTTTCTTCTCTTGGCTTGCTACTAGAGGGGGTGATCTTAACGGCTGAAAATCTTAGAAAGCGAAAGTTTGTCTGCATCAGCTGGTGTTACGTGTGTAAGGAGACGGGCGAGGACGTAGATCATGTTCATTGTGGTTTTACCATGAGATTATGTTAGGATACGTTTAGGTAGTTTGGAATCTCTTGGGCAATGCCAAAAACTATGAAAGAATTGATTTCTTGCTGCAGGTACAGGAGGAGGAGAAGACACAGGGCATGGAATGTGGTTCCTCTCGCGTTGTTGTGGGTTGTTTTGAGAGAGAGAAATAGGAGAGCTTTTGAGGAGGTAGAGTCGAGGTTTTCTCAGTTGGTTAATTGTCTGGTCACTTATTTTCTTTGAGTTGAGTTTTTCTCACTTGAGGAGTTGTCTTTGGTCACTTATTTTCTTTTGGTGCACCCATAAAGTCCCTTGTTATATAGATGATTGGGTGGAGTTTGTAGAGAATCATGTCTTTTGTAGATTCCTCATATTTTGGTTTAATCCTTGTATATGGCCAAACTTTTGGCTTTGTTAATGAATGAAATACATTCACCTGATAAGAAAAAAAGGTTCCATCCTTGAAAAAAATGTCGATCTTCGGAAGTATATGATAGTATATAAATGTTGAAAAAAAGTACATGAATGTTGGAAAAATAAGAATAAATGTAACTTAAGCTTTTGAACTAGCAAGCTCTTCAAAACAGCAAAAGAAATATTAGTAACTTAAGCCATTGGACTGTTAAAATGCTCTTGAACCTCTCTTTTGTACTTTTATAGTACCTACTTGGCACTACTTACCTTACCTACATTAAAAAAAAAGGTGTCTTCAAAGCAGAGTGAAATAGTTTAATGAAAAAAATAGGCTGAATTTTAACAGCAACTTCAATGGTTACAAGAAGCTCTGCAGTGACTTCATATCCGAGTGCTCTAGTTCTTCTATTGACTTCGAAAGCTTCCATGTAGACTTCTTTTTCTTTCTTTATTGGGGTTCAAGGATTGTGGATTTCTGAATTCCAGTGTAATTGCATCATCTCTTAACATGCACAAGCTATCTCGATGGTAAAAACATCATGTATGCCTTACCTGCTGACTTTTTAACCACCTGTTGCAAGATTATATGCTCTGTAATAATGTGACATAGTCCATTTTTCCCCTTTAAGTTATTTTTGTTGCTTAATTCCCTTGTAAATTTTTTCGATATTTGGATGTGACTTGTACAAAATATATTAGAATCTGGAGTAGGGAGCCGTAGCAGCGAGAAAACTGCATCGCTGTTTATTTCAAAAATACTTGAGAGACGGGCTCATGGTTTTCAATATGGAGCTTTAGAGGTGAAGGGTCATCTGGAAATGCGTCGTTTTTCAGATGTTTCTACAGTAATGATATGGTACACTCTCTTCTTAGATGTTCACACTTATGCTATCAAGTTTTGTTGATATCCTTTTCATTATTTCTTATCTGACTAGAGATTTTCATAATGTAGCTTCTCCCCGAAACACGTAAAAGCACTCACAGTCCCTGGATCTGTCATTTTCATATAGATAAGGTAATGCAATGAGACATTCATTTCTTATTATGTTATTGGTTTTGTGCTCTTAAATTTCCGTTCTCTCAGGAAACTATGAAGACAAGAAGGCTGAAGATGAGATCAGTTATAGATGCTCTTAACATGAGATATAGAGCCGCAAAATTGACAAAACCGAAAGCAGGAATTGACCTTCCAGACTTGCATATAACATGCAAGTAAGATGTTGCTTTGAGTTTCATCATTTAATTGTTATTGGATGCATGTAAATGGGAATATGAGGAAACTAAATTTAGTTGTTCTTGTTAAATGTTTCAAGCAAGACTCTTGACTTCGTTGCCTAACCTGTTCAATTATTTGGTCCCAGCTTTTAATGTTATGAAATCGAATCATTCTGAATCCTCAACTAACCTTATTGCACTTCCACCATCTAATGGTCACTGTTTGATCCCTCGTATTCCCTTAATATCTCTTGTAAATATGCAGGGATTGTTCAGTTGCTGAAGTACGAAACTAGAAGTCCAAAATTTGCATCACAGTTGCCATTGTTGAGACCTCAAAAGATTCTTTTCACTTCTGGAGACACTTCATGATTTGGTGATTCCCTTTCTTGTTCGGATGGTGATAAAAGGTTTAGATCTTCTTTCTTCTTTAGGAAATACCGCTTAGCAAGCCGATGTCTTTGAGCTATGTTCTTTTTTAGTCATTATCCTTTTTTGTGTAAAGCAGCTTCACTTGTGCTATTATTAACAAAGAACATGGAATCTGTTACTGGCTTGTTATGAAGGAGTTTCACTTGTGCTGGTTATGAAGGGTCATGTATTCATAAAACTGGATTTCCTTGTCTGCCAGTGTCCAATTCTGCTGATGACTATTGAATCCATTCCAATTATGACTGCAGGACCAGATCTCAGAATTTTTGATGATTTTTAACTAAAATTTGGTTTAAATGTTTATATTGTTTGGAAACTATTGTCTCAAGAGGCTCAAATCATTTTATAAAAATGTTGACAAGTTTAATGTGGGCTTGGAAACCATGAAGTATGCTTGCAATTTACCTATGCATTAGTCCTTACATCTTAGTTTGATTTACTGATGTTGCTATAAAGGTGTAGATACCTCTTCTTGCACCAGTTTGCATGAAAGGGAAATATAAGCTCCTTGATAACAGGCAGTTTCAGGTATCAAGATTGAATTAAAGGTTAAATTTAAATATAAGATGTTGTTCGTGACCAGGAGGTCACGGGTTCAAGCCTTGGAAACAGCCTTTGGCAAAAATGCAAGGTAAGGCTGCGTACGATACACTCTTGTGGTGGGGCCCTTCCCCGGACACCGCGCTTAGCGATAGCTTTAGAGCCCTGGGCTGCCCTTTTGTTGTTCGATGAATGAAAATGGAGGCTTTATAAGAGCTTTAATGAGCTTTGTAAAGATTAAGTTACAGATAAGTTCGTTATCTTGGATATTTACTTGTCTAAAGTCATTTCTATCATTATATCATGATCTTCATTAAGAAGAACGTAATTTGCATGTGAATTGTCACACTTCTGTAGCCTCATTAGATCTTGAAGTAATTGAATCCTTTCAGCCAAAAATTGCAAAAGATTAATGAATAGCATCTTTCACACTTTACATTTCAAAGTGACTTTAAATTTTGACACTTGTTTTATCACTGAAAAGTGTGGCTCTTTGTCTTCTTGTTGGATAGCTTTTGTTTTACTAAGGAGCTGCTCATGATCTCGTATCTGAGCGTGTTGAGTTGGGATAACAAGCTGCCTGCAGCTATGCTGCTGTTAACTAGGATGAGTATATTCTTGAATCCAGGGTACCCTTATGAGGAGATGTTGAGCAGCTATTACAATTACACTGGCCTTACCATGAGTTCCTACCTACAGAGGTTTCGCGTCTTCAACTTCACCAAAGGTATGCCTTATCCTCTTGCAAGAACTTTCTTTTGATTTAACACGTTCTAGAAGCAGTTGGAAAAAGATAATTCTTGGGTACCAATAAAGAGAAATTAGTTGATAGATACGTTAGGTCTGGTGAGTCCTCCACATCCCAAAACCTTTATGGGAAAAGGAACCGACTCACTTGCCCTACTTTTGAAGATAGAAAAGGTTAGGAAGTCTCAATTGTTGAGGTGACAATTTATTAGTCTTAATTAAGGATTATATGCTACATTAGGTGGAAGTTCAACAGATGGTACTGGTTCGGATAACTTGGATCTTAATGCCTACCAAAGCCACTTTCTTACCCAGTAGCTTTTGCTCAGATTAGGTAGAATCCATTAAATAGATACAAATATTCAACTTCGTACTCAGTAGCAACAGTGGTTATGCGTTCCTAAATTCTGAGACTTCAAATCCTTAATTCGCCTCTGATTTCACATGTTTAGGTGGACTGATCCAATTGAATCACGGGCGTGGTCAGCCGTTGCAATATGTGGTAAATGCAGCCTTTTTAGCATCACTATTTGTTGATTACATGAATGCCACTGGTGTTCCTGGATGGAATTGTTGCCCTTTATTTATCCCCTTGGAAAATCTTCACAGTTTTGCCACTTCCCAGGTCTGTACAATCACTTCCTTTCAATATCACCAGCTTTAATATACAGCAAACTGTTAGAAAGCCGCATCATGAAAACATTTTTAGATGGTTGATTATGTATTTGGTATGACGCAAGCATTTTCAGATGTATGGTTACATCAGAAAATGTTTTCAAGAATCGGAAAAATTGACTTGCCTCTCTTATTGGCCGAAGTCATTGCTTTGTAATCCTTTCATTTTATTCTTTTTTTGAACTTCTTTGGACTGTTTTTACTAAGCTGAGGTCTATTGGAAACAACCTTTCTATCTCTGCAATAAGGTAAGATTTGCATACACTATCCTTTCGAAACCCACTTTGTAGGATTACACTGGGTATGTTGATGTTGTTGTATCACTTGCTCCAACACTCCAACTAACACCTAAATATATTCTTAATCTTTTGTACTCAAGTTTCACCAAAATAATCTCTGATTTGCTATATTATTATCAGTATCTAATACTTTTCTTTCAGACTTCCATTATTACTGAATACACTAAAACTATTACTTCCTCTGTTTCAATTTGTTTGTCTTATTTTCCTTTTTCCGCCGTTCCGGCAAGAATGTTACTTTCCTTTGTTGGCAACCCTTTTTGACTTTTCACATGACATGTTTTAGACCACATTCTACCTATCTTTAATTTAATTCCACAAGATTCATAAGTCTTATTTACTTTTATAAACTCCATTGTCCCGGGAGTAATGTGTTAACTTTTCCATTAAGAATTTCCAATATGTCCCAACATTTTGTCATCTTTTTATTGAAAACACAATAAATTATATTTTAGGTGATAATCCCTAAAAGATGAGCTACATAGTGGATACGGAAACAAATTCCCAAGACATGTTCATCAGAGGGGTGCATCAATACCTACTAGTAAAACAAAGTACTCATGCACTGGAGGTTGGAGATGGAGAGACACCAAATATCCAAATCCTCATAACATAACAGGAGCAATGGTCGGAGGACCTGATAAATTTGATAAAGTTCAAAGATTCGTGAACTTCAGCTATACAGAGCCAACTCTTGCAGGAAATCCAGGACTTGATGCTGCATTAGTTATTATCTTTTAAATCATCAAAATTATATGTTAATGGTTTTTGTGTTATTATGCTATTCTTATCTATTAATTCAATTTTTATAGTAGTTTTGTGTTTTTCCCATCCTTTTAATGGATCTTCACTATATAATTGTTCTAATAATT
>NC_061122.1:31821021-32055171 GCF_002878395.1 Capsicum annuum
TTTTCTATATATTCCGGTGCATCTATTATATTTATATTATTATCTAATAATTTTTTTGTCATATATCCTGTCCATAATTGTATTGTTTTTTCTGTATCTATTACACAGTCTAGATCTAAAAAGTTATAATTTTTATTTACTATTTGTTTTGGTGTCCATTTATCATATTCATTATATTTTTTAAACTTATTCTTATAATATATAGGTCTCCTTATTTCTGTTGTTTTAGGTATTATATTTTCATTTTTGTTTTTATCAAGAGTATTTATTTCTGTTTGGGTATTTTCCAAGTTTTCCTCATTAATATTTTGTTCTTCATTGATTTCTAAATTTTTTGTATTTGTTAATATTTCTGTGTATGTTTCACTATCTTCGGACTCATAATTATCTGTTTCTTCAATATCTATATTATCAACAGATTACATATCAATAGGAAAGGCCAATCCCTTATGATTGATAGATTGATCGGGTGAATAGATGTAATTTCTTGAAATCTCTCGTGATTCAGAATTGTAGTATAACATATATCTACTCCCATTCAGATCATTGAATAGACATGATAAGTAAGAAAATATTTGTTCAAGAATGAAATCTTATTGAAATTATCCATATCCGTTTCATCCTTTAGAACCATATCACATCGTGGTTCTAATGAAATAGGATGAATTCATGAGATGCTATTTTGTATTTTCGATCATACGCTTTCATAACCATAAAGAAAGGCCTCTCTTTCGAGATTTGTTCTATCCCTAGATTATAATAGTCAAGGACTCTTGCATTTCTTTGACTGGTATTGTAGCTTGAATTCTGATTGAAACCATGTTTACATTTTGTTAAAATAACCCATACAGTATAATTACATCTCTTCACATAGTTAGTTAAAGTTCAGAGTTAACTAACTTAACTAATCAAGTAGCTAGTTAGTTATGATGACTAAGCAGTTATATTCTCTTTGCATTTCTGTCTTCTCTGTCTGTATCTTGTTCTTGTTCTTCTTCTTCTTCTTCTCCAATTCAATAGTCTAAGTTCATACTTGAACTCATAAGAAGAAGAATTAGAAATTCTTCATGGTATCAGAGCCCATCATTGTGAAGATCACACAGTGTTCTTGAAAGATTCTGGGAAACTTGATGACAAATTAAGAAGAGCTCACCTTAATTCTGGAATTTGCAATTCTGCATAGTAATCAAGTTGATCAAGAATGTCAATCAACAATAATAACACTAATAATCTTGGGGTTCCACCATCAACAATGAATGACAATCCGGCAGGCATTCACAACTCATCAACAACAACTCATACCATTGATCATAACCACCCTCTCTTCTTGAATGCATCTGATGTAAGTGGCATTTCTAGTATCTTTTCAGTTGTCTGGGATTGAGAACTACTCCCTTTAGAGTGGGTCTATGCGTCTTTCCCTATTAGGAAGGAACAAATGAGGTTTAGTAGATGGAACCTGCAAAAGAGTGGCATTTAGGGAAGAACTGCGGGGTCAATGAGAAAGAGTGAATGTTATAGTTTTATCTTGGATGGTGAATTCTATGACTAACAATTTACTTAGTGGAATTGTCTATGCATATAATTCTTGGTCCGTTTGGGAAGATTTAATAGATCAAGAACATTTAACTTGCATAAAGAAATTGCTTCTCTGACTCAAGAAACCTCTTCTGTTTCTGTTTATTTTACTTGACTACAAGGCTTGTGGAATGAATTTAAGGCATTAGTGCCTTCTCCTTCTTGTGAATGTGACAAGTCTAGAGAATTTGTTCTTTATCTACAAAGACAAAAATTGTATCAATTTCTGATGGGATAAAATGATTCTTATCTGCAAGCAAGGAGTCAGATTCTACTAACACCTCTTCCATAGGTTAATCAAGCCTATGCTATAATCCTTAATAATGAAGGACAAAAATCTATCGCTTGTACCTCTCCTGGTTTACTAGGAGATGCTCCCCATGTTACTTATAATCCTACAGTTCTTTACTCAAGGATGAGTACACAAAAAAACAAGAAAGACTATAGCCTTTAGTATGACTATTGCAAACTTAAGGGACACCTGAAAGAGAATTATTGGAAGCTAATTGGGTATCCTCCCAATTTCAAGAAGAAGAAGTTAGCTTTAGGAAATGATGGAGCTATTGCAAATATTGTTATAGGAGGAGGACAATCTTCTTATTGTCACAACCATTAGGGGTCACCCCCTTCCAACAATGCTGATATGAAGTCTGGAACCTCTCAACCTCAAATTGCTGTAAATGTGATTGGATTATATCAAGCCATAGAGCATGGAAAACTACCTCAAGGAACTACTGCTATGTAATGCCCCGAAGTTTTTCCTAGCTAAATTTTTGTCCCTAAAGTATCAAGCATTGTCTTCTAGAATGATTTATACTTATTTCCCTATGGAATTCCTTAGATTTCAACTTTTCATTACGTAGATGATTGAATAAGTTTTTCGTTAACATAAGATTCATCCAAAACGGACACTCGATGAAGGAGTTATGGTTAATTTAAGTACTAGTCGTAAAACATCATCATTCCTGTCCTTGGCGCATCGCGAAGAGGGTGTAAATGACGATGGTCAATTTCCAGTGAGACTCCGCGATGGTGGTGCGTCGAAGAGTGGTCCAAGTTCCCATCACAGTCTATCTAATTACAGTCTATAAGCACATCCCTCTTCCGCACATCTCTAGTACTTATCCATCCATATATCTAAACTCTACCCCTATCTCTACAAACATCAACCAATTTTTTTTCACAACCATAAGAAGAACCCATATTAACAATTCTTATCAACATATTACTTTCGTTAATAACCTATACTTTTATAACACAATGAAATATCATCAAAAACTTCTTTCCTACTTTAAACATACAATAATTTACCTTAACTAATAACTTCTTCTCTACCTTTCACCATGAAATTTACACCATTTTCACTAACCCTTACTTAGCACACAAGGACAAATCACCCCCATCTTACTTAGTAAAAAACATAGATCTATTAATTTTTACCCTCAATCAAATGTTAACCCCAACTTTTCTTAGTACTACACTTCTAAATCCATACTTCAAACTTTAAGGATGTTCTATTACTTATGAATCATAACACCCTGAGTTACACTTTGCCTAATAAAAACTATATTTAATACTCAAGGCACATGCTCTCTCTTTTCATAAGCGATATCTGTAATGAAGGAATCTGAATAGATATCTTATTCTGTCTTAATTGAACAACTCATATGATAACTTTCGACTTAAGAAACTTATAACACACTAGCGAGCTTCTCTCAAGCCCCTTGTGTGATTTCTGAAATTACTGATAATAAATTCGAGAGCATTATCCTGGGAGGAATTGGAACTTACTAATTGTGTTTTCTCAAGAATAATTCATAAATGGAGAATTATGGAGTAGCACACGAATCAATAGAAGTTGAATGAATGGAAAGCGTTTACAAGATTTTTGACTTATGATTTGAGATATGACTATTCTTACACTATATGCATGATCAAGTGGCCTAAACATTATTTTAGAATGAAATAATCATATATGACTCAGAATAATGACTTACAAGTATTGATATGACTATACCAACTCAGAAAATACCATAACAGACACAGACTAATAGAGAAATCAGACTTTTCTGTTTTAGAATTTCAGAATGATGCATGTTTAGAAAAGGCTAAAATAGGGCATAAAGAGATGCTAGGTGGATCCCTGAAAAGGGCATGAGTTCAGATAACTCATTACCTAAAACCGTGATTTGCCGATCCAAGTATATTATATTACACTGGCCTAGTGTCGTGTGGCGTATCAGAATCAGAGACTCCAACCCTTACGGTATACTTGGGTTAGGGGCTTTCCTACCGAGTCAAAGGAGGATTCCATATAGCCCATGGAATTTCAGAGTTGTAGGGGAGTTCCACCTAACTCAGAAGTAATACAAAGAATAGATAGTGCATTGACAAGAATACCTTATGATTTTCAGAAAATGCCCATGTGTTTTGAGAACTGTTTATGCATGATGTTTTAACAACTTTCTCTTCACTATTTTACTTATATAAAAGTTTTATTTTGGATTACTTTGTGTACCAGTACATTGTATTGACCCCCTACCTCTCAGGTTCTGAGGCTCGGTCTAGGGGTCCAGATAAGCAGTAGATTTCTTCAGATAAAGTTGCAGTGTCCAGTTGGTGAGCCTTTTATATTTTGGAAGGCCTGTTTATTTTTAGACAATTATTAGTGGTTACGGTTTTGGTCTACTGGGGGCCTTGTCCCATATTTTAGATTGTGTTACAGAGTATGTAGTTAATATTTCACAGACAGTTTGCAGATGTTGCTAGTTAGTTTTAGATTTTGTTCTCCAATGCTAAATTCATATCAGATTTATGACCATGATTCCGTCTTGCTATAATTTTCGTATTTTCTTATTTACATATGAATGATGTATATGATTTCAAGCTATAAGGGTGTCCGAGCCTTCATGGTTTGGGATGCTTGTCACGGCCAGGGCCTCGGTTTAGGTCATGAAAAACTTAGTATCAGAGCACGATTTATGGTCCCAGGGTGTCTGCAAAATCACGTCGGGTAGAGTCTTGTTTATGGGTGTATAGCGCGCCATACTTATAAGCAGGGGGCTACTAGGAGTTTAGGAATATTTCCCCTCTTTGTGATCTAGTTCGTGCTTTGGAGTCTAATCTGCCTTTAATCAATGCTCTCTTACTTTTCAGAAAAATTGATCATGCCTTCTCGTCGCACTATTGATCAGAATGTACAGACAGATAAGGTCCATCCGTCTCACAGGATGTGGACCCATAACACAGCTCTCACCCTGGAACCTGTTCCTACTTCGAGAGTACCTCCAATCTCGAATAGTCCACCTCGGGCTCTACATACCAATGTTATCCATCCCCGAACTTCTCAGAGGGATATTTCTAATGCAGAATTCAAACAGTCTATTCATATGCTGACACAGTTGGTGGCCAATTAGGATCAATGATCAGAAGATATTAGGTCTATATCTGTTACATCTGAGGCTACTAGGGTGGGTCAGTTCATGAGAATGAACCCGTCTAAGTTTACTAGCACCAAGGCAGAAGAAGATCCACAGGAGTTTGTGGATGAGATGGAGAAGATCTTTAAGGTGATGCATGTGTAGGAGGTAGAAGGGGTAGATTTGGCAACTTATCAGCTCAAGGATGTTGCAAATCATTAGTATAACGAGTGGGAGAATGGTAAGGGAGAGAGTGCTGAGCCCACAGTTTGTGGCAAATTTTTGGAAGCCTTTCTTGATCGGTTCTTTCCTTTAGAGTTGAAGGAGGCCAAAGCTGAGGATTTATGAATCTGAAGCAGGGAAATATGAGTGTCTAGGAGTACACTTTAAAGTTTAACCAATTATACCACTATACACCATAGATGACTAGCAATATGAGAGCCCGGATGAGGAAGTTTCCATCTGGACTTTCAGATGATCTATCTCTTAAATGTCAAGGGGCGATGCTAAATAAGGATATGGACTTTTCTAGGTTGTTAATCCATATGCAATAGGTAGAAGAAAAGAAAAAGAAAATCGCTGAGTCTAGAGAGAAGGACAGGCAGGCAAAGACAGCCAGAACAACAAATCAGCATCACAGTTAGCCACAAAGTGGTAAGTGGGGTAATAAATGGCAAAAGAAAAAGAATTAGGGTAATGCATAGTCCACAGGCAGTTCCCCAGCACCCAGACCCCCAGTTAACAAAAGACCTCAGAGTTTCCAGACTAATTGGGGATCCAAAGCTCAGGATACTCAGTCACAGGGTAGTATGGATCCGCAGTATCGTACTTTTCTGCGGTGTGAGACTTGTGGTAGGAATTATCAAGAAAGGTGTCAGTGGGGGGCATTTGTATGTTATTCATGTGGTCAGCCGGGTCACTTACAGAGGGATTGTCCATCTGCTTGAAGGAATGTTGGTGGTGCAAAATCTCAGGCAAATTCTTCCGCACCATCACCGCCTCAAAAGGGTGCCACTTCAGCTGTCAGAAGCGGTCATAATCGGATGTATGCTTTGACTAACCGCCAGGAGGCAGAGGCCTCACCAGATGTTGTCACTGGTATGTTACAAATCTTTTCCCGTGATATTTATACGCTACTTGATCTCAGGTCTACCTTGTCTTATGTGACCCCATATGTGGATATTGGTTTTAGGTTTGAGCCCGAAGTCATTACTGACTCTTTCTCTGTTTCCACTTTGGTGGGTGATTTTGTTGTGGCTAGGAGGATAAATAAAAAATTGTGTTGTGTCTATTCTCAGCCAGGATACTGTGGCAGATCTCATAGAGCTTTATATAGTTGATTTTGATGCTATCCTAGGGATGGACTAGCTCCATTCATGTTATGCCACTCTAGACTGTAGAACCCGAAAGGTTACTTTTTTTTCTGAATAAGCCAGCAATAAAATGGGAAGGGCACTCTTTAGCACCTAGATGGCACTTCATATCTTATGTCAGGGCCCATAAACTCATTTCCAAAGGTTGCTTGTATCATCTTATTCAGGTTAAAGATTCTAACACCGAAAGTCTTCCTCTTCAGTCTATCCCTGTAGTAAATAAATTCTCGGAAGTCTTTCCAGATGATCTCCCAGGAATACCACCTGATAAGGAGATAGATTTTTGTATAGATATATTTTCATACACCCTATCTCATCTCTATTCTGCCATATAGAATGGCTCCAGCAGAGTTGAAAGAGTTGAAAGAACCGCTAGTAGACCTCCTAGATAAAGGTTTCATCCATCCTAGTGTTTCCTCCTAGGGCGCACCTGTACTTTTTGTGCAAAAGAAAGATGGTTCCCTGCGTATGTGCATAGATTACCGCCAGTTAAACAAGGTCACTATCAAAATAAGTATCCACTTCCTAGGATTGATAATCTGTTTGACCAACTTCAGGGTGCCAAGTGCTTTTCTAAAATAGATCTACGTTGAGGATTTCATCAATTGAAAGTTAAGGAGTTAGACATTCCCAAGACAGTTTTTCAAACCAGATATGGTCATTATGAATTCTTAGTCATGTCCTTCGGGTTGACTAATTCCCCTGCAACCTTAATGGACCTAATTAATAGGGTCTTCCAACAGTTTTTAGACTTGTTTGTCATAGTTTTCATTGATGATATCTTGATTTATTCCAAAAGTGAGGAGGACCATACCAATCACCTTCGAATTATCCTCAAGACTCTTAAAGATCATAGGTTGTATGCAATGTTCTCCAAGTGTTAATTCTGGTTAAATGCTATTGCTTTTTTGGGGCATATTGTGTCTAGTGAGTGGATTAAGGTTGATCCCCAAAAGGTTGAGGCAATGAGGAAATGGCCCAGACCCACGACTCCAACCGACATTCGAAGCTTTTTGGGTTTAGCGGGTTATTACAGAAGGTTCATAGAGAGTTTTTCTTCAATAGCTGCACCACTTACTAAGTTGACTCAGAAAAAGGTGAAGTTTTTGTGGTCTGAATCTTGTGAGAATAGTTTTGAGAAGTTGAAAGATAAGTTAACTATTGTCCTATTTTGACTCTTCTGGAGGGTACAAAAGGTTTTGTTGTATACTGTGATGCATCCCGAGTAGGACTTGGGTGTGTTTTTATACAACACGGTAAGGTAGTATGTATCTAGGCAGTTGAAGGTGCATGAGCGGAACTACCCTACTCATGACTTGGAGTTAGTAGTTGTGGTTTTTGTACTTAAGATCTGGTGGCACTATTTGTATGGGGTACATGTTGATATATTTACCGACCACAAGAGTTTACAGTATGTTTTCTCGCAGAAAGAATTAAATCTCAGGCAGAGGCGATGGTTGGAACTTTTAAAAGACTATAACATGAGCCTACACTATCATCCGGGCAAGGCGAATATGGTAGCCGATGCCCTCAGTAGGTTATCTATGGGAAGTCTTTCTTATGTGGGGAAAGAAAAAAGGGAGATGGTAAAGGATATTCACCGACTTGCAAATCTAGGAGTGCGACTTTTGGATTCTGAGGATGGAGAAGGGGTTATTCATGAGATAGCTAAATCTTCCCTTTGTGCAGAAGTTAAAGAGAAGCAAGTTGAAGATCCCATATTGATGCAGATCAAGAAAGATGTGGGTAAATAAAAGGTAATGTCATTTGAAATTGGTGGTGATGTTATTTTGAGATACTAGGGTAGGTTGTGTGTGCCAGATATAGATGGTATGAGGAAGAGAATCCTTGACAAAGCTCACACATCGAGGTATGTTGTTCACCCTGGCTTTACTAAGATGTATCATAATTTAAAAACCATTTATTGGTGGAATAATATGAAGCGTGATGTGGCTAACTATGTTGCCAAGTGTTTGAATTGTCAACAAGTTAAAGTGGAGTATATGAGGCCAGGTAATTCTTCTCAAGAGATAGCTTTGCCTTTGTGGAAATGGGAGATGATTAATATGGACTTCATTACAGGACTTTCGAGGTCCAAAACCAATATGATTCTAATTGGGTGATTGTAGATAGGCTGACCAAGTCAGCTCACTTTCTACCTGTCAGGACTAATTATTCGGGAGAAGATTATACCAGACTGTTCATTGCAGAAATAATTCATTTGCATGGGACACCTGTGTCCATCATATCTTACCGAGGTACACAGTTTTCTTCACAATTTTGGAGATCGTTTCAAAAGGATTTAGGTACCCAAGTGAATTTGAGCATGACTTTCCACCCTCAGACAGACGAGCAAGCTGAGCGCACCATCCAGACCCTTGAGAATATGTTGAGGGCCTGCGTAATTGATTTTAAAGGTAGTTGGGTAGAGCACTTGCCATTGATAGAGTTCTCATATAATAACAGTTTCCATTCCACTATTAATATGGCACCATTTAAGGCATTGTATGGGAGGAGATGTAGGTCTCCGATAGGATGGTATGAAGTAGGTGAGATGTAGATATTTGGGCCTGATCTTGTTCATCAGGAAATGAAGGATGTGAAATTCATTATAGAATGACTTAAGACAGCTCAGAGTCGTCAGAAATCCTAACTTAAGACAGCTCAGAGTCGTCAGAAATCCTACGTCGATATTAGGAGAAGAGATCTACAGTTTGAGGTTGTAGATTAGGTGTTTCTTAAGGTTTCTCCCATAAGGGAGTCATGCAATTTGAGAAGAAAGGTAAGCTGAGTCCTCGCTATGCAGGGCCATGCCAGATTGTGAGAAGGATAGGTGGTGTTGCGTATGAGTTAGAATTGTCTGCCAGTTTGGGTTCTGTTCATCCGGTATTGCATATATCTATGTTGAAGAATACATTGGAGACCATTCTTTAGTGTTGCCTGTTGAAGAAATCAAAGTGACAGACTTCTTATCCTATGAAGAAGAGCCGGTATAAATTTTGGATCGCCAAGTTAGAAGATTGAGAAGCAAAGAGATAGCCTCAGTTAAAGTGTTGTCGAGAAACTAGAAAATTAAACAAGCAACTTGGGAATCAGAAGTTGACATGAGAGCTAGATACCCAAACCTTTTTTATCCAGTGGATGACAAAATGGAAAGTAAAATCCTTGCCTTATTCTTTCTTGGCCTTAGTATGCTTGAAATTATGCTTATCTGTGTCCCGCGTCAACATTCGGGGACGAATGTTCCCAAGGGGGGATATTGTAATGCCCTGAAGTTTTTCCTAGCTAAATTTTTGTCGCAAAAGTATCAAACGTTGGCTACTAGAAAGATTTATACTTATTTTCCTATGTAATTCCTTATATTTCAACTTTTCATTACGTAGATGATCGAATAAGTTTTTCATCGACATAAGATTCATCCAAAGCGGACACTCGGTGAAGGAGTTATGGTTAATTTAAGTCCTAGTCGTAAAACACCATCATTCCTGTCCTTGGCACGTTGCGGAGAGGGTGTAAATGACGATGGTCAATTTTTAGTGAGACTTTGTGATGGTGGCGCATCGCGGAGTAGGCCAAATTCCCATTCGTCAATTTCTAGTGACCCACCGCGATAGTGGAGCATCGCGGTGGCCCATAAGATCGCGTTCCCATTTTAAATTTTTCCTGTTTCTTTCAGAAGTTAACAAGGGTAGTTTGGACTTTTTCCAAGTCTCTTAAAACGTCCAAATAGGAGATTAAGACCTCTACAATAATAATATACAACATTCTCAAGATTTCCCTCAAAACAAAAACCCTAGTTCATATACTTCTTCTCCAAGAAACTCCAGACTCAACCGTGGATTTTTGAAATTGATCAGAGATTTGGAATCCCTAAACCATAGGCTTCAAGGATCCGCCATTATTCTTCATAATTGAGGTATGCGGGGTTTTCCTAAAATCTCATGGGCATAGAAATCATGTTTTTAAGAAAAGGGTTTTCGGATTTATGAATAAATTCATGTTTTAGAAGTTTTGATGGTATTGTTTTGGTCTTTAGGCCTTCCCCCAAATTGATTTGAATTGTGTATATATATATTTATATGTATTTAAAATCGTGAATTATGAATCGAGAGCATGAAATATAAAATCTCCCTCTCCCGTTACTTTATTATTTGATTTACAAGCTATGAATCCTTACATTTGATGGTTTACAGAATGATTCAAGATACTATTTGTCTTATGAGAAATTCATGATGATTAATAATGGGAGAGAGGAATGTTTTAATGATTTTAAATGTTGAGATTGATAAACAAAGAAACTTCAGGAATGTTTTTGAGAAGTTGCCCACTACTTATTGAAATTGTTGAATGAATAGAAAGACTTTGCATGATTTTTGACTTATGATTTAAGATATGACTCTTCTTACACTATATGCATGATCAAGTGGCGTAAACATTGTTTTAGAATGAAATAATCATATATGGCTCAAAATAACGACTTGCAAGTCTTGGTATGAGGATACCAACTCAGATAATGCCATAACAGGCACCGACTAATACAGAAATCAGACTTTTCTATTTTAAAAATCCAGAATGATGCATGTTTAGAAAAGGCTAAAATTAGGCATAAAGAGATGTTAGGTGGTTCCCTGAAGAGGGAACAGGTTCAGATAACTCTTTTCCCAAAATCATGATTTACCGATCCAGGTATATTATATTACGCTGGCCTAGTGCTGTATGACATATCAGAATCAGAGACACCAACCCTTGCGGAATACTAGGGTTGAGAGCTTCCCCGCCGAGTCAATGACGGATTTCATATAGACCGTGGAATATCAGAGTTGTAGGAGAGTGCCACCTAACTTAGAAGTAATAAAAAGAACAGACAGTGCATTGACAAGAAGGACTTATGATTTTCAAAAAGTGCCCATGTGTTTTGAGAACTGTTTATGCATGATGTTTTAACAACTTTCTCTCCACTATTTTACTTATATAAAAGTTTTATTTTGGATTACTTTACATACCAATACATTGTATTGAATCCCCTCCCCCTACCTCTCAGGTTCTGAGGCTCAGTCTAGGGGTCCAGATAAGTAGTAGATTTCATCAGACAGAGTTGCAGTGTCCAGTTGGTGAACCTTCTATATCTGGAAGGCCTATTTATTTTCAGACAATTATTAGTGGTTACGGTTTTGGTCTACTGGGGGCCTTGTCCCAGCTTTCAGATTGTGTTAGAGTATGTAGTAGAGATTTCACAGACAGTTTGCAGATGTTGCTAGTTAGTTTTGGATTTCGTTCTCCAACGCTAAATTCATATCAGATTTATGACCATGATTTTGTCTTGCTATAATTTCCATATTTCCTTATTTATGTATGAATGGTGTATATAATTTTAATATAGAAGGGTTTCTGGGCCTTCATGGTTCGGGATGCTCATCATGGACAGGGCCTTGGTTCAGGTCGTGACATGCTAGTACACAAACAGGTGCCTATATGTTTACCCAAGACCAATACAATTGGATATTATAGATGCCTCAATAAAATATTATGTCTTTGTCAGCTGGAATACATGCTACTACTGCATCAACTACTGTTAACACATCAGGCTCAGGTACATTTAAAGCTTGTGGTGTTCCTACTTTCTCATTTGATTGGATTATTGACACTGGAGCTACCAATAACATGGTCTCTAATGATAAGTTACTTAATCAAGACACAATAACTGAAAATTAAGCTTCACATAAGGTGTATTTACCTAATGGAAATACATCACTAGTGACACACACTGGCTCAAGTATTATATCTCCCGGGAGTACACTGAAAAATGTGTTCTTACTTCCTGATTTTTTGTATAACTTACAATCTGTGTCTAAAGCCACAAGGGAATTTTATCCTGACTTTTGTATTTTTCAGGACCTCTCCAGTGGGAAGGTAAAGGAGATTGGTAGATTACAAGATAGACTCTATATGCTTAACCAACAAACAATTGAAAAATCTACTGCTTCTATGTCTGATAATTCTGCTCATGTCTGTACTTCTAGTTCTGTGGATATTGGTCTATGGCACAAGAGATTTGGACATGTATCTACTCATGTGTTACAATCTCTTATTCCAAATAAGCTAGAACACATAACTAATGTTGTTAATAAATATGGTATTTGTCCATGTGCCAAACAAACTAGAACATCATTTCCTGTTAGTAATATCAAAAAACTAATAAGTTTGATTTAGTCCATATGAATGTGTGGGGACCTTATAAAATCCCAGCTGTTGATGGTTCAAAATATTTTTAAACAATAGTGGATGATTTTACAAGAATGACTTAGGTGTATTTTTTTATGTTAAAGTCTAATGTATGCATGGTTATTCAACAGTTCTTAAAGCTTTTACAAACTCAGTTTAATAAAACCATCTAAGTATGTAGAACTGACAATGGTACTAATTTGTGAATGAGGAGTGTAGTGCTATCTTCAAACAACTAGGCATTATCCATCAAATATCATGTGCCTATTCTTCTTAGTAGAATGGTGTATCTGAGAGGAAACATAGGTACATACGAAAGATAACTAGAGCTTTGAGACTTCAAGCGAATATACCAGTGAAATTCTGGAATCTTTGTGTTCAAACTGTTGTGTATATAATGATAGATTATCATCTTCTGTGGTTGGCATGTCTCCTTATCAAAAACTATATGATAGAAAACCTTCCCTATCTTATCTTAAAGTATTTGATTGTCTATGCTATGCAAAATTTTTGACTCAAACTGACAAACTTCAGTAAAGAAGTAAACCAGCTATGCTTATGGGTTATTCAAAAGTTCAAAAAGGATACATATTATATGACTTATACACACACACTCACACTTTCTTTGTAAATAGAGATGTACACTTTATAGAATCTGTGTTCCTATTTAAGGACAATAAAATAGTGTCCCCTCCCTTTCTGAACACTATTCCATTGTTTGATAATCAACATAGTACTTATATTTTTAATCTTATTCCGACTAACAATGATAACAACAATAGTTCTAGTAGTGCAGGTCAAGAAACTACTATGAATGATCCAGATCTGTATACTGGTTCAATAGTGCAACCACATGTAATAGCATTTCAAGCACTACAAGTTCAACAATCTCAACCTGCACCTGTCGCTGTTAGAATATCCATAAGGGATAAACATCCTCCTATTTAGATAAAAGACTTTGTGTCTATGAGCACACTTAAGAAGGACACTCCCTATGCTATCTCTAACTATGTTTCTAACAAATATCAAGCCTACTTAACTAATTTCTTTTCTGATGCAGAACCTAACACACACTTAGAGGCAATAAAGGACCCTAGATGGGCAATAGCTATTCAAGATGAGATCAAGGATCTACAAGATAATAAAACTTGGGAGTTGGTACCACTTTGAAATGGTAAAACTTGGAAGAAACGAATTTGGCTCAAAACAGTCCAAACATACTCCAAAAATAGTCCACTAATTCAAAGAACTGAGGACCCTTTTGGAGACCACTCTTGGATTCAAGAATGCAATACAAGAAGGACAATATTACTAGGTGTTTGACACCTTTGCAGACAACAACAAACTAAGTTAACAACACAAGATTAAACCACAATGAGAACAACAACAAAAAAAACGGCTTCACAATACAAGATACAGAATGGATACAAGATTATAAAAGAAAAAGGATAGATAGATAGATCACATGAAGGTATAATGTTAAGAACCCAATAATGGTAAATCTTGGACCGTTAACACTACATACAACAATAAACCTATCTCTTACAAAGACACAAAATCAGAATCCACCTCTCTAGCATAAATGTTTTCAAGCAATCAACAACAAAGAGAATCCACCCTATTGTTGTCTCCTAGTTTCGGTTTTTCCTCATCAAAAAAAGATAGGACTTTGTGTTTTTCAAGTGTTTCTCACTTCAACATCCATAATAATCTAAGTAAATAAAACCCTACATTATTCTTTATATAACTATTACAATATATAAGTTAAAATGACCAAAAGGCCTTCAAAGAGTGGGCTGCCCATCAAGTGTAAGTTATGGGCTGATTTTGGTGTGTTTTGGGCCTTTTCTACACTTAAATTGCATACACCAAGTCTCGAGACCAATGCATACCCTTATAAGTCCATATCCATGATTATTCTTGTATCATCCTCTCCATCTTGAGAGGAATTTGCCCACAAATTCGCAGCTTCATCTCATTCAATTGGCCACTTCAAAAGAAACCACTCAAAACAGTCCGCAAAACATAAAATCCTGAAAGCTCAATAATAAAAAGGGATGTATCAAAAACAAGCTAAAAATATCCCACAAGAGATGCACAAAAAATAGTCCATAAGCTAGCCAAACCCAAGAGCATAATGACAAAAAGTCTCGGATCCAACATCTTCATTTTGACCCTCGACTTCCTCTCCCTCTTGAGATTGGCCTTCAATCTCATCCGAATAAAGTCTCTTTCTATCATATAAGAATCGTCGTAGACTCCTTATCCTTAATGTCTCTCTCTATCATGTTCCTCTTTTTGGATGTGTCAGTTTTGGAAAAGGGAAGTTTCAGTTGAGTGGATTTATTTGGTAACATGGAGCTTCGGTTGTGGAGCTTGGATGGGAGGAAATTGGCTTCCAAGTCCTCCTTATTGGAATTGATCAACTTGCGGGGGAAGTGGTCTATATTGTTCTCGGTTTTGAGGGTTATTTGGAGCTTGGCTTGTGGCATTATGTTGTGGTCCTGGAGGATTGGTCATTGGAAGTAAAGTTTCGGGAGTAAAAGCACGGGAGTTCCTTCGACTCTCTATTTGATCCAACCTCTCACTCATAGTTACCACATCCGAGTCAATTTTTTCAAGACCCACATTTGCCCTAGCAAGGTCTTGGGAAAAAGTATCAAGGAGGGCCAATATGGTTTCCATTATGCCCAAGAAGTTACCTACAAAACAACAAACAATTCAGATGTACAAAAATGGTCCTCACACTCCCTCTCTATTGTTTTGTCTCTCAATTTTTTTTAACTTTGGTTCACAAGTGTCGTAACCTTGCTTGTACTCCGTGAGTCATTGAGAGATGTACCAAGTATTACAATGACTCAAAAGAACAAGACACACAAAGGAATGTATGCACGAAGGACGATTTCAAAACTAACTTACAATCTTGTACTAGCTTGTAAGTTAGTAATGGAATCAACAAATGAAACTAATGGAACAACACAATGAAACTAAGAGATCAAAGTTTGAGCCAAAATTTTTGCATGAACAATGTATTTGGTGATGTGGCCATCCACGTGGCAGTCCACTAGTGGTTCGTTCTTGACAAATTTTAATTTCACAATTTGGACTTTGGTGGAAATTGTTCAATGGAGGAAAATACAAACTAGTCTTTGGAGATCATTTTTCAATTCAAATTTCAAGAATTAAAAGTCTTTGACTAGACTGGTACTTCTCCTTAAAACATGGACCCTTGTTTTATGGAAAAAGGTTGAGATGTGATGTAAAGTCTTTTTGGTGGTTGGGGCTCTTTCAAGATTCAACAAATACTACACCTTGTCTTTCACCATTTTAAGATCTAAGTTCACTTTAATATTAACAAGGTGATGAATATGGTGAAGAACTTCAAGAACACAACAACCACAACAAGAACAACCAACAACAATCTCACGGCCAAGACCACAAGGATAGCAACAACAATCGGCTAAGTCCCCTTTGTGTTGTGTTTTCGGTTTTACAAAAGGTGAAGGTTGTGATAAAAAAAAAGAACACAACAATAATATTTCAAGATCTAAAACAACACCACAACACAAGGCCTTCAAATCGGTCAAGGCTAGAACAACAACAACACCCAATCAGCCACACTTTGTTCACAACAACAATATTAACAATTCAAGCTTAAGTTTGGATCGACTCAAAGTGTTAGTGAGGAACAAAACTAACACTACAAACACATAATACAAGTAAAAGACTCCTAGACCTAGAATCAATAACAAATCTCGGCCAAGAACACAATTTCGGCCAAGACAACAACAATGGACAGATTGTAATTTTTCTGAAATTTTTAGCTTTTCAATAATTTTTTTTTTATTTTCTAACAAGAAAGCCCAAGATTGATTTTGTAGGAACAAGATCAAGACATTATTTGATACAAAATGATACGGTAAAAATTTGGAAGACACGAAATTGGCTCAAAACAGTCCAAACACACTCCAAAAACAGTCCACTAATTCAAAGAATTGATAACCCTTTTGGAGACCACTCTCGGATTCAAGAATGCAATAATATTACTAGGTGTTTGACACCTTTGCAGCAAACAACAAACTAAGTTAACAACACAAGATTAAACCACAATGAGAACAACAACAACAACCACAACCACAAAAACGGCTTCACAATACAAGATACAAAATGGATACAAGATTACAAAAGGAAAAGGATAGATAGATAGATCACATGAAGGTATAATGTTAAGAACCCAATAATGGTAAATATTGGACCATTAAAACTACATACAACAATAAACATATCTCTTACAAAGATACAAGATCGGAATCCACCTCTCTAGCATCAATGTTTTCAAGCAATCAACAACAAAGAAAATCCACCCTATTCTTATTTCCTAGTTTCGGTTTTGCCTCATCAAGAGAAGAGAGGACTTTGTGTTTTTCAAGTGTTTCTCACTTCAACATCCATAATAATCTAAGTAAATAAAACCCTACATTGTTCTTTATATAAATATTACAAGATATAAGTTAAAATGACCAAAAGGCCTTCAAAGAGTAGGCGACCCATCAAGTGTAAGTTATGGGCTGATTTTGGTGTGTTTTAGGCCTCTTCTACAGTTAAATTTCACACACCAAGTCTCGAGACCAACGCGCACCCTTATAAGTTCATATCCTTGATTATTCTTGTATCACACTTCCTGCAGAAAAGAAGCCCATTGGTTATAAATGGATCTACAAGATCAAATACAAAGCCAATGGAGAGATAAAAAGGTTTAAGGCTAGGCTTGTAGCTAAGGGGTACAGTCAATAAGAAGGAATAGACTACCAAGAAACTTTTTCTCCTATAGTCAAGACGGTTACTGTGAGAATAATCTTAGCTATTATAACATCCAAACATTGGCACATCCACCAAATGGATGTATACAATGCATTTTTACAAGGAGATCTCACAGATGAGTTGTATATGGACCTTTCGCAGGGATTTACCAATCAGGGGGAACAAACACAAGTGTGTAGATTAGTTAAATCCCAATATGGGTTGAAGCAAGCACCTAGGAAATAGAATGCCAAGTTAACTGAGGCTCTACTTCAACTAAAGTTTGTTCAAATTCAATATGATTATTCCCTGTTTGTAAGAGAATCTGAAAAAGGCATTGTGATTTTCTTGGTATATGTTGATGATATGCTTATCACAAGAGATATTTTAAATCTGATTGAAGAAGCAAAAATATCCCTACAACAGATTTTTAAGATGAAAGATCTTGGTGAACTAAAATATTTTCTTTGATTGAGTTTGCAAGATCAGAAAAAGGTATTATCGTGCATCGAAGGAAGTACTCATTAGAGCTGATCTCAAAACTTGGTTTAGCAGCCTCTAAACCTGCTTGTACTCCTTTTGAAACAAGTGTAAAGCTGACCACAAGGGAATATGATGAACACAAAAATAGAAGTTGTGAAGAAGATCCACTAATTCCAAACAAGAGCTCATATCAAAGATTGACAAATAAACTTCTATACCTAATAGTTACAAGACCTGATGTTTCCTACAATATTCAAACACTAAGCCAATACATACAACATCCCAAGAAGTCCCATCTGGATGCTGCTCTTAGGATTGTTAGGTATGTTAAGGCTCAACTTTGTTTAGGAGTACTAATATCAAGTAAACCTATTAACAAAGTGACAGTCTTTTGTGATGCTTACTGGGCTGCCTATGCTCATTCTAGAAGATTAGTGTCAGGGTTCTTAATTAAGCTTGGAGATTCTACTTTATCCTGGAAATCCAAGAAACAAACTACCATCTCAAGGATTTTTGCAGAAGCAAAATACATAAGCATGGCATCTACAGTCTCTAAACTAACTTGGATACTTGGTATATTAAAGGAACTCAATGTTAATGTTACTCTACCAACTTAGATCTTCAGTGATAGCAAAGCAGCTATATAGATTGCAGCCAATACAGTGTTCCATGAAAGTACAAAACACATCGACATTGACTGTCATGTCATTTCATCAGGGAAAAAATTCAAAAAGGAGAAGTTCAAACACAATACATTACAACTACCAACCAACCTGCAGATATTCTAACTAAGGCCCTTTCCAGAGTTCAGTATCAACATCTTTGCTCCAAGTTAGGTGTACTTAATATATTTCAAGGAACCTAACTTGAGGGGGAATGTTAAAATAACCCATACAAGATAATTACATATCTTCACATAGTTAGTTAAAGTTCACAGTTAACTAACTTAACTAATCAAGTAGTTAGTTAGTTATGATGACTACGCAGTTACTCACCTATCGCTAAGTCTCTTTATCAACTTGTATATATATATATATATATATATATAACACCTTGTATATTGAAGTAAGATTACAGATTATTCAAATGATCATTCTCTCCTATTTCCTCTTCTCTGTACATTACATTCTCTCTGAATTTTTGTCTTCTCTGTCTGTATCATGTTCTTCTTCTTATCCAATTCTATAGTCTAAGTTCATACTTGAACTCATAAGAAGAAGAACTAGAAATTCTTCACATTTATCATAAATAGCTTCTCGTAAAACATAAAATCTACTTTTCGTATACTTCTTCCAATCTAAAAAGACCTAGGTTTATGCACAGTTAGTGTTATCAAAAGCAAAACGTGCAAAAGAACTCTAAGATTTGTTAGGGCTTGAAACACAAAGTACAAATTAAGCGTGAACTTTAATGGAAAAAGGTGCAAAGGGAGAAGAAATACAAATTTATGTGGTTAGTCTAAGACATAATTATAAGCATGAATGACAAACATATGAAGAAAGAATTTTTTAAAAAAAAATTATGAGAGTTTGGAAGAGGCTCATTGGAAAGGAAAGAATGTCTTGCAGCCTTGATGACTGACTACAACACACATTAAGAGAGACAAAGTACTCAACGCATTTTGAGCCTCACTTCAGGGCTTAAGCGCGCCTTTGACAATACTGTGTACAGTTTCATAAAACTTAAGGAGTTTTGCCTTGAAGAAAACATGTAATGAGGTTTGTTGTGAGACAACAATTGACTACCAATGAACTTACAATAAGGCTGATAAAACTTCCACATATATTCATTTGAAAGAATTGCAACAGTGTTGCCTTACAATGGATATCGACAACTTCTGATGCATAAGCACCTCCTAATACTCAGAAGCACCATTATGAATTTTATTTATTCTACAGGGATTGATTAAAGAATGAGACGCAAAAGAACACTTTAGGTAACTATTGCTCATAGCAAAAACCTGGTTCTTCTGGGGCAGCTCGCCCACCTCCGGTTAATGGACCAGAAGCCACTCCTCTTTGATTCAATATGCACCTAAAATATGCCAGCCTGCGAGTAGCTTGATTTGGATTCTTGGCAATGTTGTCATAAGCGGTCCATAGCCTCTCTTTAATGCAAAAGGTACACCAGCAATAGCAAAGAAGAGATGTTACGGTGAGAAAGACTATTGTATTTACCATGTTGTTCAAAGGGCATCCTGTTCTGGAACCATATACGGAGACATATCATAACTTAGAGTCTAATGCACATGAAAGGGCCAGAATAGTAGAAGTATCAAGGAACAGGAGTACACAAACAAGCTTTAGTTCATCTGAGATCAGCACGAAATAATCTAGCCTATGTGCTACTTAACAATGTTTGAGAAAAAAATTCAAATAAAATGCATGTCCAAACACAACTTTTTGTTCCAAAAATTTCAGCTTTGAAAACTCAAATTTTCAAGTTTCATCAACCTCAAAATTTATGGCCTAATCGGAGCTAGATTTCAGAAAGACAGATTCAATAAGAGAGAGGGGCGAGTACGTGTAGTTGCTACTGTATGAGGCCATATGGTTGTTTCGATGTTTGATCCATCAATATGCTCACCCCACGTAACCAGATCTTATTGATCAGAATTTGTAATTTTAGTTAGTGGCTCATTTGAATAGAATTCCTGCCATGGGGTATCTATATGGTCCAAACACCACTTGTCCTGGTTGCTAAAGATGCACCGCAATGAGGCGCAATCCAGTTGCAGTTACTTTCTGAGCAACACCACCACCAAGCCTGCCAGATATAATGCAAATACAAGGTTAGTCCATCAACAGGTTTTATGAAAAGTTTTCCAAGCAATTTGGTATCGCCTAATTTCTCACTTTTTGAATCTTCTTAATGCCCATGTCAGTTAAGTTTCAAGATACAATAATATAATATGGATAAGAATAAAGGAAATGAAAAAAGACAGCAGATATATGAACTAATATGGAGCTTCGAGCTTATACCAAGCGATAATAGGACGTACCAGTTGTGAACTATAGGTTTTGGGCTCAACTTATTTCCAAAATCATTGAACGTCTCTTCCCTGAAAATTTAAATATAAAAAGTTAAAAACCAGTTACTGTCAAAAAAATTCCATAACAAAAGGTTTTCCTACCAGTTTATAATTTCATATCCATGGGATAAAGCTATCTTTCGTGCTCGCTAGACAAAGTACTGATAAAGCGGTGGTTCCATTCAACCGGTGTTGCTTTAGCCTGTCAAATAGAAAATATTTGTTGTTTTAATGGTCAGACAAACTTATCAGAGGAATATTGAATGGAGAGCGTCCAGGGGCTTTGGGATGTACGTAAAAAAAGAGTTTTAAAATGAGGTGTAGGTGATATAATTATTGAGCGGAGGTGACAATTTATTATGAATTAAGAAAGTTAGAAAAATTTAAAAATAACCCACAAGTTTTTAAATTTATACTTTGATCCAAATGTAAGTTAATATAACAGGAAACAGAGGGAAAAAAGGCACGTTTCTCTCTCTTCTCATCCGTTGTTGTTTTCTTTCTCTTCACGATTATTGTTGTTGCTGCTTTATTCATCATCTTCTCCTTCATTATCATCTTCTACTTGATTTTCATCTTCATCTTCTTCTTGTCGATCATTGTTATTGTTGTTACCGCTACTACTGTTATCTGACCAATTTCTTAGGTTAAATTTTATTTTCTACATCACTTTCCACTTTGGCATTACTTCATAGATGACTTTGGTAAGTAAAATTATGATTTTTATTCGAATTTGTCATTTGGGTACACAGTTACTGCTATTTTTTTCAATAATGGATAGAATTCGATCATGAATCCAATATAAGTGCCCACAATTTAAACATATCACTCATCTGGTGTATCAGATGAGTAATCTATTGCAATAAAATATTTATTTGTTGCATCAGACTGATTATCTGTTGCATCAGACTAATTATCTGTTGCATCAGACTAATTATCTATTGTATTAGACTGCTTATCTGTTGCAACAGATGATTAAACTATTTGGAACAACACAAAATCAGCCTCTGCCACATGCCCAACAGATAACCAATATGTTTCAACTCTTGTTATTGCTACTGGATTCAAAATTATTCCTTACGTCCAATCATAGACCTGTTTGTTGAGAAGATAATAAACATAATGAAAATTAAATACTTCCTCCGTCTCAAATTACTCGTCCCAAATTTCCTAATTTGATTTCTCATTTTACGTCTTTTTTCATTAATCAAGAAGAGATTAAAAAATTTCATAATTTACCCTTTGCATTAATTACTTTTTCTTCAAATTAAAATGTAAACATCATTTAATAAGGTATTATGGTAAACTACGCATGTTATTAATTATTTTTTAATCGGTATTTCATCTCAATTTGGGATGGGTAATTTGAGACGGAGGAAGTATGAATTAAAACGTCAAAGCCGTGCAACAGACTAGTTCTCTGTTGCATCAGACTGATTATCTGTTGCATCAGATTGCTTATCTGTTGCAACATATGAGTAATCTATTTAGAACAACACAAATCAACCCCTGCCACAAACCCAACAGATAACCAATAAGGTTACATTCAGCTCTTGCTATTGCTATTGGATTCAAAATTATTCCTTACGTCCAATCGTGGACATATTTGTTGAGAAGATAATAGACAAAATGAAAATTAAATATGAATTAAAATGTCAAAGTTGATCAAACATAATTTTTTTATTAAACAAAAATAAATAAAAATACATATACATAGATTAAAAGAAAAAAATAATCTAATTATTATTATTATCACCATTATTATTATTATTATTGCCAGTCGGTCAATCTTCAACCGGTAGCAGCAAGGCCCTCCTCAGCCTACAGATCTCACGGAGCATCCTTGCTCTAATTGCTCCCAGTTCCCATTACAGGTCACGAACCTGCATTCGAAGTTCATTCATGACGTCTTGCAGAAAAGCAACGTCCTGCACTAGATCGTCCATATCTAAAACACATATGAATTGACAAAAAACGTAAAACCAAAAGTAAAGAAAAGAATATCCGAATATAATACAACGTATACTACAAATTGGTAAGCAAAAAACTTACCTAATTCAGGGATGAGAAAGTGGTGGAACGTGTAAAATGAAAGACAAGATGCAATAAATAAATAGAGTGTAGTTGAATGAACGATTGAGTAAGAAGGGATCTATTTATAGAGAATTGAATTTGAATGAGTGACAAAAAGGCGCGACTGTTCACCTACATTTTTAATTACATTTTTATTACTGTCAAAAGTTATGACTTAATTAAATTAAGAAATATTGTGATAAGTCATAACTTTTCAGATTATTATTATTAATTAGTTCTTTCCAAGAACCATTTTTATTGAGTTGTGACAACAGATTCTATTTTTGTTGCATCAAATAACTCATCTGGAACAACAAATATATTATCTGTTGCAACAAATAGAAAACCTATTGCATCAGATAATTTATTTATTGCAACATATAATCTAAATATTCACCTCCATTTATTAATTATATTTTTTATTATTGTAAAAAGTTATGACTTAATTAAATTAAGAAATATTGTGATAAGTCATGTCTTTTAAGATTATTATTATTATTAATTAGTTCTTTCCAAGAACCATTTTTATTGAGTTGTGACAACAGATTCTATTTTTGTTGCATCAAATAACTCATCCGTGACAACAGATATATCATCTATTGCAACAAATAGAAAACCTGTTGCATTAGATAATTTATCTGTTACAACATATAATCTAACTGTTCACCTCTATTTATTAATTACATTTTTTATTACTGTAAAAAGTGATGACTTAATTAAATTAAGAAATATTGTGCGAAGTCATGACTTTTTAGATTATTATTATTATTAATTAGTTCTTTCCCCCTTTTTATTGAGTTATAAGAACAAATTCTATTTCTGTTGCATCAGATAATCTATCTGTTGCAACATATAATCTATCTTTTATAAAAAAATTATCATCATATCATTAATCCAAATTTGTTGACTTTTTTATTATATAAATCTAAAAAATACCTCTTCGTTAACCATTTCTTTAATAAAATAATGATAATCATTTTTATTGAGTTCTGACAATAGATTGTATATCAGTTGCATCAGATAAACCATCAGTTACAACAGGTATACCATCTATTGCAACAAATCAACAATCTGTTTTAATAGCTTTTTTTAATTTCTTCTAACAACTGATACATCAGTCACAACAGATGAGGAATTTTATGCACCAGTAACATTGTTGAAATGATGTGTTTTAGACAAAAAGTCACGACTTTTTACCTTTTTCTTAACAATCGTCATATAAGATAATTAATCCAATATTATGGTATTTTTTATTACATAATAAATAAATAATTTTAAAAAATAAATTTAAAAACAAAAATGGTAAAAAGTCACGATCAGTATTAAATTACCATTCTTTTACAATTATAAATTGTGTTTATCATTTATTTCCTTATTATTTATTTACGAATCATTTTTCATATTAAATAGTCGAAAAGTCATATCTTTTCACCCTCTCAATAACAACAATATCCCTTTTTTATTAATAACCACCTGTTGTAACATATGATCAATCGATCGCTTTAGATTAACCTCAGTTGCCACAAATGCTCAATTCCTACCACCAATCGTTGACATGTTGAGAATAAGGAATAAATAGAATGATAATTAAATACTAAACAAGAATTAAAAATTCAAAGTCGACCATCAAACATAGATTTTTGAATCCCTTGGGTAGATCCGATATACAAAAGGAGGAAAATACATACCCTAAAAGAAAAAATATAACCTAATTATTATTACTACTATTATTATTATCATTACAATTATTATTATTATTACTATTATTATTGTTAATCAGACAATTTTCATCCGGCAGCAGCAGGGCCCTCCTCAGCCTTACTCCGAAGTTAGCCAAATCCCTCTGGAGTTCATCAAACTACCTTTGAAGTTCTCGTAAGGACTCGATATGAATCTTCTTATAGAATCTGGATCAACAATAGTTGTAGGTGTAGTAGAATGAACGAGTAAGGATAGACCTATTTATAAATGATTGAATTGGAATGGGTTAGTCAAAAAGCCACAGCTGTTTACATCCCTTAATTAAATAAAACTGGTGACTTTTCGAATATGTAAATTAAAAAAATGGATCTAAATACAACATTTTATCTTTTATTGTATTTCAGAAAGAAAGGAAAATTGGTTTAAAATAAATCTAATAGATGGGTAATCTATTGCAAAATATATTTCATCAGTTAGATAACTTACAACATATTAACAATCTGTTGCAACAGATAGATATATCTATTTGATTTTATAATAGATATGTCATATGTTGTAACAGATTGATCATTTGTCCTAATAAATGTCTGTAATTATTTGATAATTTAAACAGATGTGGCATCTGTTGTAACTTGTTAGTTATCTGTTTATTCAATTTATGCCATAGATTGGCTAGGAAGAATAAGGTGCATGCAGATGGATGGATCCACTATAATGTGTGGGAGTTAAGTATTAGTGATAAGGTCATCGGGATAACACACAAAGTACAATATTTTTGTGAATGCAGTTTTTAATCAATTAGGCACTAATCATTCAAACAAGATCCTGCATTATACAATTAAGTTTGATGGGTTCAAATTGATAAGGCCGAGGTCCCCAAAAAGATGGTGTAGATACCCTGTTACAAATTACTGACGGTTGTTGCTCATGTTTATGCGTGTCAAGTTTTGAGAAGAGATCAATATTTGGTGTCATTGCAGAGATCCAATAGCGATTAGACTTAACTTTAAGTGTGCATTGGACTCTAAGAAGGCCTTTAAAGCTTAGCATTATATCAAACAAGAATGAAAAACAAATAGAAATTCCCCTGGCCCAAATTTATATGGATGGGTTATTCCAGAAGATGATTATATGCCAGAAGGAGCTGAAAGAGAATGTCTGTGAGGGAAAGAGGAGGTGATGAAAGACTATATCATCTGAAAGCTAATTGAAAAAGAGACAAAGGGTAGCAAGGAACTTCTAGAGAATCTGACCGATGAAATTATCTTAAAACATGAGTAATCTGAATCAAGTGCAAATATGAAAGTGTATCTGGTAATGTAAATTCATCTGTTGTCTCTCTGAAAGAAAAATGATGCAGATGGACACTTTTCTAGGGAGTTGTATCTAGGTAGAGTGGTCGGGATTATCACCTAGATAAAAAATAGCAAAATACCAAGAAAGCAGCCTTATGAGCATCAAGGGTTGAAATGATGTACAGTAAGTCTAGAAAACTTGCGCCAACAACAACAGAAGTTAAAATAAGAAATCTAAGAAAAGGCGATAATTTTTGAATTTTAAATTACATCCCATGCCTTCTTGTTTGTGGTTTCGATTAGGTACACTGCTGTTGACCTGATCAGAACCTCAAACAAGATTGAAATATAGATTGAGTGTCATTACTTCCTTAGCAATATGGATTAATTGATTGTGTTTTCTTGCCTTAGCATGCTTTCAACATTTCTTGGAGAAGATCAGAGGCTTGTTGTAGTATGTGAATCTCGATAATTTTCAAGCTTGCCTCCAGCTTGATGATTTGGTATCCAAGCTTTTTGTTGTCGTCTTTGTAGTTGGTATAGAGTTCTTGATCTCTTGTGAGATCGATCAGGAATACTTTATCCTTCAAAGTTATGGCATTGAAGAAGGCCTTCAGAACACTTTCTTCAGAAGCCTTAAAGGATACATGGAAGGTTGTTGTGTTTGTTTTAGGTCAAAAGGTGTTGATGCATACTCAAGATGTGGTCCCAACCATTGAATAGCTCACTTTTATCCAGCATTGCTTAATGAAGCTTGCTCAACCAACCTTCAAGGGATTTGATAAATTAATGAGCAAGGAGTTACATAACATTTGATCTAAACTGACTCTACCAAGCCTATAAACTGTTACATAACTCCAGGCTCATTACCGTATCAAAAAACTTTTCCCGAGTTAGTAGACAAATCAAACGAGCTCAATCTCTTAGCTTTTCTGCCAATCTCTCTTCTCCAATATAGATAACAAGATATCCGCCATGTAAAAGTCTACACCGTCGCCAGAAATTCTTGCCAGGGCGCAAGTCTTCAGAAGGCATCAACAGTAATATCTCAATATCAAGTGATATTGAGAGATTCCTAGTCATACCATCCCAAGACTTTCGCTATGACAAGAATTTCTGTTAATGATAAGATATCCTTCATGCAAAAGTCTACACTATCATCAGAAATTCTTGTAAGTACGAAAGTCTTCAGAAGGCATTATTAGTAATGTACAAGGGCCACAAAAGAAAAATTATCAACTCCTCTATCTTGCTCAAGTATTCAAAAAAAAAATTTCAACTCCTCTGTCGTGCATTGTTGAGCATCAACAACAAAGAAACAAATAAAATACATACAAAAAATAATACTGCCGACAAGGCTTTTAAACTTCTCCAAACAGATGACTTTTTTCGTAGATTATAATAAAAATTCTCGGTTCTTTCATTCAACACTTATTTTAAATAAATATGATATGGGTAAATGGTAATTAAATAAAAATGGATGTAAATAACTTGCAAAGAAAAATACGCGAATGAAAGAGCAATAGTGAACCATACCTTAATGTTAAAAAGGGATCAAAATAGCAATTTTAGTCGAGAAAAGATATGGATCGGTTTAGATCTGAAAGGATCTTTATGAGAAAGAGAAGAGAAAAGAAAGAAAAAAGGCTGCGATAACCCTAAAGAGTAGAGAAAGAAAAAAATGAGAGATGAATAAAATAAATTTAAGGATGAAGCTGAAGGAGAGATAAGATAATTCTAGATGTATGTGTACTAGACGTGGGTTTCAATAATCATTAATTAATATTCATTAATAATTTGAGGGGCACGAGGAAGACTAGTGACATTGAAAAGATAAGATAAGACTACTCAATGAACTTATTTTTGAGTTATCCAAGAAATGTTTTCTACCACCTTTAGTAGTAGTACTCCTTTATCTACTCGGATAGAAGATTGCTTTAAAATTAAAAAAAAATAGATTTTCAAACAGATATGTCATGTGTTATTGCAATAGATAGAAGTATCTGTTTAAAAATCCCAACAGCTCAGTCATCTGTAACAACAGATGCAAATGTTCATTTGATAATTAAATAAGATATGTCATCTTTTACAACAGATATCAATATCTGTTTGAAAATTTCCTATAGCTCAATCATCTATCACAACAGATGCAAATATCTATTTGATAATTAAATCAGATATGTCATCTGTTACAACAGATATGAATATCTATTTGGAAATTTCTAACAGCTCAATCATTTGTTACAACAGGTTTTATTATAATTGATTTAGGTGGAACTAGGGATAAATGAATGAGTTCATAGGGTCAACTACAACTTTAATTTAGTCTTTTCAATTGCACGGTGTTGGTATTGTGTTCACTCGACCCGAGTCAACGATTGATCACTCTGAGTTGAAAAGATTCTCAGTAACTTAATGTTAAGCTAGTACCTAAATTGATTTAGGTGGAACTAGTTATGAATGAGTTCTCATTAACTTAATGTTAAGATAGTACCTAAATTGATTTAGGTGGAACTAGGGATGAATGAATGAGTTCATAGGGTCACCTACAACTTGAATTGAATCTTTGCAATTGCATGGTGTTGGTGTTGCATTCATCCTAACCCAATTCATGATCAATCACTCTGAGTTGAAATGAGTTCTTATTAACTTAATTTTAAGATAGTACCTTAATTAATTTAGGTGAAACTAGGGATTAATGAGCTTATAGGGTCAACTACAACTTTAAGTGAGTCTTTGCAATTACATGGTGTTGGTATTGCATTCATCCCGCCCCGAGTCATTGATCGATCACTCTGAGTTGAAATAAGTTCTCATTAACTTGATGTTAAGATATTACCTTAATTGATTTAGGTGGAACTAGGAATGAAAGAGCTCATAGGGTCAAATACAACTTCAGTTAAGTCGTTGCAATTGCATGGTGCTGGTATTGTATTTATCCCGACCTGAGTCGTCGATCGATCACTCTGAGTTGAAATGAGTTCTCATCAACTTAATGTTAATGTAGCACCTTAATTGATTTAGGTGGAACTAGGGATGAATGAGCTCATAGGGTCAACGACAACTTTAATTGAATCATTGTAATTACATGGTATTGGTATTGCGTTCATCCCGATCCGAGTCATCGATTGATCACTCTGAGTTGAAATAAGTTCTCATTAACTTAATGTTAAGATAGAACCTTAATTGATTTAGGTGGAACTAGGGATGAATGAGTCCATAGGGTCAACTACAACTTCAATTGAGTCTTTCAATTGCATGGTGTTAGTATTTCGTTCATCCCGACACGAGTCATCGATTGATCAATCTGAGTTAAAATGAGTTCTCATTAACTTAATGTTAAGATAGTACCTTAATTGATTTAGGTAGAACTAGGGATGAATGAGCTCATAGGGTCAACTACAACTTTAATTGAATCATTGTAATTACATGGTATTGGTATTGCGTTCATCCCGATCCGAGTCATCGATCGATCACTCTGAGTTGAAATGAGTTATCATTAACTTAATGTATTAAAAACTATATATTTTAAAATTTTAAAAGTTAATTAATATCAATTTGGACTAACTTAACTATTTCAAAACTTGTCATTCTTTTCTAAAATTATAAATCAACCCATACAAATCATTCATTTTCGTGAAAAACTTTTCCTCATTTCAAATTTGGAGTTCTCGCTCTTATTCTCTCTCTCTTTCTCACACAAAATACAGACAACAACTACTCAACATATTGCTCAACCCTTCAAAATAGATCAATTTTCTTTCCATTTTCAACCACATAGTTGTTATTTTTTACTTCATTCTCGCTTGTATTCGTTGTTTTCTCTGTCTTCAGAGGTAACAGAGTTTGAGAAGAGTTCTACATTTTTTCTTTATTCTAAAAACATGAGATTTTTTGTTAATTATGTAAAAGAAGACTTTTAGTTGTATTATCTTCGAGAATGAGTTAACAATTTTTAGTTTTGATACTAAAAAAGTAGGAAGCACCCGAGAAAACCCTAGTTTTTATCTCAGTGTTTTGGTTACTATCGTGGTATTATTAGATGGTGTTTGTGGTGTTGTTGATGGTTGTTGGTGGTGTCGGTATTTTTGTTTTGGGTGGTGGTGTCGATGGTCTTGGTGTTGGTCTTGGTGGCATTGGTTATGGTGTTGATGGTCCATCTGTTGCAACAGGTGAAAGATTTGTTGGGAGATATTAAATAGGTCTTTCAAACAAATTCTCCATCTGTTCCAACTGATGGGTTATCCTTTGGAGTATTTTTTTTGTAATATGGCGGAGAATAATTTATTAAAATTTTTCTTACCATTTTCTTAAAAAATATGCAGACATCAAGTGCAATGTATTTTTTATTTTTCTATTGTTTGTAGTTAAAAGATGTCTCCCAAAAAAAACTGAAAGTGGATCAACTTCTGACTACCCAACGAAAAATGCTAGAGTACAGATAGAATTGGAGGAACTTCCTAAACAATCTCAGTCAGGGAAAAATGAAGCTGAGAAAAGTAATAACTCCTTCTGACCAATGGGGCATGAATTAATATCGAAATCCCAGCATTATCTTGTCAAAACCATTAGTATCAACAGGTTTCGAGTTGCGATGTCGATAGATAGACCTAACAAAGTAACTGGTGATCTTGTACTTAAATTTCAGTTGGGGAAACATTTTTATGAACTCAGGAGTATTATGAAGAATGAAAAGATAGACAAACTTTTTAACAAGAGCTGCTTTGCATACTTTCTTGAGCTGCCGGAGGACCGCACTCTCTGTTTCCCAATGAGCATGGTATATGATTTTCACAAGCACATGATCAAGTACACGGGGGATGATAAAGATTTGAAGGAGGGAGAAAAAAAATGGATGAAATCTGGATTAATTAATGTGGCATGCCAGTTTATTTTGGATTGAAAGAGTTTGATATAGTGACGGGCTTGAGATCCGATCATCCAAAAGAACCTCTCATCAAGGAAATACTCCACAAAGGATTTAACAAACGCAAGGTAAAAAAGATGGGTTGTTGGGCATTGTTGGACGTAGCTACAAAGCGGATGATTTGATGGCAGATCTCGAGGATAAAAACATACCAAAGCGCTACAAGGAGAATTGTGCTTTATTTGGTTTGTCCATTCCGTTTGATTGGCAAGAGACATCAGGAAAGTCATAAAAGATGATTTGTTGTTACTTGCTGATGATTTTGAGAAATTCAATGATTATACCTGGGGATATAATAACTACTACTTAACTATTGAATATTTACTGACAAATCTATCCCAAAAGACAACCAGATTATACGGCTTTCCTTGGGCTTTCCTTGGGCTTTCATAGTAAAATTGATCACTATTTTTACTCATCCATTAATTTATATTGAATATAGTTATTATGATTTTTTTTTGCTTGCCACTAGTTTACATTTTTTAGGCTTGGGCATGTGAAGCCATTCCTCCCCTCCGAAATCCGTTCAAGGATTACCCGGATGAGGTTTCTCATCCAAGGATCCTTAGGTGGTTGGCTGTAAAGGGAAACAAAAAAATATTAAGGAGGCTGATCTCTTTAACCCTCTGGATGATGTAGTACGTCTTCTTTCAACTAAAATGATTTGCCTTAAAGAAAGATATTGAAACAAATGTGCCATCTGTTATGACATATGGGTCATCTGTTGCAATAGATTACCCGTGAACTGTAACTTGTGTAATAGATGGGTAATCTATTGCAATAGACGATCTATATTTTGCAACAAATTAATGATATGTTGCTCTGGTTCTCTGAACCTGGCTCAACAGATTACCCATCTACCGCAAATTATGCAACAGATGGGTAATCTGATGCAATATATTATAAATTTGTTGTGACATACAGATCAGCTATTGCGGTAGCTAAATTGACTGTTGAATAAGTTGGCTATGTTAACATGTAACCCAACTTACTGCAAGTTATTTTTATATGATTTAAATGCCTTATGTCTTTTTTTATAGGTTGTGCATCCTTGGATCGTGCCTACTGGCTAGGAGTTGGGTATGACTTCTTTTATTACTCTATGTCTTGTTGATACAAAAGCAGAACCAACGGTGGAGTTAATAAAGAAGGAATTGGCTGGAATAACAGCCATAAGAAGAGTAGTTAGGAAAGGTTATCCTATTGTTAAAGCTTTTCACGGCCAACCTACTGTAACAGATCTGGGTGCTTCTTCTGGGGGTGTTGCTGGTGGAGTTGTTGATGATGATGTGTCCATCCTCCTGCTGCTGCTGCTGCTAGTCGTGATTATGAGCATGTTGGTTCTTAAGAAAACATAAATACATTTGAAAACACCCCTTGACAGTTCCCTCTTACCACTACACCGGTCCCTCCCACCCTTACAATGGTCCCTCTCACCTCTCTTCACCCTCATGTTCTCATTACAAATGCAAAGTATACAAGGACAGAGAGAATAAAATCCTTGAAAACTAGAGGTTATTTCTGAAGCTACCGAGGAGTTGAAATCCAAGAGGGGTGTCATACCATCCAAGAAGGTGAGGGAGATATACACTCCTACAGTGGCGGTTAGGAGGAAGACAAGAAACATTAGACAAATACTCTCCATTGTGAAAAAAAAATTGCAACTCCTTCCACTCTAAGAGTTGTTGAAGTTCAGGGCCCGCTGAAGAAGGTGGACATATATACGACACTTGGCAACGGGGCAAAGAAGGAACAAGAAGAAATCATGATTGATGAGATGAAACCTCCAGAAGAATACACCATGCATTCATTTGACACCCAAGACTTCAAGAGTATGACAAATATACAAGTGTGGTATGTGGATAATGTAAGCTTATTTTTTCTAACCTAGCCTTCTAATCTAATCCATGAAGAAGAAATTACGTAGCAGATGTGTAATTTGTTGCAACAGCTGGGTATTCTCTTGCAACATAATACACATCTGTTGTATAAGTTGCGTTAGCTGGGTAATTTATGAACTGATTTAGAGAACCCTCTGCAATAGAATCTTTTTACTGTGTTTTTATTCTTTAAAATTACTAACCTATTTTAAAATTGTCTTCTTATACTACAGTATGTTGATGAAATTCTCTTCCTCATGAGGGGCAGGAAATTATCATACCCGGATGCTTATGATGCTGCTGATAGGATAATGGACCTCAACTTCTACAATAATTTCAAGAGTAGGTATGATGATCTCCGTGGGCAGGATGGTCCCAATGGCCAGAGATTTGATAAGTTAGTTTCTACATTCCAATAGGATGAAGACGTAATTAAATATGTTAGAGGGAAGAGGCCATATCCATACGGCAAGAGCTGGACCAAGGCAAAGAGAATCCTTGCAGTCATTGAACGTGGAAGTCAAACATTTTCTCGCTGTTGAGATACTACTCCACAAGGGAAAGATTAAGGTTCATGACTGCAACTTACCTACCCTCAACGAAGACATACTTTAACCCCCGTGAGGCTACTCTTGAAGTTGTTCCCCAAGTTGTTGACATAGAGTAAGTTGATGGATTATTTGCCAGTGAAAGTCTTAAGGAAGGAATCATGGTATTTTAAAGGTTGAAATATGAACAACCAGCTCCAAAAAAATAAAACCAATGCGGCGTGCAGGTCGTACTCGCTTGCATACATCGAGTGTTTGCTGACCTGCACAGAAATAACTGGTATGTGCGACGCCGTTGTGGAAAAGATACAAGACATCTGGCCTTATGGGGTACTAACTAAATGGTTGGAGCCCGTGTGTAATGAAGAATATGTACAAAGACAGAGACGAACACAATAATAATTTTTTATTTCAAGCCACTTCACTTTACATGTAGTGGCAATAATTTTTATGTCTGACGAAAGTTGAAGTTTTATAATGCAACAGATTGTATATCTGTTGTAACAGATATAATACCTGTTGTGATAGGTAGATTATCTATTGGAATAGGTTGGTCATCTGTTGCATCATGCAGATGTTTTCCAGTCCTATTTGTCGCAACAGATATATAATCTGTTGCAACATATATCTATCTGTTACAACTAATAGGTAATCTGTTGGAACAAATCAAAAAAGTAGGAAAACCTATTATATAATTTTAAGCAGATGACCTACATGTTGCAACATATGTCTAAATCTATTTGATAAGATATGTCGTTTGTTGCAGCAGATGTATTATCTATTGCGATATTTGAATCTAGTATTCCATTTTAATTAACATGTTCAAAACAAAGGATTAAATTATATTCATAGATAGTATAAAATAAATTGAAGCCCTTGAAAATTACATAAAATAACTCAACAAATAAATGAAATATAAAAAGAATCCTATGGGTACAAATGATCTACTCTAAAAATAAATCAACAAGTTAAACCAAGGAGGATAAGTTATTACATTGATGGACTCAATCTATAAAGATCTAACTAATATGGACAAGTTGTTCTTCATCCGGTGATACATAATTCAGATTTGGTCGTCGTGGATCTTTAATGTCGCTTGCGTATGGCTTCTGAGCTTTTGCTTCTCTGTATTTCCATAAAAAAATAGTATATCTTTTGCGGAGTAATCCAGCATTGAGGCCATCATTTGGTACTTGTAATTCATTGCTCAAATACTCGACATAAGCGGCAACAAAAGGACCGCAATTCCTACGTTTTAAAAAAATAGATAATCCATATCTTGCAGTTCATTCAAGCGTTCTAAAATTTATGAAATGAAACTAAATCATGATACTAATACTTACAGACTACCAATAGTTTGTTGAGCAATTACTTCAGCATATTGTACATCAAATGGATTACCCATTTTATCCCAATATGCTTCAATCGTCGACCAATCAGTACAAACCTTTTGGTCCAAAAAGCCACTCACATCAAGGTAAGTAGGAAATATTTTAGCCAGCTTGTGAATCTCAGATGACGGCCCGAAATGTCTCTTTCATGATATCGAGTCATAAACTCGGATGCGCCTCTCTTTTAGAACGACGACAACCAACACCCAATAGAATTCATCACCATAATTGATTGGGATGTACACTTCGTTGACCAAATGACAAGGTAAGCCAGTTGGAATGCTAAAACCTTTGATGATGTTGATTAAACATTCCACATTTTGGAAAACTTCCGACTATTGTTGACAATACCTATCATAGGCATTATTGATGTAAACTTTGTACAAATAATTATCTGTTGTGTATCTGTATTATTTTGGTATTTGCAACTTGGCCTTCTTTTTGAGGTAGTAAAAAATTACATTGTTGCACATATTATCAAATATTTTAGATTACGAGAAGAAAAAATTAATACGCAGATGCAATTAAATAAGTATTAATTAATAGTAATATGTATGGCATTTAAACTTTATCATTCCAGCAAGTTTGGGGCTGTGGCATCAAATAGAACCAAGTCTTCATTCCGGAATGTGCAACAACAAAGTTGAACATATCAAAACCAAGACTCAATTCGTTCACTTGGTAGTGTTCGCCATTTTGTTTTCTACATGATGACTTATATGTGTTAATGACATGTTCTTACAACAAGAATTGTATAAATCAATATCTTTAAAGTTGATTTATGTACCTACCGGCATAATGCTTTAACAGCCCATTGGTAATACATTCTGAATAGTCGTTGTCGTTGATCAACTTTGTTAGTTTTTTTGGAGCCTCATCTGAGATGTTGAACCCTTCAAATGGGTAATTCTTTCATTTTCTCTTACTAACAGGCTCCACTTTTTACTTCTTTAGAAGCAGATGATGGATTATCAACTGTGATGTTATACTCTTCAGCAATAGCTTCTGTTGTGATATCTACCTAGAAAGCCAGAGTTGTCAATGCTAATTATAGATATACAACAAATTTTCTATTTGTTGCAACAGATAAGTCTTAAGTTATAACAGATCGATCATCTATTGGGATACATTCAACTAAGTAAAACAGAGCAGTACGATAATTTCAAACAGATGACCCATATATGGCAACATAAGACTCATCTGTTGGTAGAAATTAAAACATTATGAAAACCTATTTGATTTACTCAAACAGACGGACATGTGTTACAACAGATATATATATCTATTTGATAATTTCTAACAGATGTATCATCTGTTGAAATAGTATGTGCATGTTTGTTTGTTGGAATAGATGATGTACATTCTCTTTCTTCAGCTCATGTTGCTCTCCTGTGGCCTTTGCACACTGAACAATGGTGCAAGACAAAGACAAAGTCATTGCAATTTTGTTTTTTTTATGCTTGATGATGCCTTGGAAATATCTTTCCTTCTCCTCTTATCCACCTTGATCTCTAGTGGATTACATAGATATGAAATCCTCTTTGATGGAATGACACCTCTCTTACATGTCATTTTCTTTACAGAAGCAGTTAGTGCATTAATAATATTAATCACCCCATTATGTTTCGCCTTGCAGTCTTGACATTTGTATGAAGAACATTCAAAATATGTGGCACAATCTGGAGAAAAAAATTTATACAACTAGTATGTTCATAATCATAATAGCTTGTTGTTTCAAAAACTACAAGAGGAGCATCATTAACCCAAATAGCAACACCAATACCACTAACATCATCAATAACAACAAGACCACCCTTCAAAATTATTTTTCTTATAACGGTTGTTGCTCTAAACAATTTCATTTTTAATCCGTCAATGACCTTAGGATCCGATAAAGTTTGTACAGACCGTAAAGTAAGAAAAAATGGCATCTTCAACTCTTGATTGGTCGGAACAAGCCACGGATGGACAATCTAAAATAAATCAGTACATATATTAGAATGATGATAAAATCATTAAAAATAATCATTAATTAAAATAAAAACTTGATTATAAATAGACTTACTGCTTCCTTCAGGGGATTGAAAGGATCAAGAAATTTTGCATTTTTATCATTTTTGGCCGACAATCGTCTCAGGATTCTTGGACAAGAAACTTCTTCCTGGTAGTTCACTTGTTGTCTCAAATAAGGAATGACTTCAAATGCCCAAGCCTATAACATAACACCAACAACTTAAAAGCATTATTGAATAAAAATTAACGAATCATATTATGATAAAAAAATATTTACCATGAAGATCCATGGAAAGCTATTTATGTTGACTGTCTTTGGCGTTAACGGAGTCAATAAATATTTGAAAGTCATTTTGAAGCTTTAATGACCCCAAGGATAGTTGTTAAATACCTCAAGATCCTCAGAGAGATTTATTAAACTGAGGCTTATGTTGTTGTTAACGTCTCTCTCCCAAAGAATATTATGGACAAATCAAATCAAGCACAATGATTGCTTGTGCTTCTTTGAAAATTCCTTTACCTTTCAACGTTTCTATTAAATTTTTGTTTTTTAAGGTTGGACCAACAATGGACACCAGGTTATCACGATCACTCGACTAGCCTTTGCCTTTTTTGGGTGAGAGAGGTGTTTCTTTTTGGTTACAGTAGGCATAACTTGAGAAGGAGAAGGAGGATAAGATTTTAGTCCGGTAACTATAGAAAAATCCTTCCAACCAAAACTGTAACACCCCAATTTTTTGAATTGAAACTTTACACGGTTCTCATAACCCCGAAGGACCACAAGCTAATCTATAACTAATATCTGTACCTGAGCACTGAATAACCATACTGTAAAATATGCGGAAACATAATACTATAAGGCCATAAGGTTCAAATATGAATAAATATCTAATAAAATAATGTCTAAAAATGGTATAACAATACCAACACAAATCTGAAATAACTGTCTGATATGCTGTAGTCTGAAAGCCTCTAACTGTACTAAATAAGGAGTTGAAGGAACATGTCTCCAATTAACTCCATCAACTGAAAACTAAACTGAAATGATAAATAAAGTAATAATCATATCATCCTCTAATGAAGAGGACTCACTGCTGACACTGACTGCTGAAATCTACAATACTACTGCTGCTCTGAAACTCGTGCCTCTAAACCTATGGTGTAATATTAAAAGAAAATACAATAGCGCAAATGCATCAGTACGACTAAATGTACTGAGTACATGAGTGAGGTAGGCTATATGCAAAGGGTTTATATGCATGAACAATGCTGACTAATACGAATGTGAGAATACATACATGCATAGATAACTGTAACTGACCTCGTAGTGATACTGACTACTGAGTCTGAATGCTTACATATGAGTTTAACGATACTGAGATACTAAATGATTGAGTTTACTGATATTGATATTTGGGTCACTAATAAGTGAGGAACTGATACAATATTATGGAATATTGAGAGACTGATATTATATTACTGATAAGTGAATGATTGTTTTTGGCAGTTCTGATTATAAAGAACTGGTATGATTGACTGTATCTGATAGTCCTGAAACTGAATACTGATAACATGGTTTACCGATATCTAGCATGACTGATAAGTAAGTTCTTAAAACTGATATAACTGATAACATGAATGACTGTATCTAACAGTCCTGAATCTGATGGAACTATCTGAGTTTCATACTGTATCTGAGTTGACTGTATTTGACAGTCCTAAAAACTGAAGAACTATCTGAGTTCTATAACTGAGCCTAAATGACTATATCTGACAGTCCTGATTCTATAACTGAAACTGTAGGAGAATTCATCTAATCGACATGCTTTGAATGTGCTTCAATAGCTAAATCTGGGTCCAATCTGTATCCTGATTGGAAGGATACCAATACCGTGCCATGGGTAAAGACAAGCTGTGAGTGACTCTCAAATCTGGCGGTGTCCCCATAAGAGAACGGCGGGTATCCACCTCATCAACTCTAAAGTTAGTAGTGTTGATGTCTCAACCTATGCTGGCTACATAGTTTTGTAACACAAGGATTGCTTCTAGGAATCTCACCCTCAATTTGGTAGTGTGGATTCCCATCCTTGGGTTCGTTTGGTGTTGAATTCTACTCCCATTTGAATAGATACTGAACATGAATACTGAGCTGAGTTACTAAGTTCCATTGACGGAATACTACTTACGACTTACTGAGTTCATGAGATTTCTGAGAATACTGAGTTACTGTATTTTTCCTGAGTCACATGACTGACTAAGTTCTATGGAACATGGCTTGACTGTGGATATCGTGAAAACATGACATGGCTCTAGGCACACAATTATATTTTTCGGGTACAAGTACCCCCAGGACTCAATGGAAGAAAATTGACACAACATAACAATTCTTGATCATTGGACTAAAGTGCACATTTCATAACATCATAACTTGAAGATTTCATACTATGCATGGTTCTTGTAAATCCTATAAATGAGAGGTATTTCATATAATCAGCATGCCATGAGTTCATCAATCTAGTTTCATGATCATCCCATCAACATTCACAACCATATCATGAGCATCTCATACAACATCTTTAATTCAAGACAATAGCATGGAAATTATGTTGAACATTAGCATGGAGCATGGACTAGTCATTTAGGACCTATTATGCCATAAAAGCATGAGTTTTAGTCTCTTAAGTATTTTCACAAACACCTTACATGCACATCTTAGGCATAGGTGGATTCATCAAGATTACAAGTATTCAACCACTAATTTCATATATTTATACATCATATACCACCATGGTTTCACACAAACATACAAAGATCCCATCTTGGGCATCATCCAACTTCAACAACATAAATTCATGGTTCTTAATTTAAAAGAGGGTTGTTCAGTTTTATGGATGTAAGGGATCCATAAATCAACACTACGCATACCTTAGATTAAGAATCCGTGGAAATTTACGGTGATCTTGGCTTGAATCTTGAAATCCTCAATTGAACCTTTACTTTTTCTTGATAATCTTGGAGAGAAATTGAGCAAAAGGAGTATATTCTGGTCTCAAATGTCATTAATCCCGTGTTATGGAGTATATATAGGGGTGGAAGGTGACCAAAATACCTCTAAAGAAAGAGAGAAAGACGCAGTTGTTCCTCTGTTGACTGTCTGACAGGCTGAAGTAAATTGATCATAACCTTTTACTCCAATGCTTAAATTGGATGAAACCAATTGAATTGGAAAGAAGACTCAAATATATTTCTATTGATATATAGCATCTCTCACAGTTCATTATATATAGGAAGTTATGATCTTTTGAAGTTGACTAAAATTTTGACCTGAAATGCGCCCGAAATGTGGGAGCATTTCAAACCAGTGAGTTAGACACTGAAATGAGCCCAAAATGCGCCCGGAATGTGTCCAATACATACTAGGGGCTTTCCCCATCGTAACGCAACTTGAAAATCAAAAAATGGAGGTTGGGAAGGTCGTCAAATAAATTCCCAAAGTTAGGAGGTCTAAAATGAGATTAAGTGTTGAACTTGAATACTTGGAAAAATTTTTATGAGTGTTGGAATCTCTCATAGAGCTTTATGAGCTGAAGATGACATGCAATTTTTACGAGGTCTTACAAAAACAAACATGTATGCCATAGTAATTTATCAACACCTAATCCATCTTATCTTTATTTTCATACATAAATCTGCGCTTCAGAAGATCATATACCATTTTCATCTAGAAACGAGCATTGTTGTCCTCCAACAAATCAAGATATTGCCCAAAGCAGCTTTTCCTGAAATAAGAATCTAATTTTTATTCTCAAAGTATTTTTCTGAAAGCGTCGAAAGATTTTCCTATGGCTGACTTAACCACGAAATCACCCATTAAATCTGTGGCACCATCGCATTACATTCTCACAGGATAACGATCAATGCTGAAGGTTTTGACCAACTCTTCAGCGGAAGAATTTGGATTATCTCTTTTGAAATATTTGTCCTTCTCATGTTCATTATCTTCTGCACCTGATTGAGATAACGCTTGTAAAGCAAGCTCATATAGTGGTGGATATTGCCGAGCTGCTTTAATTGTTCATTTACTTGGACTTGATTTAGTTTCTTTTCTTTTGGAAGCCATATTATTTTAAATTAACAGAAACATAAAATAGATTATAATTGATCAATGCATCGTTAAAAAAGAATAACAGTAAATCTAACGTGCACAACAGTAAAATCATAGTTCCAACAGACCACACATCTATTGCACCAGGTATATTATCTGTTGCAACATATAACCAACCTATTACAATGGATGAGTAAACCATTGGAAATAATAAAAATAGATCACTAATCTATTGCACCAGGTAGTTTATCTGATGTAACATATAACCGACCGTTGAAACGGATGAGTAAACCATTGGAAACCATAAAATAGATCACTAATCTGTTGCACCAGGTAGTTTATCTATTATAACATATAACCAACCTGTTGCAATGGATGAGTAATTTGTTGGAAATAGTAAAAACAGATCACTCATCTGTTGCACCAGAAAGGTTATCTGTTGCAACATATAACCAACCTGCTACAATGGATAAGTGATCTATTGGAAATAGTAAAAACAGATCACTAAACTATTGCACCAAGTAGTTTATCTATTACAACATATAACCAACCAGTTGTAATCGATGAGTAATCCATTGGAAATAGTAAAAACAGATCACATTTGTTACACCATGTTATTTATCTGCTGTAATATATAACCAACTTGTTGCAATGAATGAGTAATCCGTTGGAAACAGTAAAAACTGATCACTGATCTATTGCACCGAGTAGGTTATCTGTTGCAACATATAACCAACCTGTTGCAATAGATGAGTAATTCATTAAACAGTAAAAATAGATCACTTATCTGTTGCACCAGGAAGGTTATCTGTTGCAACATATAACCAGCTTATTACAACGGATGAGTAATCTGTTGAAAACAATATAATGGATCACTAATTTGTTGAAATATATCACTCATCTATTGCAAAATGAGTTATCTGTTGGATCAATATTGTTTTGATTTCTTCCAAAAAGAAGAGTCTTCTGTCGCAACAGATGAATGATCTAATAGATTATTCATCTGTTGCATTAGATTTTCATATTTGCATCAGATTTGCATCTTTGCATCAGATGTTTCATCTGTCACATTAGATGTTTAATCTATTACATCAGATGTTTCATCTGTTGCAACACTATTTTTACCAAGACAACTAACAAATCAACCAAGCAACACCACCACATCACACACACACACACTAAGAACATCAACGGTGACCAAAAATCACCAACAAATTCAAATCAACAGTTTGACAACAAGAAGAAGAAACGCCAGAAATTAGGATTTTATTCAGTCCACATTTCAAATTTAAGCAAGAAATATTGAAATTGTTAATCAATACTAGAAGAGCAGTTGGCTCAAGTTCCTCTGTTTCTTCATAATTTTTTACCTGTGAAAAAAGAAATGGGACGACGAAGAACTCGAAGTTATTGTCGCCGAAGAAGTCTTCACGTCGATTGACGGTTGAAAGTCGAAAAGGAACTCGCTCGACTATTTTTCGCTGGAGGTTGAAGTCACCGGGGATTGAAGGAAAATTTTTTGCAGAACTGTTGGTTGGGAGAGAGTTGAGAGAAGCTGTCGAGAGAGAGAGGAGAGAGACGGTTGATCTAGATTGAAAAGGGGTGCGGGTTGATTTGTATTTTTGAAAAGATTAAAAAGTTTTGAAAATATTAATCAAGTCCATAATTAACTTAATCAAGTTTTCTAATTATGTTTGACCCTTTAAGTTGATCAATGTCACCAATCCTTCGTTCAAAATTTAAAAAACACCTTTCCTTCAATTTTCTCGAGAGTCTACATTATCTGAGCGTAACGCAAAGTTCATATGACTAAAGCATTGAAGAATAGAATTTATGAAAAAATGATAAAATTAAGAGATGGACGAAGTTTCAAAGGAAAGAAAATAATAAAAGCTTCAAAGGAGGATTAACTAGGAAAAATGATTGTGGAAGATATGCAATATAGCTAGTACAGCATTGAAAATAAAATCGCAATTTTTTTTTACCACTTGCTTATATGAGGAGTTAACGTCCAGCAACCTGCAGGAAACATCCAATTGCACGTTCAGTAAATATTACCTTCAAGTTGCTGAAATAACAGAATCAATCTCTTTACCTATACATTGACAGCGAATAACAAATATCAACTAAACCCCTACGCTTTCAGAATCTAATATGAGGTTTAAGTTTTTTCCTTTGGACTATGTTAGAAGTTAAAATCAACATGCTACCAACTAGAAGTATATCACAACTCAAGGACTTGTCAGTTAAGTAGACACAAACACTAATCTGTTCACTATCAAATGTAACAGCCTGCTTTTATGTTCACACTAGATGAAATCATATATCATCAGAGAACAATATTTATTAAAGCAAAAACGACAGTTGTCTGAACATCGAAACTTACTTGTATCCACTTCATCACCTCCTAGGTGAACAAATCTGTACTTAAATATCTTGCTAAAATCTGAAACACGGGAAAGTTTCAAAACCATGAATGGACTATTATTTTGACTCATGAGGATCAGGTCATAAAGTGATATGCAACTGAGCATTACCTGAGAGAATCCCATCTATCAATTTGAAAGTGAAACCATTGCTCACGTCAAGTGGTTCTTGACAGTATTTTGACGGCCATAAAGAAGGATAACCAATACCTGTGAAATTGAATAATTGTTAGATTGGCTAAATAACGATGAAAAAAAAATCTTGTTGAAATTTCACTCAACTAGCTAATATCCAAATAGAATGTGATTTCGCCACCCCATACCATGATTTAGCATGTCCCGGAACGTGTAGTTCAGCTAATACATTGATTCCACGTCTTCCTACATATCTGCAACTCTTAAATGTCATATGGTCAGCAAAACGTCATTTGCACATCAAAAGCCAAGGAAAGAATAACGAAGAAGCATGTAAGAAATAACTTGCCTGACAATCTCAGCAGCATCAGCCACAGCATACCGTTCTGAACTTGAGTAAGAACCATCCCACAGTTCCGGATATGAAGGTATCTCAAGTGGGAACGATTACGTATCTACAATGTGCCAGTGCAGCACATTCTGAATAGAGCAAATTGTGAGGACCAGAGTCTTGTAATCCACAAGAAGTAAGATGTATGCATTTCATTTTGAGGATCAGAGTCTTGTAATCAACAAGAAGTAAGATGTATGCATTTCATTTTGTGAAGTGCTGCTGGCAGACTTAGGAATGTTTCCAGAGACATCATCAAATTGCTAATTCAATAAGCATTCGAGTGTAGTCGTAATGTAATCAACAAGAAGTAAGATGTATGCATTTCATTTGTGAAGTGCTGCTGGCAGACTTAGGAATGTTTCCAGAGACATCATCAAATTGCTAATTCAATAAGCATTCGAGTGTGGTCGTACTTAATGTGCGAGAGGTAGGTTGATATTTAGTAGGCGTGAAGTCTCTTATTCTTTAGTGTGTATTACTACTTGTTGTCTCATTTGCTTTGTATCTTTCTTTTTTATTGTCATATTATTCTTGCAGTTCTTCTTCGGAAACATGTCTTTTGAGCCGAGGGTCTATCGGAAACAACCTCTCTACATCGCAAAGGTAGGGTAAGGTTAGCCTACATCCTACCCTCCCAAACCCAATTTGTGGGATTACGCTGGGTATGTTATTATTCTTGTAATAAGAACTTGAATAACAGGAAGATACACCACCCATGTCCCACACAAAGTTGAGCAAGGCACATCTTTTTCAAATTGGTGAACTTTATTTTTGAGAATTATATATAACTGTAAGACATATATTAACTTTCTTAATTTTTAGCAAGTTTTATTTGGTGAACTTTCAAACAATATTTAGGATAAGCAATATATATATATAGAGAGAGAGAGAGATGAAGTAAAAGATTATCAAGAGGTCTAGAAAATTAGTACATTATATTTAGCCAGAGTGTTACTATACCAATTTTGCATAAGCCATCGAATCAATCAGGAGCGGATCTACAGTGGGAGTTCCCAGGAATCCTCACCGGCTACTGTAGCCCGTAAAAATATTAAAAAGTAGAAGTCAATAAAATTTTATAGATGGTAACTCATACACAAATTAAAGGTTGGCTTGATGGCATAGAAGTGATCCTTGAATTACTTATGGTTTCCCGTTAACATGGGATTGATCCCTAATGAGAGTTGTTTTTTTATTATTACTACATAGTAGCTAATTTTACTAGGAACCACTAGTTTAAAATTCTAGATCCGTCTCTAAAATCAATGACCTTCAATATCACAGGCAACGCCAGATAGTGACGAGAAGCGTCTGTAAGATAATTAAGGATATCAGCATTTTAAGTTACCAAGAGATCTTGACCGAATATGACATGGTAAAGCCACGAGATAAGGACATTCACGCTTCACTCTCTTAAGAGAGCCAAATCTAGAACTAATACTAGAGTATGCCAATGATAAAGCTACAAGCTAAAGTTTGAACATAAGTTGTTCAAAAGCACATTCAATGAAACTATTTTGGTTTTCAACCTTTCGGCTAGTCTTACAATTTGTTTGTCTACTTTTTTTTTAGTCCGTTTCAAAAAGAATGTCTTTCCTTTTTGGCAAGTCTTTAATTTTAACTTTCCATGTGACATACTAGGAGCACAAAATTAAAGGGCATTTTGTGTGTATATATATACATAGTCGAAGGTCTAACAAGTTTAAAAATCAATTCCCAACTAGTAGATAACTAGATATCACATATATGGAGCTTTCTTGTATTCTGTCTTAATACTGAATTGACACCAAAGGTTTGTAGTTTATATGGGAAGACTTTCTTCCATGTGAATTTAGGCCTACCTGATAGAGTTAAGATTTTATCTTCTATCACTAACAAGAAGAAGAGCCACGAGTTATTTGAGAAACAATACATTGGGCCTTCATCACAGATTGAGCCGATTAAATTAGTCCACAACAACAATAGAAACTACAACAGACTTTGGCCCAAATAGACAGTTGTACAATTTCAAGAATGGATTCCCCGATGGCAAAGCCCCTTATACAGGGGTTATGGCCAATCGACTCCTTATGGAATTGGGTGTCTCGGTCAGTTATTGGAAGATATATATGGCCATGGAGATTGCCAATGACTTGGTTAGGGGCAAAACCGAGCATGGGTATGCAGTCCTCAATGCCTACCGTTACATGCTTGAGTCCACAAATTCCGAAAGTAAGATGGCGTTGCATGTTGTTGAAAATGAAAGGTTCAAGTACTTTTTTGTATCCTATGGTGCTTGGATTCACAGTTTTTGACATTTGAGAAAAGGAGTAGCCATCAACGGTGCCTTCTTGAGGAGCAGGTATAATGGAGTTTTGCTAGCGGGGTGGCGCAGGATGTGGAGAATCACATCTTTCCTGTCACTTTTTGTGTAGCGAACAAGGAATGTGATGCTTCTTATGGATGTTTTTGAACAACTATGAAGCTATGTCGAAGATACCGAAGAGTTGTGTTTTGTTTCGGATAGGTATCCAAGTATTCCAAAGATGGGTTCAATTTTCTTCACTTCAACTTACTTTGGTTGTTGTATCAGGCATCTTGGAGAGAACATTCGGGCCCACTATCACAATGAAAGGGTCGTGATCCTTTTTTATGGAGAAGCTAAAGCATATAGTAGAGAGGAGTTTTTAGACCATTTCAATCAAATAGCGAATATACATCCCAAGGCAGTAGAACATCTCATACGTGTCAATTTTGAGAGATGGAGTTGGGCATTCTATCCGGTAAATAGGTACATTCGTATAAATTTAATGTCTTGTTTGAGTTACAAGTTTAGTATGATGTCATACTAAGTGATTCTTTTGTATAGATACAATATTATGACGTTAAACATAGCTGAATCGGTGAATTCATTGTTTGGTGCTGAAAGAGAATTTTCCATCAAGGCTCTGTTTGAAATAATAAACAAGATGTATGGCCAATTTCTTAACAAAAGGAGTGTGGAGTTCAAGGACGCAGGAACCCCATTTGTTATAGAAGAAGAAAAAATAATATCAACGAACATCAGTCTTGGAAATAGGTTATTATCTCATCAAAAAGCAGATTACAAGTTTAGTATCAACGGTCGTGGTGATGTTGCCATGGTTGATCTTCAAACAAGATCTTGTAAGTGAAGAGTTTTTGACTTGGACAAAATACCCTGTCCACATGCTATGGAAGCGCTTTGATCTCAATACGGTGCAAAATGTCGAACTAAAATTTATGAGTACTCCTCTCCATATTATTCGATAGAAAAATATACAATGGCCTATAGTGGGCATATTACTCTGGTGCCTCTCGAAGAATCTTGGGTTGTTCTTGCAGAGCTTATGGGGAGATTAATACCTCCCCTATATATTAAACCAAGCACTATCAAACTGGAAGAAGTCCATATAAGAGGAGGAGTGAAGTCGGAGAATCATTTCCATCAAGAAGAAACAAGTGCTCCTTATGTAAGAGTGTTGGCCAAAAAAGAACTATATGCCCGGATCGTAATCCATCATGATCTTTGTAATTGCAAAAACTTGAGTTGCTGTTTGTTGTGGACTTTTATATATTTAACTCATTGTTGTGAAAGTAAATATTATCATTTATTATATATAAAATATCTTTTTTACAAACTTGTACATCAATAAAAACAGGTAAAACATGAACCAAATACATCAGACCACAAAATTATGTTCAATAGATTACCCATTTGTTGCAACAGATAGACATTAGCTAGAAGAACACAATACATTTCATCAAATTGGAATGTTTTCCTCCAACAGATGACAAATCTGTGGTAATAGATGGATAATCTGTTGACAGAAATCCAATCGGTGACCAATCTATTCCAACACATGGTCAATCTATTGAAATAACTCAAAAGCCAAAATTGTTATTGCTATTGAATTCAAAATTTCTCCTTATCTCTGACCTTTGATATGTTAACATGTATGTTTAGAAGAAAAATTAGACCGAATGAAAATTAAATAAGAATTAGAAAGCCAAAGTCGACTAAAAATATTTTTTTCATTAAACAAAAAATAAAACACATTAGGTATAGATCCAATATAGAAAAATTAAAATACATACACTAAAAAAAACACATTCTAATTATTATTATCATCATCATTATTATTGCCAGCCGGCCAATCAACCGGCAGCAGCAGTGTAATACCCCGAGAATCTTAACTGATAGTAGAACCATGCTTCAAGATCATGAGAAATAAATCTTAGTGATTTGGTAGTTTTATGATCAAGGTTGATGTATATTAATGCCTTAAATACGTCCTATCTATTAGACGAATCAAAACATCTCTTACCAATTGAATTCTTGAGAAGGATTTTAGTATAGTCAACTTCAAACAAGTATATCTTTTTTTATACTATGAATTTTTGATCACATGACCCACCAACAGATAGATAATTGAATTATATTTCCAACTATACCAATTTTGCCAAAATCTGGTATCGGAGTAAAAAGTTATGGTTGTTTTACTGAGAGTCAGCGACGAAATGTCTCTTTGGCAGTTGCAAATGAGGCAGTAAGGCCATTTTCTGGCACAAAAATGATGGTTGGAGTGATGGTCAGTCACCAGAGTAGCGATCTGTCACCCAAACCGTTAACTTTGTTCGAAACAGCACTGAAATGACGTTTTAAAGGGCTTTTTGGGATTTTTTTTTCCACCATTTTTAACCCCTAATTACATCAAATCAAAGCACATAACTCCTCATTCATCCATAACATCAAAGTTAGGGTTTGTTTGAAGATCAAAACCCAAGAACAAGATTCAAACTCTTCTTCAAGAAACTAATAAATTCAAGTTCTTCAAGTTCAAGAACCATCAAGAAAACATCAAGATCTGTGTTTTTCCAATCCAAGAAAATTCAAAAAATGTTAGTTATCTTTCAAGATTCAAGTTTTTTAGGTATGTTACATGTTGATTCTTGGGTTCCTTCCACTCAAGAAGTTCAAGAATCCTTTTTAAAATTTTAAAGTTTGTGTATTTATGAGCTTTCATGATTTATGTGAATTGAAGTTCATGATTATGTATTGTTGAGATTTAATTCATGATTTAGACTAAAAGTTTCAAGAATTGATTCTAGTATGTGATGAATTGTGTGATGTTCATGATAAACCCTCTTCAAGTTGCATGTTGATTGATGTATCCATGATAATTAGGTGTAGAAATTGTTGTATAACTAAATCATTCTTCCCACATGTTTGACAAAATGCTTATGTGAAGGAAATAGAATCAATATAGCATGGTTAGCAAGAAATCCCCAATTATGTATAAGTTTGTTTAAGCCAAGTGTTTGTTAAAAAGCCTTATTGAATAATTTATGATAGGTTGTATGCATTCCCATTCACGTGTATTCCTTATTGAGTGAACCTTGAGATATTGGTATGCACTTCCTATACCATTACATGTTCATGATATTCAAGTGATTGGTGAGATGTCGCAGTGATTATGTTGTGGATGCTAGCCTATTGTCAATTCATGTACGAGTTGTCCTATTTTATGATATTTATGTTATCGAGTCCTGGAGGTATTTAATACCCAAATTTAGTTGCTTTTCTAGAGCTGAGTCAGTCTCAAGATAATCTTAATTATGCTATGATCAGTAGAATTCAGACAGTTACAAAACTTAATGAAATTCAGTGATCTCAGTATAAGTGCAATCCAGCCTCAGTATCAGTCAAATCCAACTTAGTATTTAGTTCTGACTCAATAATATTCAGAAGTAATCAGTATTCAGTAGTACTCAGTAGTATTCAGTATTCAACTCAGACTTCAGTGAGACTCAGTATGTTAATAAGAATTTAGTAGCTTTTATCCAGATAGTAGAATCCAAGTATCATTTCATCAAATAATGGAACCAAGTGAACTCAGTCAAACCAGTCAAGAAATATGAACAGTAATAGATTCAGCTCAGTCTAAGTTCAGTTAAGAATCAGTTTAGAGTCCTTCAATTGGGAGTAGAAACTAGCACCGAGCGAGTGCAGGGATGGAGGCTTCCCCATTAGAGAGGTAAAGTCATTAGTAATAGTCCCTGAACTCCAGAACTGCGTAGCCAGTGTAGGACTAGGAGTCACCCATTAGATTAAGGATTGACTATCATACTGTCTTAGGCTTGACTTCCTGTTCAGGGTTACCCGTTAGAGAGGCTTGACCACAGTAGAGGTCTTTACCCATGGCACGATATTGACACCTTTCCAGCTGGGGTTACAGGTTGGACCCTACTAGTTCAGATTTGGGGCATGTCGGTTAACTGAGAACTCCCACATTTGCAGTTTTAGAAGCAGTCTTCAGAGTAGAACTCAGAAATTAGGACTATCAGATACAGTCACCTATCTCAGTAAGGAACTTAGATAGTTCCATAGATTCATAGACCACCCGCTAGATAGGCCTGGTTTCACATAATGTTAATCAGTATCAGTACTAATAGATCCATAGATCACCCATTAGATAAGCCTGATCTCAAACTCAGTCCATCATTTCTATTATTAAAAGATTTAGAAATCTTCCGCTAGATAGGTTTGATCCCAGATACAATCATTCCTTATCATTATTAGTGGATTCAAAGATCATCTGTTAGAGAGTTTGATCTCAAATTTAGTCAGTCGATAGTAGAAAACTCAGAACTCAGTTATTGATATGAGTAGATTCAGTTATTTAGTATTCTAGAGTTATTAAACTCAGATATTAGTATTAGTAGACCCAGTCATCAGTAAGTCAGTATTCAAAAACTAGTATTCAGAATTCATATTCAATGTTACTGTGATTCTAGTTTTGGTTTGTGCGTTCATGCATATATCCCCATTCAGTACTCTCATGTTATTCAGTAGAGTTATATTCATGCATAAGCCCTTGCATTTAGCCTTACCTTATCTAGCATATCAGTACATTCAAAGTACTGACACATACTTTCCTGCACTATGATGTCTTATACCATAGGTTCAGACGTACGAGATCCAGAGCAGCCATAGCCGTCCAGACTCAGTCAGCAACAGTAGACATAGCAGTGAGTCCTCTTCATTCGAGGTTGATTCATATTTTATTATTGAATTAGATTTGATTTATTTTCAGCAGATAGAGTTAGTTGGGGACATGTCCCATCAACTCCATAGTTCTGATAGTTTAGAGGCTTTTCAGATAGATGTATCAGTATTCAGTTTTCAATTTTGAGTATTTTAGACATTCTGAACCTTATGGAAAGTTTCCGCTAGTTTTTTGCATTTATTTCAGTATATTATGCAGTGCTTGGTTACAGGTACCAGTAGAGGGTTATCTTGTGGTCCTTCGATATCATGAGCACCGTGTGGCATTCTGGTTCCGAAAAATATGGATGTTAGTCATCCACCTCAGCCTGTAGATCCTGAGAATGAGAATGTGTCACATGTAGAGTTTTGGGCAGCTTTTCAGGTGCTAGCTCAAGCTGTGACAACTAGTGGTCAGGGAAACCATTAGGCTGTAGCCCCACCTCTACAAAATAAGGGTTTAACTGCAGCCAGAATCAGAGATTTCATGAAAATAAACCCGCCAAAATTCTTTGGATTAGTAGTAAGTGAGGACCCACAACTTTATCTTAATGAGGTGAAGAAGATCACCCAAATTATACATATGTCTGAGAAGGAGAGTGTAGAATTAACATCCTATAGGTTGAAAGATGTTTCTCATAATTGGGTAGCGATGTGGAAGAAGGGGAAGGGGAAGGATGTAGCTTCCATGAGTTGGCAGGTGTTTTAAGATGCATTTTTAGATAAGTTTTTCCCACTTGATATTAGAGAAGATAAGGTAGAAGAGTTCATGAACCTAAGGCAAGGCTCCATGATAGTGAAGGATTATTTCCTTAAGTTCAACCAGTTAGCTAAGTATGCTCCTGAATTGATGGCTAACCCTAGATCTAGCATGAGCAAGTTTGTGATTGGTGTATCCGGGTTGGTGTTGAAGGAGTGTAGGACTGCTATGCTTAATAGAGATATGGATCTTGCTAGACTAATGATGCATGCTCAGTAGATTGAGGCTGATAAATCGAAAGAAAAAAAAAGAGTGAATAAGAAAGCCAGAACAAGTAGGTATATTTTCTCTTAGGCAGGATCACAGGGTGGTAACCATTCTCAACATAGTCAGAAGTTTTTATTCCCATCTCCATCCTCAGCTAGTGTACCTATACAAAACTTCAGGGATTTCAATTATGATGAAGCGCCAGGCTCCAAAGCCTAAAGTAGCATGAGAAGTAAGCATACCTATCTGCTTTGTGAAGAATGTGGCAAGAATCACCTAGGTGTGTGTAAAGCAGGAAGCAAGGTATGTTTTGGATGTGGTAAGCCAGGCCATAGGATTCGGGAGTAAGAGTGCTAGCATAGAAGGGAAAATATTTACGTCAGCAAGGCACCAATAGTGGTCAGCGTCAGAATAGATTTTATCCACTGCAGACCTGTCATGATCTGAAAGGTTCCCCTAACATAGATTCGGGTACGTTATAAGTCCTTTATATTTATGCTTAGCAATTTAGCAGTCAGACAGTCAGATTCGTATAGTTTGTTTTCTCATCTTTTCATCTAATAATTCTATCTGAAATCTCAAGAAAAGATAGCTATTTCAAGGTAGAAAGTCCTAGTAGTTGCAAGATAAGTTCAGTTCATGAGTCATGCATTAGTTTCAGATTCTCGAGGTTCAGTTATGATACAGGTCGTAGGTTCCTTGTGCATCGCCTCAGTTTTATCAAGTATGTCATTGAAGTAAGTGTTCTTAGAGGGACATAGTGTCCCAAGGGGGAGATACCCTATAACTCCCCGATGGTTTTCATTCCTTAAACCTATTCAGTTTTATGCTCAGATCCTCATTACAAGATTTACATCAAATATCATTACATAGTCAGTTATTCTTTCAAGAGTCAGTTCAGTCAGACATTCATGCATTAGATATGCATGTTCAGTAGAAGAAGCTCATCTTATCAGAAATTTCAGAAAGGCTTTTATGAAAATAACTCAATCACGCATCAGATATGCATATTCAGTATAAAAACTCAAAATGTCAGTAGTTCCAATCATATAGTCATGTTTCAGATGCTCATGTCCAGTAAGTAAGTTCAGCCTGCTATTATTCTTAGCCTAACCAACCTCATTCGAGGATGAATGTTCCCAAGGGGGAGATATTGTAATACCCCAAGAATCCCAACCGATAGTATAACCATGCTTCAAGCAGATGAAAAATAAATCTTAGTGTTTTGGTAGTTTTATGATCAAGTTTGATGCGTATTAATTCCTTAAATACGTCCTAGCTATTAGAAGAATCAAAACATCCCTTACTGATTGAATTCTAGAGAAGGATTTTGGTATAGTCAAATTCAAATGAGAATATCTAATATTATACTATGAATTTTTGATCTCATGACCTACCAATAGATATATAATTGAATTAACTTTCCAACGATACCAATTTTACCAAATTCCACTATCAGAGTAAAAAGTTATAGCCGTTTTACTGAGAGTTATTCAAGCTGCCCAGGAGCGACGGGCAAGCTGACGGACCGTCAAGTCAGCGATGGACCGTCACTTTTCTTGTTGCAACTAAGGCATTAAGGCCATTTTCTGGCCCAGAAATGATGGTTGAAGTGACGTTCAGTCACTAGAGTGACGGTCCATTGCCCAGACCATCAACTTTGTCCGAAACAGCGCTGAAATGATGTTTTAAAGGGCTTTTTGGGATTTTTTTTTTCCACCATTTTTAACCCCTAATTACATCAAATCAAATCACATAACTCCTCATTCATCCATAACATCAAAATTAGGGTTTCTTTCAAGATCAAAACCCAAGAAAAATATTCAAACCCTTCTTCAAGAAACTAAGAAATTCAAGTTCTTCAAGCTCAAAAACCATCAAGAAAACATCAAGATCTGTGTTTACCAATCCAAGAACATTCAAAGAACATTAGTAATCTTTCAAGATTCAAGATTTTGAGGTATGTTAGATGTTGATTCTTGGGTTCCTTCCACCCAAGAAGTTCAGGAATCCTTCTCAAAATTTTAAAGTTTATGTATTTATGAGCTTTCATGATTTATGTGAATTAAAGTTCATGATTATGTATTGTTGAGATTAAATTTATGAATTAGACTACAAGTTTCTAGAATTGATTCTAGTATGTGATAAATTGTGTGATGTTCATGATAAACCCTCTTCAAGTTGCATGTTGATTGATGTATCCATGATAATTAGGTGTAGAAATTGTTGAATAACCAAAGCATGCTCCCCATATGTTTGATAAATTGCTTATGTGAAGAAATTAGAGTCATTATAGCATGTTGACAAGAAATCCCCAAATTATGTGCACTTGAATGCATGTTAAGTGTTTGGTACATTCCTTCTTGAATGAGTTATGAGACAATAGCATGCCTTCCTATATGTAATGACCCAAAATCTCATCTCGAAGAGTCACACGGTGCTTAAGGCTACAAGTAGCTCCAAGCTAACCCTTCGAGCCTATTACTACCTCTATCTCTTTGGGACATCAATGCAAGCAATAAAACTATAATATCTATATATATCATCTCACGAACTAAAATATCTAGGAACATAGTCCGAAATATCAATACTGAAAGTCTAAAACACAACTGGTAGTCTAGTCTGAAAAAGTCTCTACTACTCAAACTGAAGAGCCATTGGGACAAACCCTCAACTGACTCAGACTGGTATAAAAGCAATAAAAACTGAGAATGTAAGAAAATTAGGTCCTCAAACCAAGAGGACTCACCAACTGTGGGATGTAGGCAAAGGACCTCGAGAATCACAGTCATTGCTAAGTCTAAGCACCTGGACCTACATTATAAGACAATGTAGCACATAGACATATATATGGATCAACACTTTGGGAATGTACTGAGTATATGGGGGTGTATGCATTTACATAAAACAATATCAATACTCTTTAATAATATCATGCTTGCAATTAGGAATGACCCACATAGCTTGAATAAGTCCAAAATGTAAAACTCATAAATTATGAATTATGAACCATGTTTCACAAATCTCATAAGTCATTATACTTTATCTTTAAAATCTGTACTCTTCTCTTATTCCCAGTACTCATAAACTAAAGGAAACTTTAAACAATCCTTTCAAACTCATACTTTTATCTCATGAAGAGTAAAACTTTTTGAATACTTAAGAACTCAGGACTTTAAGAAACTTTAAGACTTGGGAACTCTGTGACTCTTTGAATTACATAACTTTGGGAACTCTAGAACCCTTTTAGAATCGGGATACTTGGAACTCGGGAGTTTCTTCAAACTGAGATAAACGATGTGAGCTACATGGAGTTCAATATCTCGCCCACTTTGGGGAGAGCTACTGTATCCTTGCCATCGGAGTAGAACTTCATATTTAGTAATCACTATCTCGGCCTTGGGCCTATAAATCTCGAACCTACGGTGGCACGAGTTCTGGTGCATGAGACCTTGGAATCATACCCAAATTGATGCTAAATACTACTCCCATACTCAACTCAAAAATCTTAGGAAATTCACCTCAAAATAACTCGAGGGTCTATAATGAATACCAAAACATAATTCTATTTGATTTAAATCATACTCAATGTGGATTTCAACTCCATTATGACCAAAAAGGCCAAATCAGTCTCCATAATATCAAAGTACTCAATTCATGGGTGCTTATAGCACAAAATTTCATAAAATTGTAAACCTTAAGTGCGGCTTAATGACCCATAATCAAATCCCAAGTTAAGACTCATCAAAATGCATACTAGATGTCATAAGGGTTCATAAATCATATAGAAATCTAGAACTTTTAGCAATTTGCCTTGAAATATATACATACTCATGTACTTCAATTTCTAGAACATTAGAACTATTAAAATCTCAAGGAATAACAACATAGGGTATAAACCCAGCTTCAATTTCTTAAGAAAACAAGTAAAATCATGCTATTTGACTTTCAATTCATGGGAAACATCAAAATCTTGCAATTTATGAAAATGGGTGAAAAACCCTGACTCAATACATGTAAAATCTTATAAATTGCAGAAACTTGTAGTCTAAAATAAGCCTTTGGGCACAAGGTTGAAAGGATTACCCTTGTTCAAAACCCCACATACCTTAGATTGTGAAATTAGATGAACAAGCTTGTTTGAAACTCTTCTTCTTAATCTTAAGAGGGGTTCTTGAAGCCTTTGACTTGGGGAACTCAAATCTCAACTCAATTTGTAAAATCTATATTGAGTTCATGAATTTATTGGAGAAGGATTTTGGGTTTGTTGTTGATGAAGAAACCTTAGCCTTTGGATGTTTTGGGAGATAATAAAGCCATCTTCCTCATTTTGGATATATCTGATTGTAAAAAGGGTGGGAAAAGACCAGAAAGCCCTTTTAAAAAATGAATTGAAAATACTAAACGAGATATGTGACTGCAGGGTGTGACGGTCCGCTGGAGGCCCGACAATCCTCGATCCTGACTGTCGTACCTAGGCCAGAAACTTAATTTCTATCTCGACTGCGATGATCGAGTGCGATGGTCCATTTCTATCCTGACAATACGTTGGCCTTATCCATTGCACTTCGCCAGTGAGTTAGTTTTCTGCCTCATTGCGACGGTCTGGGCGATGGTCCATCTCTTGTCCAACGGTCCGTCAGCCCCTTCCATTGCACTTGGGCGGTTCAGACTGCCTTCTTTAATTTGGCTATATCTTCTTACTCTGACATCAAAATTTGACAAAATGGGTATCGTTGGAAAGATAATTCAATTTTCCATATGATAAAAAGTCATTTTTAGGAAAATTCAACAAGGTTAAAACATTATTCACTTTAGAAGTCACTTCTCAATCTTTTAGGGATGAAATTATACTTCACTTGACACACTCTAAGGCTATAATTTGCGGGGTTTTACAATATCTCCCCCTTTGAAACATTCGTCCTAGAATATCGCTAGTTAGACTAGGGATACAGAAAAACTGAGTACACATAGCTGAATAAATTTGCTAAACGGGCTCAAAATCTTTCTAAAATCTTGAATACTTTGGAAATCGCAAGAACTCGTGTAAGAATAGATACATAGTTGAAGTTTAGATTAGAAGGGTTGAATTAAGGAAGAATAATAGCTTCGGCTTGATATAAACTCACGAAAAATAGGTGTGGGTACTTGGCTCACATGTCTGCTTTTGCCTCCCAAGTAGCGCCCTCAACTGACTGGTTCTGCCACAAAAATATTATCAAGGGAACCTCTTTGTTCCTCAGTCTATTGATCTTGAAATCTAGACTCTCAACAGGAACCTCATCAAATGAAAGACTATTCTGAATATCAGCACTCTTTGATGGATCTACTATAGCGGAATCAGCAATATACTTTTTAAGCATGGAGACATGAAAAATAGGATGAATAGCTGACAATTCTGCGGGCAACTCAACTTCATAGGCTACTTTCCTAAAACGACTTAAAACTCTATACGAGCCAACATAACGGGGACTAAGCTTCCTTTTTTTCCCAAACCTCTTCATCCCTTTCATGGGTGAAACCTTCAAGTACACCAAGTCATCTACCTCAAACTCAAGATATTTTCTCCTCACATAGGCGTATGACTTTTGATGACTCTGAGTTGTCTTCAACCTTTCTCTAATCAACTTTACCTTCTCTATGGCCTCAAATACTACATCAAGTCCAACCAAAAAAGCTTCAGTCATTTCAAACCAACCTATGGGTAATCTACATCTTCTACCATACAAATCCTCAACTGATGCCATCTCAATGCTAGCATGATAACTGTTGCTATAAGCAAACTCTATCAATGGAAAATGCTCATGCCAACTACCTTTAAAGTAAAGAGCACATTCTCTCAGAATATCCTCCAAAGTCTGGATGGTCCTCTTAGCTTGACCATTTATCTGTGGATGAAAAGCAGAACTCAAATAATCTTGGGTACCAAGACCCTTCTGAAACGTTCTCCAAAACTGCAAAGTAAACTGAGTACCCCTATCCAAAATGATAGAAAAGAGAACTCCATACAGCCTGACTAACCCTCAGATATACAATCTAGCATAATCCTCAGTTGTATAAGATGTATGCACAAGAAAGAAATGCACGGACTTAGTCAGCCTGTCTACAATAACCCAAATCGAATCATAATGATGTCGTGAAAGAGGTAAACCAGTTACATAATCCATATTCACCTCTTCCAATATCCAAGTGGGTATACCAAACTCTTTCATCACACCACCAGGTATATGGTGCTCTACCTTAACCTGTTGGAACATTGCACACTTCACTACAAACTCACCTATATCCTTCTTCATAACACTCTACCAATAGATTTCCCATAAGTTGCGGTACATCTTGGTAGTGCCGAGATGAATAGAATACCTCACGCCATGTGCTTCAGCCATAATCCTCTGCCTCAGATTATCAACACACGGAACACACAATCTACCCTGCAATCTCAATACACTATCTCCTCCTTGGGACAAAACCTCTACCTTTTGGTCCTTAACTAACTTCTTCAGTCTGGCCAAACTAGGATCCCTGTCTTGCTTCTCCTTCACTTCCGAAACTAAAGAGAATTATGAACTACTCTGCACCAAGATACTCCCCTCAACTGAATCAAGCAACCTAACATCCAGTCTAGACAAACGATGCACATCATGAGCCAACTCTTTCTTACCTTTCTCTACATGAATAACACTACCTATAGACAATCTACTAAGGGCATCTGCCACTATATTAGTCTTGCTTGGGTGATACAACACACTCAAATCATAGCTCTTTAACAATTGTAACCACCTCCTCTACATAAGATTCAACTCCCTCTAAGTAAACACATACTGCAGGATCTTATGATCCGTAAACACATCAATATGAACATCATACAAATAGTGTCTCTACATTTTCAAAGCAAAGACCACAACAGCTAACTCAAGATCATGGATTGGGTAGTTTTTTTCATACGGCTTCAGCTGTCTAGAGGCATAGGCTATAACTTAACCTCTTTGCATCAACACACAACCCAAACCAACTCTAGAGGCATCACAATACACCACAAAACTATCTGTACTATCAGGCAAAGTCAACACAGGGGCTAAAGTAAGTCAAGTCTTCAAATCTTGAAAACTCTTCTCACAGGAATCTGACCACTGGAATTTAACTTTGTTTTGGTTCAACGGGGTCATGGGAGATGCAATAGAAGAGAAACCTTCAACAAAATAGCAGTAGTAGCCAACTAGACCAAAGAAACTCCTAATTTCAGATGGGGAAGTAAGTCTAGGCCAATTTTTTATAGCTTCTATCTTTTGGGGATCAACTCTAATGCCTTCAGCTGAAATGATATGACCCAGAAAGGCTACTAATCTTAGCCAAAATTCATACTTGTTGAATTTGGGGAACAATTGGTGATCTCTAAGAGTTTGCAAGATAATTCTAATATGATTTGCATGGTCATCCTCAGTACGGGAGTAAACAAGAATATAAACTAAGAACACTATGACAAACATATCAAGATATTGCTTAAACACTCTATTCATGAGATCCATAAAGGTGTTGGAGAATTGGTTAGCCCAAAAGACATGACTAGAAATTCAAAGTGACCATAGCTGGTTCGGAAGGCTATTTTAGGAACATCACTTTCCCTCACTTTAAGTTGATAATAGCCAGATCTGAGGTCTATCTTGAAGAAATAACTTGCACCTTGCAACAAATAAAACAGGTCATCAATTCTCGAAAGAGAACACTTATTTTTTACTGTGACCTTGTTAAGCTGACGATAGTCAATACACATACGCGAAGAACCATCTTTCTTTTGCATAAATAGAATACGTGTGCCCCAAGGAGAAATACTAGGCCTTATGAAACCTTTATCTAAAAGATCTTTAAGTTCCTCTTTCAACTCTTTAAGCTCCACAGGTGCCATATGGTATGGCAGGATAGAAATAGGCTGAGTGCTGGGAAGATAGTAAATCCTGAATTCTATCTCTCTATCTAGAGGTACCCTGGGAGATCTTCTAAAAACACATTAGGAAACTCATTAACAATGTTGACCGACTGAATAGTTGGAGCCTCGAGCTTAGTGTCTTTAACTCTAACTAGGTGATAGATGCAACCTTTGGACATTAGCTTTTTGGCTTTAAGATAGGAGATAAAATGACTTTTGGGAGATACTGGACTCCCGGACCACTCAAAAATTGGTTCATCAAGAAACTGAAACTTGACCATACGGGTACGCCAGTCTATAGATGCATAACAAGAATGGAGCCAATCCATACCAAGAATAAGGTCAAAATCGACCATGTCTAACTCTATCAAATCGGCAAGCATGACTCTATGAAAAAAAGTAACAGGACAATTTCTATACACTTGCTTAGAAATAACTGACTCCCCTACTGGAGTAGAAACTAGGAAAGGCTCAGGAATCTTCATGGGACTCATTTCAAATTCATAGCTATAAGTGGGGGCATATAAGAGAAACTTAACCCGGGATCCAACAACACATAAACATCAAAGCAAAAGACATGGAGCATACCAGTAACAACATCGGGAGAATCCTCCTACTCCTGATGGAATGGTAAGGCATAGACTCTGTTCTGGCGCTAATCGCCAGCAGTGCTAGATAAAGCGCCCTGAGCAGAGGCAGGACGGGCTACAGGAGCTAGAGCACTAGTAGTCTATGTCTGAGGTTGGGCATCTCTGTTCCCTTGCCTAGCATGCGGACAATCTCTAAGTCTGTGGCCCAGCTTTCCACAACCAAAATAACCCTTCTGATCTGCTAAACACTCATCGGGATAGTCCCTATCACACTTAGCACAAGGAGAATAGTGGGGTCTGTTACTTATACTGTTCTGCAACCTAGACATAGAAGACCTGTTCCCTTGCTCCTGCCTGTCTCTAGGCATGAGAGCATAGCTGATGAAGGCGCTAGCATAGACGTACAACTCTGGAACTGTGGGCGGTTCCTTCCATGGGACCTAGCCTGACTATACTCATGCTACTCAGATCTAGCCCTCTTGTTACCCCTCACTCTATCTCTCTCCCTTATCTTATCTACCTCTATATGTTATGCATGTATCATCAACCTAGATCCTCCATATCCCTATTCAGCATCTCAATCCTACACTCTTTCAGCACCAAATCGGAACACCTATCACGAACTTGCTCATACTAGCTCGGGTGTCAGCAATCAAATTAGGAGAATACTTAGCTAACTGGTTAAACTTTAAGCAGTACTCATTAATAGTCATGGAACCCTACCTTAAGTTCATAAACTCCTCAATCTTTGCTTCCCTCATCTCAAGTGGAAAGAACTTATCCAATAATGCATCTTGAAATACATGCCAAGTCATAGAAGCAACACCCTTACCTCTACCCTTCTTTCATGCTACAACCCAGTCATAAGCAATGTCTTTCAACCTATGTGATCTTCCTCACCACCTCAAGGTATAAATGGGGGTCTTTGAGTTTTAGACCCATAAAACTCTGGCGGATTCATCCGCACGAAATCACGAATGCTAGCAGCTGCTAAATCACCTCCCTATTGATTGGAAACTATGGCCTAGTTATTGGCTTGAACATTAGCGGTGACTGCTTGGGCTAACGCCTGAAAGGCCACCTGAAACTCGGCATGAGACACAGTCTCAGTCAAGGGATCAACAGGCTGAGGTTGCTCATTGTTGTTTCTGTGGGCGTTCGCTCTTCAGGGAGGCATTTTCTGAAAATAGGAGAGCACAAATTATTGGATGATAGGGACAACTGTAGGCACAATAGAATCTAAAAGAAAGAAACAACTTTTTCCTAAAACGTCTTGTATCCCCTTGCTTATAGATGTGGCGCACTACACACCGATGATCAAGACTCTACTTAACGTGGCTTGTCAGACTCCCTAGGACTCCTAAAACCTTAGTCTCTAATACCAAGTTTGTAACGATCCGAAATCTCATCTTGAAGCATCACACGTTGCTTAAGGCTAAAGGTAGCCCCAAGCTAACCCTTCATGCATATTATTACCTCTATCTCCCGCTTTAGGACATCATGTCAAGAAATAAAACTATAATATATATTTATCATCTCACGAACTGAAATAACTGGGAACATAGTCTGAAATATCAATACTGGAAGTCTAAAACACAAATGGTAGTCTAGTCTGACAAAGCCTCTACTACTCAAACTGAATATTCATTAGGACAAACCCCCAGCTGACTCAGACTGATATAAAAGCAATAACAACTGATAATCTAAGAAAAGTAGGTCCTCAAACCATGAGGACTCACCAACTGTGGGATGTAGGCAAATGCACTCGAGAATCATAGTCACTGCTAAATTTGAGAACCTAGACCTACATTATAAGATAATATAGCACATAAACGTATATGTGGATCAGCACTTTGGGAATATATTGAGTATATGGGGGTGTATGAATTTACATAAAACAATATCAATACTCTTTAATAAAATCATGCATGCAATTAGGAATGACTCACATAGCCTGAATAAGTCCAAAATGTAAAACTCATAAATCATGGATAGTGAAGCATGTATCACAAATCTCATGAGTCATTATACTTTAGCTTTAAAATCTATACTCTCCTCTTATTCTTAGTACTCATAGACTAAAGGAAACTTTAAACAATGTTTTCAAATTCATACTTTTATCTCATGAAGAGTAAAACTTTTTGAATACTTAAGAACTCAGGACTTTAAGAAACTTTAATACTTGGGAACTCTGTGACTCTTGGAATTGCATAACTTTGGGAACTCTAGGACCCTTTTAGACTCGGGATACTTGAAACTCAGGATTTTCTTTAAACCGAGATAAACCATGTAAGCTACATAGAGTCCAACGTCTCCCCCACGTTGGGGTGAGCTATTCTATCCTTACCATCAGAGTAGAACCTCATATTTAGTGATCACTATCTCGAACTTGGGCCCATGAATCTCAAACCTACGATGGAACATAGTTTTGGGGTTTGAGACCTTGGAATCATACCCAACTTGGTGCTAAATACTACTCCAGATTCAGCTCAGAACTCTTAGGAAATCCACCTCAAAATAACTCGAGGGTCTATAATGAATACCAAAACATAATTCTATTTGATTTAAATCATACTCAATGTGGATTTCAACTCCATTATGACCAAAAAGGCCAAATCAGTCTCCATAATATCAAAGTACTCAATTCATGGGTGCTTATAGCACAAAATTTCATAAAATTGTAAACCTCAAGTGCGGCTTAATGACCCATAATTAAATCTCAAGTTAAGACTCATCAAAATGCATACTAGATGTCATAACGGTTCATAAATCATATAGAAATCTAGAACTTTTAGCAATTTGCCTTGAAATCTCTACATACTCATGTACTTCAATTTCTACAACATTAGAACTATTAAAATCTCAAGGAATAACAACATAGGGTATAAACCCAGCTTCAATTTCTTAAGAAAACAAGTAAAATCATGTTATTTGACTTTCAATTCATGGGAAACATCAAAATCTTGCAATTTATGAAAATGGGTGAAAAACCTTGATTCAATTCATGTAAAATCTCATAAATTGCAGAAACTTGTAGTCTAAAATAAGCATTTGGGCACAAGGTTAAAAGGATTACCCTTGTTCAAAACCCCACATACCTTAGATTGGGAAATTAAATGAATAAGCTTGTTTGAAACTCTTCTTCTTACTCTTGAGAGAGGTTCTTAAAGCCTTTGACTTGGGGAACTCAAATCTCAACTCAATTTGTAAAATCTATATTGAGTTCATGAATTTATTGGAGAAGGATTTTGGGTTTTTTCTTGATGAAGAAACCCTAGCCTTTGGATGTTTTGGAAAATAATGAAGCCATCTGCCTCATTTTGGATATATCTGATTGTAAAAAGGGTGGGAAAAGACCAACAAGCCCTTTTAAAAATGAATTGAAAATATTAAACGGGATATGTGACTGCAGGGTGTGACAGTCCATCGGAGGCCCGATAATCCGTCGGTCTTGATCGTCGTACCTAGGCCAGAAACTTACTTTCTATCTCGACTGCGATGATGGGGTGCGATGGTCCGTTGCTAGCCTGACAGTACATCAGCCCTATCCATTACACTTGGCCAGTGAGTCAGTCTTCTGCCTCATTACGATGGTCTAGGCGACGGTCCGTCTCTTCTCCAACGGTCCGTCGGCCCCTTCTATTGCACTTGGACGGTTCAGACTGCCTTCTTTAATTTGGCTATATCTTCTTACTCTGACATCAAACTTTGACAAAATGGGTATCGTTGGAAAGATAATTCAATTTTCCACATGATAGAATGTTATTTTTAGGAAAATTCAACAAGGTTAAAACATTATTCACTTTAGAAGTCACTTCTCAATCTTTTAGGGATGAAATTATACTTCACTTGACACACTCTAAGGCTCAGACTACGAGGGAAATTTGTGGGGTTTTATAATATCTCCCCCTTTGAAACATTCTTCCTCGAATGTCACTAGTTAGACTAGGAATACAGGAAAAACTGAGTACACATAGCTGAAGAAATTTGCTAAACGGGCTCAAAATCTTTCTAAAATCTTGAATACTTCGGAAATTGCAAAAACTCGTGTAAGAATAGATACATAGCTGAAGTTTAGATTAGAAGGGTTGAATTAAGGAAGAATAATAGCTTCGGCTTGATATAAACTCACGAAAAATAGGTGTGGGTACTTGGCTCACATATCAGCTTCTGCCTCCCAAGTAGCGCCCTCAACTGACTGGTTCCGCCACAAAAATATTATCAAGGGAAACTCTTTGTTCCTCAGTCTATGGATCTTGAAATCTAGACTCTCAACAGGAACCTCATCAAATGAAAGACTATTCTGAATATCAGCACTCTTTGACGGATCTACTACAGGGGAATCAGCAATATGCTTTTTAAGCATGGAGACATGAAAAATAGGATGAATAGCTGACAATTCTGTGTCAACTCTACTTCATAGGCTACTTTCCTAACACGGCTCAAAACTCTATACGAGCCAACATACTGAGGACTAAGCAGGGTATGATGGTCCGTCAGAGGCCTGACAGTCCATCGGTCTTGATCGTCGAACCTGGGCCAGAAAATTACTTTTTGTCTCAACTGCGATGATGGGGTGCGATGGTTCGTCCCTAGCTCGACGGTCCATCGGCCCTCTCTATCGCACTTTGCTAGTGAGTCGGTCTTCTTCCTCATTGTGATGGTCTGGGTGACGGTCCGTCGCTTGTTTGATGGTCCGTCGACCCCTTCCGTCGCACCTGGGTGGTTCAAATTGCCATCTGTAATTTTTCCATATCTTCTTACTCTGACATTGGATTTTAATGAAATATGTATCGTTGGAAATATAGTTTAATTTCCCACATGATAAAAAGTCTTTTTTAGGAAAATTCAACAATATTAAAACATTATTCACTTTGGAATTCACTTCTCAAACTTTTAGGACTGGAATTACACTTCACTTGATACGCTCTAAGGCTCAGACTATGAGGTAACTTTGCGGGGTCTTACTTGGTTGGACTCTACTAGTTCATATTGGGGTCATGTCGGTTAGATGACTACCTCCCATAGTCTCAGTTTCAGAATCAGTCTCAGTAAAAAAACTCAGCTCAATAGTACAGGTTCAGGACTGTTAGATACAGTCGATCAGTATTATTAACATTAAACTCAGTTATCACCCGCTAGATAGGATTTATCTCAGATTTAGTCAGATCATATTCATTATCAGTATATTCAGAGATCACCCATTAGATAGGACTGATCTCAGATTTAGTTAATTATTCTTATTATCATTAGATTCAAAGATCACCCGCCAGATAGGACTAATCTCAACCTCAATCCTCAGTTATCAACATCAGTAGTTTCAGTTATTTAGTTTCCCAGAATTAGTAAGATCATATGTCAGTAAAGCAGCACTTGAAACTTAGTATTCAGTGTCACTATGATTTCAATTATGGTTTATGCATCCATGCATGTATCCTCATTTAGTATACTCAGATTATTTAGTCAGTATTATTCATGCATATGAACCCTTGAATTTAGCCTTACCTCATCTAGCATACCAGTACATTCTTACGTACTGACACATACTTTTTTGCGCTATGGTGTTTTATACCATAGGTTCAGAAACACGAGATCCAGATTACCCTTAGCAGTTTAGATTCAGCCAGAAGTAGTAGACTTAGCAGTGAGTCCTCATCATTCGAGGATGTTCTATTATTTCATTATATTTCTAGAATAAGTATTTTAGTAGATGGAGTTAGTTAGGGGATTATCCCGTCAAGTCCTTATTCATACAATTTAGAGGCTTTTAGACTAGATGTTTAGATAGTTGCTTTAGTATTTTTGATACTTTATTATGTTGTATTTTAGTTTTTAACCCTATTTTAAGTTTCCGCCAGTTGTTTTCTGCATTTTTATAGTATATTATGCAGTTCTCAGTTACAAGTTCCAGAAAAGGGTTAGCTTGTGGTCCTTCAGAATTATAAGAACCGTGTACCATCCAGGGTTGAGAATTTGGGGTGTTACAAGCAGGGCCCTCATCAGCCTCTACATCTCTCTGAACATCCTTGTTCTCACGGTGACCAACTCTCTCTGCAGGTTGTTAACCTGCCTCTGAAGTTCCCACACGGTGTCGTGTAGAATAGCAATGTCCTAAAAAGAATCATCCATATCTAGAACAAGCATGAATTTACAAAAAACGTAAACTCAAAAGTAAAGAAAAGAGTCTAGATGTAATACAGCATATTATACCAACTGGTAGATTTACACCAAAAAAAACTTACCTCAACGAGAAAGGAATATGCTCTTTGAATAGAAGTAGTTGAAGATGTAATTCAAAAAGAAAAAATGCAAGAAATAAACAAAAGTGGAGTAGAATAAAGATTTAGGAAGGACCTATTTATAGAGGATTGAATCTGAATGTGAGGCAAAAAGGCACTACTGTTCAACTCCATTGTATTAATTACATTCAAACTGCTGGATTTTTCTTTTCGGTGAAAAATTAAGACTTTTTATTTTACATTCAAACTTCTCACCTTTTTAAAATGGTTTGATACTTAATAACAACTGTTATTGTTAAGATGTTGAAACAAATCGTCCATCTATCACAACATCTAACCCACTATCGTAACATATTTACCATCTATTGTAATAAATGGTCTGTGTGTGCAACAGATGTTGATTCATCAGTTGCAATAGATGGGAAATTTAATTCATCAGCTATTTTAAATATGTTAGACAAAAAGTCACGACTGTTTACCTCTTTTTTAATAATTATCACTTGCGTGCAGATGAATAACATTGTCTGACATTGATGGGGTAGGAAAAATAAGGTGCATGCAGATGAATGGATCCACTTTCATGCGTGTGAGTTCTGTATTATTGATCAGGCTATTATGATAGACACACATAAAGTTCAATGATCTTGTGAATGTAGTTTTTACCGATTAGTCATTGATCTTTCAAATAAGATCCTGTATTTTATAGTTTAGCTTGGTAGGTGCGAACTAATAAGGCCGAAGGGTTCCAAGACGGTGGTGTCGATACTAACAGCTCTCAAGCGCACACACAAGTGTACGTGATCTTATCAAGTAGTAAAGTGGCCTTCAAGAAGCTAAGTATCGATCCCACAGGGACTTGTGTCGACAACTACCCAATTCGAGTTTAACAATTGAGAAAAAATAAACAATAATGATTTAGAATTGAAAACTACAAAGAAAACTAAACTAATGTGGAAAAGTAATGACTCCGGACAATCAATGGATAGAAGCCCAGGGTTAAGGCTTATGAACAATCATACTACGTTATGGAACTCTAATCGTTTTACTGAATTTGGACCTCACATCTACATCGTTGAACGGGGATGTAATGATCTAATTAAGTGTATTAAGCTATCATCCTACGTTAGAATCAAGTAAGGCTTCTAGGTACATACCTGTCCTAGATGCTAATTTGAAATTCTTATTTTATAAAAGACTACGAACCTTACCTTGCTTATTCCTATGTTCTATCGCCCTATTTCCTCTCCCGAGATCAAAAGATTGACAATTGATGTATTCGATGGGTAGCTACTCTATAAAATAGTTAAAACAAGAATAAACAAACAACCAATAATGATAATCAAATCAATAAACTTAATTCAAAATGAAAGTAGTCATGATCTTGGCCTTAACCCCGAAAAGGGAGTTTTAGCCTTTAATGGAAATATTCATCATCCAATCCCTTGGATTGATGATACAAACCACGAAAGAAACTAAAATTAAAGAGATATAAACCCTAAAAAGAAGTTTTTGTAGCCTCATTAATCCTCCAAGACGTCCAAAAATGAATAATAATGAGTAAAACTATGTATTTATAGTAAATAACAAGTCCCAAGTCGTATAGGATTCAAATCAGCACTTTTGCCCGTATTTGAAATAGGGTCGTATTGCGAGGGTCATTTTACTTCAGTAGGGGTCTTGACACAGCCTCATCTAGAGGATACACTGTTTTGGCTGTCTTCTGAGTATTTTGGTATGTAGCACGCGCCCATAGAGATTCTCACGCGCTGACACTCTCCCTGGACATTCCAGGTGTCCAAATTGAGTCCAAGTTGTGTATTGTTCTTTCGTTAAGCCATTCCGAGCCTTTTTGAGTTGTTTTGACTTGATTTGAAGCTTATATATCTTCATATATCATTATAATCCATTAAATAAGCATACTATAACATTAAACACAACAATTTAGTGATCAAAACAACACAACATTCAAGACGGTGAACTTGAAACATGAGCTAAGCATAGGCTAAATTCACATAGAGCTTAAGCTTATTGTTTTGACTCTTGTATTAATCCAATTGACCCTTGAACATTATAAAAAAGTTTTTTCACATATAAATACACAATAACAATCTTAGTAACTCATTAAATACATTAGAACCCAACACGATAGACTAGACAAACACCTAGCTCAAGCTAGTCACACTAGTTTTCTCGATTGAACTCTAAATGAACAATTTGAATCAAAACTCATATGAAAATACCATTAAATATTGTAAACACCTAGTTGGACACTTACATGCTTATTTATATCATTATCAGCATATATAGCACATGAATCATCCTTAAAATAAGGCTAAACAAGCTATAATAGCAACGCTAGAATGCATAAATACACCCGACATCACTACCCTACAGTTAAAGCCTTATTCGTCCTCGAACAACTCTTAACTCTAAGAATCATGAGCTGAGGAGACTCCACACTTCCAATACATGAAAGATACTCAAGCTAGTACTACAATGACTACACAGAATGCAAGTTACTACACTAAGCATCTTACAACACAATTGAAAAATCAAGAACACTACTCCAAAACAACCTAGCCTCAAAAATTGACTCACCTAGTTGGAAAACTCATGCTTCTTGTTCAATCAAGGATATCATACAAATCATCCACATTCATCAAACATGTGCCCTCACAACAAGAGAGTTACCCATAATCACTCATAATAATGTAATTTATAACAATGGGTATATAAATCAAATTACACTCACTCTCACAAAGAATTCACGAGTTACACATTATAAACCATAGGCTTGCCCTTAGAATCATACTCCACTAATATTAGAATGTGAAATTTAGGATCAAATAGGTCTTTTTTGGGTTGTAATGTAGGCTAAGGGATGGGTAGGAACTATTTTGGCCAAGAATAGTGACTAACCTCTCTAAGCACTTTAATACACTACATTATACATTTAAAACCAATCTTCAACAACCAAATTACACTTTTTCATGCATCCATATCTTTTGTTTTGCCCCATCTCTTTTAAGCATTTTCATAAACACTTAGTGGGCGTATAGTTTACTACCACATGAATCGATTTTTCTCTTTTTTCACAACCATGACAATATTTCTAGTATAAATTATATCACACCGATCCACCACACATCAAATATAAACACCAATAACTATTACCTTAGGCATGAATTTTGCCTTTTTCTCCTTCAATTTCTCAAAATCTTTACTAAATCAATTTTTTATTGAAGAACTTAGGAGTTTTTTAGAAAAAATTATGGTCTATCAAAGAAGGGATTAGGCTACATATGAGGTTGCCAAAGAAAAGCTGAAGGCTCAATGGGGGTTAACTAGGATAAAACACAAGGGTAGGTAAAAGAAGGTATAAAATAAGGCTATCAAAGAAATGCCTAAATCATCTCCCAAACCCACATTCTTTATTTTGCTTCACACACACACCGGGCAAGTTCTATACATTACATGCAACAAGGAATATACAAAAATCTCACATACATATGGCATATGCTCAACTCAATAGGATCATCATAGACTATTAAACAAAAAATACCATGAATTCAATTTTAAGCCAACAAGAACAAGAGTCACAAACATGAGCCTAAGAGTCTCAAAAGTAGAAATTTCCTCAATCAACATGCTTTTACCAAATAAAACACTTGTATCATGCAATAAAAAAGAGCACCAACAAGAATATCTCACTTATTCCAATTCAAAAAAAATTTAAATTGATCCAAAAAAATAGAAATTTTCCCCACCCCACACTTAAAAATCTATTTTTTCCCCAAAGTAAATTTAAGAGTAAGAGATAGAAATACTCCCTGAGGTCTCTAGTCCTAGCTAATGGTATATTTTTGCATCAAGAAGGTTAGGGGACCCCACATTCAGTCTTTGCCATGCTCTTTAGCTCAGATTTCCAGTACTCAGCCTTCTCATAAACCTGTGACTCAACAAAAACAAAAACTATGTGAAGTAAAAACTAAAAAAGAAAAAGAAAACATACCTTAGCTTGGGTTGCCTCCCAAGAAGCACCTATTTTAGTGTCGCGCCATGACCCACATCAACTTTTTCCTCCATTTTGAGGATATGAATTTCACTCCCAACTTCACATCTATCTTCTTGCCTTGATCATAGGGAGGTGGTACAAAAATTAAGGAACCGAGTAATAGAATATGCATAGTAAACCACTCGTCCTTAAAGTAAGGTCTGTTCTTATGTTGTTTACCGGTGTAAAATCAAGAACATAGGATTTTTGTTCCTCATCTTCACACTCTTCCACTACTTAAGATGATTCCACAGACAATACATCATCTAAACATAATGTAGAAAAGTGCTTCGAGTGAGGCCCAACAAATCCCACTTCACAATTTACACTATTTTCAACACCCTCACTCATATTCACCTTCTTAATTTCAGTCTCAAAATAAATATGACAACTGAGTGGTTGCGATTCTTGTAGTGGTGGTTGTATCCTCTTAACCTGTTCAACATATTTAGTTTTCAAGTACTTAGACTTCCTCAAATTATCAGCAACTTTGTCTGCAACCGGCTGGGAAGTCAACTTTGCATCTACTTCCTTAGTTGTCTATTGAGCATTGCCCAAAAACATGACTGAATTAGGTTTAAAATCACACATATCTTTAGAGTGATACAGACTGTAACAAACCATATAACAGCTTTTTGGTTGCTCGATAGGTTGGAAACAAGCAGGTCCCCTCCAAACTCTTGGATCAAAATCAGGTCAATAAGCCTCATGGTGGGGTCCTCCACAATAATGACAAGAATCATCATCCCTCGAAAACCATCTATCCAAGACTGACATCTCAAGAAGAGTGTGAGAAAAATAGAAATAAAATAAAATACAAAGAAATTAAAAAAAATCAAAACTACTTATAACTCAATATAGAAAATCTAAAAATAAGATAGTTGCCAATTCAAGTCCCCGGCAACGGCGCCAAAAACTTGACAGCGCTCAAGCGCACACGCAAGTGTACGTGGTCTTATCAAGTAGTAAAATGGCCTTCAAGAAGCCAAGTATCGATCCCATAGGAACTTGTGCTGACAACTACCCAATTCGAGTTTAACAATTGAGATACAATAAACAAAAAAGATTTAGAATTGAAAACTGAAAAGAAACTAAACAAATGCAGAAATTTAATGACTCCGGACAATCAAATGGATAGAAGCCCAGGGTTAAGGCTTATGAACAATCATACTACGTTATGGAACTTTATTCATTAAGTTGCTTATCGTGGTTGTTGATTTGTAGGGTTAGTTGCATGATCATGGTTTCCCAACCTCTAATCCTTTTACCTAATTTGGACCTCACACCTACATTGTTGAGCGGGGATGTAATGATCCAATTAAGTGTATTAATCTAACATCCTACATTAGATTCAAGTAAGGCTTTTAGGTACATCCCTGTCCTAGACACTAATTTGAAATCTTTATTTTATAAAAAGACTACGAACCTTACCTTGCTTATTTCTGTGTTCTATTGCCCTATTCCCTCTCCCGATATCAAAAGGTTGAAAATTGATGTATTCCTAAGGTTAGCTACTCCTTAAAATAGTAAAACAAGAATAAACAAACAACCAATAATGTTAAGCAAATCAACAAACTTAATTTAAAATAAAAGTAGTCATGATCTTTGCCTTAACCCCAGAAAGTGAGTTTTAGCCTTTAATGAAAATATTCATCATCCAATCCCTTGGATTGATGATACAAACCATTAAAGAAATTAAAATTAAATAGATATAAACCCTAAAAAGAAGTTGTGGTAGCCTCCTTAATCCTGTAAGATGTCCAAAAGTGAATAATAATGAGTACAGAGATGTATTTATAGTAAAGAACAAGTCCCAAGCTGTGTAGGATTAAAATCTGCACTTTTGCGCGTATTTGAAATAGGGTCGCGTCGCGAGGATAATTTGACTTAGGTAGGGGTCGTGAGGCCACCTCATCGCGAGGTTACACTATTTTGGCTGTCTTCTAAGTATTTTGGTATGTAGAATGCCCCCATAGAGCTTTGTACACGCCCACACTCTCCCTGGACATTCCAGGTGTCCAAATTGAGTCCAAGTTGTGTATTGTGCTTTCATTAAGCCATTCCTAGCCTTTTAAAGTTGTTTCAACTTGATTTGAAGCTTATATATACTTAATATATCATCATAATCCATTCAAGAAGAATCCTATAGAATTAAACACAATAATTTAGAGCTTACAACAACACAACATTCAAGACTGTGAACTTGAAACACGAGCTAAGCATAGGCTAAATTCACATTGAGCTTAAGCTTATTGTTTTGACTCTTGTCTTGATCCAATTGACCATTGAACATTTTAACCAAGTTTTTTCACATATAAATACACAATAAAAACCTTAGGAACTCATTAAACACATTATAACCCAACACGATAGACTAGACAAACACCTAGCTCAAGCTAGTCACACTAGCTTTCTCGGTTGAACTCTAAATGAACAATTTGAATCAAAATTCATGTGAAAACACCATTAAACTTTGTAAACACATACTTGGAAACTGATATGATTATTTATATAATTATCAACATATATCTCCCATGAATCATCCTCAAAACAAGGCTAAATAAGCTAGAATAGCAACGCTAGAATGCATAAATACACCCAACATCAAATACCCTGTTAAAATTTAATGACGGTTTTGCCCATATTTATGTGTCAAGTTTGGAGAAAGGTTCAAGTTTTTGTCTGCAGTGTAAATATCCAATAGTGATTGGACCAATTTTAATGGTGCAATGGACTTTTGTAAGGCCTCCAAAGCCTCACACTGCAGCAAACAAGAATAGAAAACCAATAGAAATTCCCCTGGTCCAAATTTATATAGATGGGTTGGTTAAGGAGACTATTATACAACAGAAAGTGCTTGGAAGAATACCTATGCGTAAAATAGGAGGTGGAGAAGACCATATATCATCTCAGACCTCGTTTAAGAGAAAACACGGGGAAAATAAAATTGACTTAAAATACAAAAAAACTGAATGAGCTACAAATGTGAAAGTCTATCCAAATATTAAAATCCGTCAGTCAATCTTGAAAAAGAAAAATGTTGAAGAGGACTGGAGCTGGGGATACTTTGCTAGGGACTGCGACTAGAGAGCATGATCTCGATGAAGACACAAAGAGCAGGATCAGAACACTAAGAAAGCATCTTGGTGAGCACAGAGGATTGGTAAGATTTTCAGTCATGAATAAAACCTAAGACAACAACTCCAGAAGTAAAAATAAGAAAAGCCAAGGCATCAATTTCTGAAGTCTAACTTGCATCCTATGACTTATGTTTATGGTTATGATCAGGTCAATGGCAGTAGAAATAAAAAGGTCTGAACTTGGAAAAAAATCCTATGCCTTGTTGCTTCCACTGCCTTTGACCAGACCAAAACCGCAAGCAGAAGGTTTGGGATTCAAGTGTAACTTCAAAAATCGCCACCTTGGCTTGATCCCTTATTTTTACTTTAGGAGTTGTTGGTTCAGGTTTCAATCCTGACCAACAATCTTACCATCATCGGTGCTCACAAAGCAGCAACCTTAGAGTTCTGGTCCTGCATTTTGTTGGTCTTCAATCAGGCCACACTAGCTAGTATCAGTCCCCTAACAAAGTGCATAGCTCCAGTCCACTTAAGAATTTTTCTTTTCAAAATGGACTGATGGATTTTCATTTTTGGATACACTTTCACATTTGCAGCTCTTTCAATTTTTTTATTTTTCTTGTCAATTTCATCAGCCAGTTTTGCTACACTTTTCTTCCAACCCTCTGTTTCTTCTTAAATAAGGTCTGAGTTGATCTATGGTCTTCTTAGTCTCCCTCTTCCCACACAGGTATTCTTCCAATCACCTTCTGCTATATAATAGTCTCCTCAAGTAACCCATCCATATAAATTTGGACCAGAGCAATAACTTTATTTATTTCCATTCTTGTTTGCAGCAGCGTAAGGCTTCGGAGGCCTTTCAAAAGTCCATTGAACCTTAAAATCAGTCCAATCACTATTTGAATGTTTATACCGCTACCAAAAACTTAAACCCTTATCCAAACTTGATACATAAACATTATCAAAATCTTCATTGAACCATAACAAGGCATCGACACCACCTACTAGGTCCCTCATCCTTACCAGTTCAAACCTAACAATCTGAACTGTAAAATGTCATGTCTTGTTTAAAATATTTAACGCCTAATAGGTAAAGAACAAACATTCACAAAATTAGTGTACTGCATGTATATTTTTATGATAGGTTGATCAGTAATACATACCTCCCACATATGAAATAGTTCCATATGCACGAAGCTTATTCCTCTGAACCCATATTTACTCTAGCCTTTAATGTTGGTCAGGAAAAAGTTTATCCAATTTTACTTTCTTTTATCAACAAACAAGAGAAAAACATTTGATGTCAAACAAGATAAGAACAAAATGAAAATTACAAAAGGGTAACACAAAATTGAATGATTCAATAAATGAACCATCTTATGCAATAAATTCTCTATCTATTCAACAGATGAGTCATTCGCTGCAACAGGCGATGCATCTGTGGCAACAGATGGATGACATATTGCAACAGATGGGTCAAATGTTGGCATAAATCAAACCAGCCTTACTACTGGTTTGATTTCTTTCAACAGTTACTTCGTCTGTTCCAACAGCTGATTTATCAATTGCAATAGTTAAGGAAACTGTTGCAATACCACTAACAACATCAACAACAAAGAAATAATACCATATTATCCAACACCATCAATAACACAAATACCACATATTCCAACAACACCAACACCCATTTCATAATAAATAGAAAACTCATAATAGGTAATCAACAATAATAATAATAGATTTAATATCTAATTTAAATAACATACAAAGAAAAAGACGAGAAGGAAAGAGTAAAATTGAACCATACCTGCAATGTCAAAAAAGCAAAGGGATCAGAACATCCATTTCAGTCTATCAAAGATATTAGGGGGATCGATTGAGATTCAAAAGGATCCTCATGCGAAAGAAAAGATAAAAGAGAGGAAAAAGGGAGATAATTGTGTTTACCCTAAATAGGAGATAAAGAGAATTCTGAATCAAAATAAAGAAGAAAGATAAGTTGAGTTAATTTATGACTGAAGGAGAGAGAATTCTAGAGATGGGTTTTAAATATTAATTAATAACTTTTGAAGGGCATGAGGAGATGGTGACATTAAAAAGACAAGATAAGACTACTCAATGAGGAGATTTTTGAGTTATCCAAGTAATATATTTTTACTCGGATAGGAAATTAGGAAATTGCTTTAAGATAAAAAAAAGATCTTAAAAGAAATAAGTCATCTGTTTCAATAGATGATAATTTCTGTTTGAAAATCTCCAATGGCTCAGTCATCTGTTGCAACATATGACAATTTCTATTTGAAATTTTCCAATGGCTCAGTCATCTATCGTAAAGATGCAACACCTATTTGATAATTTACAATAGATAGTTAATCTGTTGCAGCAGATGACTTAATATGTTAAATAAATTCCAACAGACAAGTCATCTGTCGTAATAGATAGCAACACCTATTTGATAATTTACAATATATTGTTAATCTGTTGTAATAGATGACTTAATTTGAGTGGTAAATTCCAACAGATAAGTTATCTGTTGCAACAGGATCAACATTTATTTTTCTACAATTTTGATTGAGTTTATATGTTCAAATACAATTTCAATTGATTTCGCTACAGCTAAGGATAAGTTGATAGGGTCAACTATAACTTCAATAGAGTCTTTGCAATTGCATAATGTTGGTATTTCATTCCTTCCAACCTGAGTCATCGATCTATAACTCTGAGTTGAAACGATTCTTACTAACTCATTATCAAGTTAATACCTAAATTAATTTATCTAGAATTAGGGGTGAGTTCATGGGGTCAACTACAACTTCAATTGAGTCTTTGGCAATTGTATGATGTTGGTATTGCGTTTCTTCCGAACGGATTTGTCGATCGATCACTCCGAGCTGAAATGATTCTTATAAAAATTATCAAGATAATACCTAAATAAATTTAGCTAGAACTAGGTGGTGATTTCATGGGGTCAACTGCAACTTTAATTGAGTCTTTGGCAATTGCATGATGTTGTTATTGAGTTCCTCCCGACCTGAGTCGTCAATTGATCACTACGAGTTGAAACAATTCTTATTAACTTAATTAGGGGTGAGTTCATAGGGTCAACTACAGCTTCAATTGTTTCTTTGGTAATTGCATTTGTTTGTATTGAGTTCCTCCCGACCTAAGTCATCGATTGATCACTCCGAGTTGAAATGATTCTTATAAAATCATTATGAAGATAATACCTAGATTGATTTATGTTGAACTAGGGGTGATTTTATGGGGTCAACTACAACTTTAATTGAGTCTTTGGCAATTGGATGATATTGGTATTGAGTTTCTCCCGACCTAAGTCGTCGATCGATCACTCTGAGTTGAAACGATTCTTATTAACTTAATTAATTATCAAGGTAATATCTAAATTGATTTATCTAGAACTAGGGGTGAGTTCATGGGGTCAACTACAGCTTCAACTGAGTCTTTGGCAATTTCATGATGTTGGTATTGCGTTTCTCCCGACCTAAGTCGCTGATCGATCACTCCGAGTTGAAATGATTCTTATAAAATCATTATCAAGCTAATACCTAAATTGATTTATCTAGAACTAGGGGTGAGTTCATGGGGTCAACTACAAGTTCAATTGAGTCTTTGGCAATTGCATGATGTTTTTATTGAGTTCCTTCCGACCTGAGTCGCCGATCGATCACTCTAAGTTGAAACAATTCTTATTAACTTAACTAATTATCAAGGTAATACCTAAATTTATTTAGCTAGATCTACGATCAACTACAACTTTAATTGAGTCTTTGGCAATTGCATGATGTTGGTATTGCGTTCCTCCCGACCTGAGTCGTCGATCAATTACTCCAGTTGAAACGATTCTTATTACCTCATTATCAAGCTAATCCCTAAAATTCATCAGTGTTCGAGTTGAACTTAATACACTTTATTATGATGAGATGGTTAAAAACTAAGTATATCTTTTAGTATCTAAAAAAATAATTAAGATCAATTCGGACAAAATTAACATTTTCGAAACTTGTCATTCTTTTCCAAATTATAAATCATTCATTTGCAGCAAAAAATATTTTATCATTTCAAATCTTGAGTTCTCACTTTTTTTTCTCTCTCAACAATATAGACAACAACTACTCAACAAATTGCTCAACCATTAACAACAGATTAATTTTCTTCCCATTTTCGACCACATAGGTGTTATTTTTTACTTCATTCTTGCTTGTATCCATTGTTTTGTCTATCTTCGTAGGTAACAGAGTTCAAGAAGAGTTCTATATTTTTTTTTTTAAATTACAGTTTTTAAGTTAATGATGAAAAATAAAATTTTTAGTTGTATTTTCTTCGAGAATGGGTTTACAGTTTAGAGTTTTGATGGTAAAATCCAAGGAAGAACCCGAGAAAACCCAAGTTTTTGTCGCAATGTTCTGTTGACTATCGTAGCATTGGTGGTGGTGGATGTTGGTGGTAGTGGTGGTGGCAATGGTGGTGTTTTTGTGGTGGCTGTTGGTGGTGTTGTTGGTGGCATTGGTTGGTGGTGTTTGTGGTGGCTATTGGTGGTGTTTGTAATGTATTTTTTAAAATCTCTGCATACATCAATTGTAATGTAATTTTTGTTTTTCTGTTGTGTGTAGGTAAAACATGTCTCCTAAAAGAAAAGAAAGTGAATGTGGATCAACTTCTGACCACCTAACAAAAAAGGCTACAGTACAGAGGTATTCAGAGGAGCTTTTTGAACAATCTCAGCCAGGGAATAGTGAAGCTGAGGAAAGATATGAAAATGACGTTGAGGGAGATGGACAAGGGTCTATAGATGGTGATGAGGAAAATGAAAGTGAGGAGAAAGAAGAAGAAGATAAACAAGAAGAGGAGGAAGTAGAAAGTGAGAAAGAGGTTGATGATCAACATGAAGATAATACATCACCAATAGGGCATGAATTAAGATAGAAATCCCAGCATGAGGCTGTCAAAACTATTAGTATTAATAGGTTTCAAGTTACGATATTGATAGATGACCTTGCAAAACTAACAGGTGATCTTGTACTTAAATGTCAGTAGGGGAAAACTTTTGATGAATTTAGGAATATTATGAAGAACGAAAACATAGACGGACTTTTTAAGAAGAGCTGCTTTAGACATTTCTTGAGCTGCCTGAGGACCATACTGCCCCTTACCAAATAAGTATGTTATATGGTCTTCTCAATCACACGATCAAGTACGTGGGGGATGATGAAGATTCGAAGGAGGGCAAAAAAAATAGATGAAATCTGGATCAACTACTGCAGCATGCCGGTTTCTTTTGGCTTGAAAGAGTTTGCCATAGTGAAGGGCTTGAGATATGATCATCCAGAAGAACCTCTCACTAAGAAAACACCATGCAAAAGGTCCAAGGCAAACAACATAGCAAAACCACCACCATCAAATACAAGGAAGGCATTATCCCAGCGACCACCCACCAAAACCAACAAATGCAACAAAAAAATAGATGGGTTGTTAGACATTGCTGAACGTAGGTACAAAGACAATAATTTGAGAGAACATCTCAAGAATAAAACCATATCAAAGAATTCCAAGGAGAAATTATGCTTAGTTTAGTTTGCTCATTCCGTTATATTGGCGAGAGACGTCTACAAAGTCATAGAAGATGATTTATTAAAGCTTGCTGAGGATTTTGGCAAATTCAACAATTATCCCTGGGATATGACAACTACTACTTGACTGTTAAATATTTACCGACAAAGCTATCCCCAAAGACGATCACATTATACGTCTTTCATTGGGCTTTCATGGTAAATTTGATCACTATTGTTTACTTATACATTAATTTATATTGAATAATTATTTGTTTGCCTCCTGTTTGTATTTTTTAGGCTTGGGAATTTGAAGCCATTCCTCACCTTCGAAAGTAGGTCAACGATTACTCGAATGAGGTTTCTCATTCAAGGATCCTTAGGTAGTTGGCTACAAAGAGCAACATAAGAATTAAGGAGGTTGATATCTTTAACCCTTCAGATGAGGTAGTACGTCTTATTTCAAGTGAAATAATTTGACTCAAAGAAAGATATTGAAACATATGTGCCATATATTATGACAGATGGGTTATCTGTTGCAATAGATTACCGATCCACTGCAACTGGTACAACATGTAGGTAATCTATTATGATAGACAATTTAGATTTCACATTAGATTACCTATCCATTGCTTTGGTTCTCTGAACCCAACTCAACAGATTAGCCATCTACTGCAAATTATGCAATAAATAGGTAATCTAATACAATATATTGCTAATCCATTACGACAGACAAATTAGCTATTGTGGTAAAAACATCATTTATAGCATAATATGTGCCATCTGTTGCGACAGATAGGTTATCTATTGCAATAGAGTACCCATCCACTGCAACTGGTACAACAGATAGGTAACGATAGATGATTCATATTTCACATTAGATTACCTATCTGTTGCTTTGGTTCTCTGAACCCGACTCAACAGATTACCTATCTATAGCAAATTATGCAACAGATGGGTAATTTGATGCAACATATTATTAATTTATTGCAATAGAAAGATTATCTATTGCAACAGAAAGATCATCTGTTGCATAAGTTATTCGTGTTAACATGTAACTCAACTAACTGCAAATTATTATATGATTTAAATGTATCTGTCTTTTTTATAGGTTGTGCATCCATTGATCGTGCCTACTGAGAAATATTTGGGGATGACTTCTATTATTACTCTAGGTCTTATTAATACAATAGCATAACCAACGGTGGAGTTAATAAAAAAGGAATAGTTTGGAACAACAGCCATAAGAAGAGCAGTTAGGCAAGGTCAGCCTAATGTTGAGGCTCTTTATGACCAACCTACTACAATAGATCTGGGTGTTTTTCAGGGGGTGTTGCTGGTGTAGTTGTTGATATTAGTGGCAGGCATGCTTATGCTAATGCCATTCGTGATAATGAGCATGTTGATGCTCGAGAAAAAATAAATATGTTTGAAAATATCCCTTTCACAGGTCCCTCTTACCCTTACCAAAGGCCCCTCTCACCCTTACATCAGTCCCTCTCACCCTCTTTATCCTCATGTTCTCGTTGCAAATGCAAAGAGTACAAGGACAGCTAGGATAAACTCTTTGAAAAAATAGAGGTTATCGCTAAAGCTATTGAGGAATTGAAATCCAGGAGAGGTGTCATACCATCCAAGAAGGTAAGGGAGCCATACACTCCTACAGTGGAGATTGGGAGAAAAAAAAGAGTAATCAGCCAAGTACTTTCCAATAGAAAAAAAAAAATTACTACTCCTCCCTCTCCAAAATTTGCTAAAGTTCAGCAGTCATTCAAGAAGGTGGACATATACGCGGAACTTGGGGCAAACAGAAGATGAGTCTGCGATGGGCCAAGAATACCAAGAAAGGCTCACAAGATTACCCCATCTATACCTTTTTCGCCTAAGACTTCAAGAGTATGACAAATATATGTACGCAGTACGTGGACAGGGTAAGTTTACTTTTCCTAACCTAGCCTTCTAATCTACTCCATGAAGAAGAAACTACGTAATAGATGTATTATATATTGCAACAGCTATGTATTCTGCTGCAACTTGTGGTAGTTCTATTGCAACATATTACTCATCTCTTGCATAAGTTGCATTAGATGGATAATCTGTAAACAGATTCAGAGAACCCTCTGCAACAGATGGACCATACCTTGCATCTTTCCACTATGTTTTCCTCCTTTAAAATTACTAACCTATTTAAAATTGACTTCTTATATCACAGTATGTTGAAGAAATTCTTTGCCTCATGAGGGGCAGGCAATTAGCATACTCGGAGGCTTATGATGTTGTCGATAGGATAATGGACCTCGACTTCTACAAGAATTTCAAGAATAGGTACGATGATCTTAGTAAGTGAGCGCCAACTCCTGGTGGTACGGGATTTTATTCGTTAGTTTTTGGGTTCCAATGGACTTAAAAAATGATAAATATGTTAGAGGGAAGAGGTCAAATCCACATGGCAAGATCTGGAATGGGGCAAAGAGGATTCTTGGAGTCATGAACATGGACGACATACATTATCGGGCTTTTGAGATACTACTCAAGGAGAGAAAGATCAAGGTTTATGACTGAAACTTACCTGCCTTGGACGAGGCCGATTTTTTTACCCACATGCAGCTACTATTGGAGTTGTTCCCCATCTTGTTGAAGAAGAATAAACTGATGGATCAATTGCCGGTGAATTTGTTGACGAAGAAACCATGGGATTTTGAAGGTTGAAACAAGGACATGGACCTTCCAAAAAATAAAATCGATGTCGCGTGTGGGTCACACGTGCTTGCACATATCGAATGTTTGCTGACTGACATAAAAATTGTCGAGCCAACAACCTTTCTGTGATACAACGCTGTGAAAAACATGCAAGAGGTCTAGGCTTATGGGGTACTAATTGGACGCTTGGAGCCTGTGTATAAAGAAGATCATGTAGCAATTTGCCAGTGAATTTGTTGATCAAGAAACCATGGGATTTTGAAGGTCGAAACAAAGACATGAACCTTCCAAAAAATAAAAATCGGTGCCACGTGCGGGTCACACGCGCTTGCACACATCAAATGTTTGCTAACTGACACAAAAAGTGCTGAGCCAACGATCTTTCTATGCGATAACGTTGTGGAAAACATGCAAGAGGTCTAGGCTTATGGGGTACTAACTGGATGCTTGGAGCCTGTGTATAAAGAAGAGCCTCAGAAATAATGATTTTTTATTTCGTCACTTCACTTTACATACATAACTTTACATGTAGTGGCAATTTTTTGATATTTTACAACAATTACGCTTGAATATCCATGTGCTCAACAACACCAAACTAGTAGAAAATACGAATACACCACCATAAAAATTTCAGTAATTAGGCTTGAATATTCATGTGCCCAACAACACCAAACCAGTAGCAATAACACCAACCATGTAGTATCTTCTTACTCGATTTTGTTTCTCTTCAAAAGCCTTGACTTTCTTCAATAAACTTCAGATTACACGATTTTCTTGTGAAGGGTGTCATTCTTCCTACCAATCAAAGTAATCACATCCACCCAACTTCTATAAAAATAAGACCACAATTACAAATTAATTACAAGTGAATAATTAATAAACTAATTAAATAAAAAAATATTACCTTTAAAATCTTACAAGTAAAAAACCTATGACTTGGATTTTGTTGAGTTCAAGAAGTCTTCAATAGATATTCATGACCATACTTACAATATCAAAAATCTTTATCATAAAAAATAGTGGAAGATGAGCTCGACATTTTCAAGCTCAATTGGAAAAAATAAAAAAAAATATGCGAAAAAAAAATACAAATAATTTTAAGAATTTGGATAGAGAAAAAAATGATGAAGAAGAAGATTTGAGAATTTAGGATTAAATTTTAGGAAGAAGATGAATATAGAAGAGGAAAAAATAATCATTGGGGGCCAAATTAGACGCTAAGTCAGCAAAAATGGGGGTTCAACGAGCCTTGGTTGCGTGAATTACATGTGAGCTGCCAAAGTGAAAGGTCGCTACAACTTTAGGTGTCTGTCGATGGGTTTCCCCTTTTTTATTTCAAGTCACTTCACTTTACATGTAGTGATAATTTTTTATGTCTGCTGAAAATTAAATTTTTTATAATGCAACAGATTGTCCATCTGTTGTAACAGATATTCTACCTGTTCTGACAGATAGTTTATTTGTTGCAACAGGTTGGTCATCTGTTGCATTATATTGATGTTTCTATCTAAGTCTATCTATTGCAATAGTGGGAAGACCTGTTTGATAATTTCCAATAGATTACCTACATGTTGCAGCATATGTATAAATCTGTTTGATATTTTTCAACAGATATGTTGCCCGTTGCAATAAATACCTTATCTGTTGCAATATTGGAATCTAGTATTCTATTTCAATTAATACGTTCAAATCTAATGATAAAATAAAATTCGTAGGCAAAAAATAAATCAAAGCCCATGGAAATTACATGAAATAAATCAACAAATAAATGAAATATAAAAAAATTATTATGGGTACAGATCTCAACAAATAAATCAAGAATTTAAGTTTTGATGCCAACAATTCTTGAAGAGGGGTGAGGTTATTACTTTTACAGACTCAAGCTATAAAAATCTACTCAATATGGATAAGTTGTTGTTCATCCAGTGCTATGAAATTTGGCTTTGGTCATCGTGGATCTTTAATGTTGCTTGCATATGGATTTTACGCTTTCGCTTCTCCGTATTTTCATAAAAAGAGTCGCATGTTATCAATGTTGGTCAGAAGTAGCTTGTACAGTGACATCCACCTGAAAAGCCAGAATTGGTCAATGCTAATCACAGATAAAAAAAAAGAAAAGGATAACTCGTCTGTTTTAGCAAATCAGACAGGTCCTCCTCCTGTTTTAAATAGTCTCAAACAGATTGTATTGTTGTTGCAACAGATGGATTAACTGTTGGGATAAATTATAACATGAGGAAGACCTGTATGATAATTTCCAATGGATGAACCGTCTGTTGCAACATATAACTCATCTATTTGGAAAAACTGAAATAGTGGGAAGTCTTGATTTAATTTGTCCCAACAGATGACCCATCCGTTGTATCAGATAGGTCATCTTTTGGTACAAATAAAAATAGTATGTAGAGGTGTTTGATTTTCTAAAACAAACAAGACATATGTTTCAACAGATAATGTATCTGATGCAACAGGTTAGTCAACTGTTGTAATAAATGTATATATCTATTTGATAATTTTCAGCAGATGTGTCATCTGTTGAAACAGATATGTGTCTGTTTGTTAGTTGGAATAGACTATATATATTCACCTTCTTCAGCTCGTGCTGCTCTATTGTGGCCCTTGTACATTGCTCAATAGTGCAACACACGGACAGATGAGTTGCAATTTCGCTTTTTTGGATGCTTGATAATGCCTTGGAAATTACTTTCCTTCTCCTTTTAGCCTTAATCTTTAATAGAGTGGATGGATATAAAATTCTATTTGATGGAATGACACCCCTCTTCATTATCAATTCCTTTGCAGAAGCAATTAAAGCATTAATAGCATTAATCACTACATCATATTTCGCCTTGCAGTCTTGACATTTGTATGCAGAACATTCGCTAGGAGAAACAAAATCTGTATAACCAGTATGATCATACTCATAATGGTTTGTTCTAAAAACTGTAAGAGGATTATCATTAACACAATAGTAGCACCACTACCACCACCAACCGCTCCATCACCACTATAGCCATCAACAACAACAAGCCCACCCTCCAAAATTATTTTTCTTATGATGGTTGTTGCTCTAAACAATTCATTTTTATTTTTTTAATGACCTTAGGGTCCGATAATGCTTGCACAGACCTAAGAGTAAGAAAAAATGACATCTTCAACTCTCAATTGGTCGGAACAAGCGGCGGATGCACAATCTAATATAAATCATTACATATATTAGAATGATAATTAGATCATTCAAAAAAATATTAATTAAAATAAAAACTTAATTATAATTATATTTACTGCATCCTTCGGGGGGTTGAAGAGATTAAGAAATTTTGCATTTTCATCAGTTTTGGCCAACAACCATCTCAAGGTTCTTGGACAGAAAACTTCTTCCTGGTAGTTCACTTGTTGTCTCAAATAAGGAGTGGCTTCAAACGCCCAAGCCTATAAAATAACGCTAATAAATCAAAACCATTATTGAATAAAAAATGAATTATATCATAATAAAAGAAACATTTACCATGAAAGCATATGGAAAGCCATATAAGTTGACTGTCTTTGGCGTTAACGGAGTCAACAAATATTTGACAGTTATTTTAAAGTTTTCATAACCCCAAAGATAGTTTTTAAATGCCTCAAGATCCTCGGAGATTTTTATCAAACCAAGTGGTATGTTGTTGTTAACGTCTCTCGCCCAAAGAATATTATGTAAAAAACCAAACCAAGCACAATGATTGCTTGTGCTTCTTTGAAACTCTTTTACCTTTCAACGTTTTTATCAATTTTTATTTTTGAAGCTTGGACCAACAATGGACACCAAGTCGTCACAATCACTCGACTTGCCTTTGTCTTTTTTGGGTGTGTGGAGTGCTTTTTTAGGTTAGAATAGGTATAACTTGAGAAGGAGATGGAGGATAATATTTTAGTCCAGTAACTATGGCAAACTCCTTCCAACCAAAACAAACAGGCATGCCATAGTAATTTATCCACACCTCATTCATCTTATCTTTATTTTCATACATAAACCTACGCTTGAGAAAATCATATACCATTTTTCTTTGGAAACAAGCACTGTTGTCCTCTGGCAAATCAAGATATTACCCAAAGCAGTTGTCCCTGAAATAAGCATCTAATTTTTATTCTCAAAGTATTTTTCTGAAGGTGTCAAAAGATTTTTTCATGGCTGACTTAACCACGAAATCACTCATTAAATCTGTGGCACCATCGTACTGCATTCTAACAGGATAAAGATCAATGCTGAAGGTTTGGACTAACTCTTTGATAGAAGGGCTATTATCATTTGGATCATCTCTTTTGAAACATTCCTCCCCCCATGTTCATCGTATTTTGCTCCTAATTGAGATAACAATTGTAAAGTAAACTCATAGAGTGATGGATGTAGCCTAGCTGCTTCACTTGTTCCTTTACTTGGACTTTTATGAGCCATATAATCTAAAAATAACAGGAATATAAAATAGATGATAATTGAATAATGCATCATTAAAAAGGGATAACAGTATATCTAACATGTACAACAGTAAAATAATAGTTCCAATAGATCACATATTTGTTGCACCAGGTAGGTTATCTGTTGCAACTTATAACCAACCTATTACAATGAATGAGTAATCCAATGGAAATAATAAAAATAGATCACTCATTTACTGCACCAAGTAGGTTATCTGTCGCAACTTATAACCAACCTATTCCAGCGGATGAGTAATCCGTTGGAAACAATAAAAATAGATCACTCATCTGTTGCACCAAGCAGGTTATCTATCGCAACTTATAACCAACTTAATGCAGTGGATGAGTAATTCGTTGGAAACAATAAAAACAAATCACTAATTTGTTGCACTAGGTAGATTATCTATTGCAACCTATAATCAACCTGTTGCTGCGAATGAGTAATTCATTGGAAACGGTAAAAATAGATCACTCATCAGTTGTAGCAGGTAGGTTATTTGTTGCAACCTATAACCAACCTGTTGCAGCAGATGAGTAATCCGTTGGAAATAATAAAAATAAATCACTCATCTGTTTAAATAGATCACTCATCTTTTGTAAAATGAGTTATTTATTGGATCAATATTATTTAGATTTCTTCCAAACAGAAGAGTCATCTGTCGCAATAGATGAATGATCTGTTAGATTATTTATCTGTTCCATCAGATTTTTATTGTTTCATCAGATTTGCGTATGTTACATCAGATGTTTAATTTGTTGCATCAGATATCTAATTTGTTGCATCAGATATTTCATCTGTTGCATCAAATTTTTATTATTTCATCAGATTTGCATCGGTTACATCAGATATTTAATTTGTTACATCATATGTTTAATCTGTTGCATCAGATGTCTAATCTGTTGCATCAGATATTTCATCTGTTGCATCAGGTGTTTCATCTATTGCACCAGATAGTTCATCTATTGCGTCAGATGATTCATCTATTTCAACACTATTTTTACCAAGAAAAACAACAAATCAACCCAGTAACACCAATACAACACACACACACACTAAGAACATCAACGGTGATAAAAAAAAATAACAACAAATTAAATCAACAGTTCGACAATAAGAACTACAATAACAACAAAAAATTATATTTCACACCGAAAAGAGTAGAGAAGAAATACTAGAAATTAGGATTTTATTCAGTCCATATTTCAAATTTAAGCAAAAAATATTGAAATTTTTAACCAATACTAGAATAGAAGTTGGTTTAAGTTCCTCTGTTTCTTTATAACTAAGAAGACATAATTTTTTACCTGTGAAAGAAGAAATGGGACGAAGAAGAACACAAAGTTGTTGTCGCCGGAGAACACTGCTTGTCACGTCGATTGACAGTTGAAAGTTGAAAAGAACTCGCCCAACTATTTGTCGCCGGAACTTGAAGACGTCGGGGATTGAAGAAAGAAATTTTGCAAAACTGTTGGTTGGGAGAGAGTTGAGAGAGACTGTCGAGAGAGAGAGGAGAGAGAGACGGTTGATTTAGAAATGAGAGGGGTGTGAGTTAATTTGTATTTTTGAAAAATTAGAAAGGTTTGAAAATATTAATTAAGTCCACAATTAACTTAATCAAGTTTTCTAACTATGTTTGACTTTTTAAGTTGGTCAATGTCACAAATCCTTCATTCAAGACTTAAATGACACCTTTCCTTCAATTTTCTTAGGTGACTTTATATATTAGTTGTTTATGTGATTTTGATTATTTTTTTGTTGAAACAGTTTTAGATGCATCTTCCACTTATTTCTTTTTATTATTTTGATATATATTTTATCTTTTTGGATGATTTATCTCTTTTAAAAAAATATTTATTTGTAATAATATTAATTTATAAATTATTAAAAAAATAAAGGATCTATGGGGCTTACACCTCATCGCCTTGGGGCTTACGCCTCGCTCCGTCCAGGTAAAACGTCTCTCTTTACGCCTCCGCCTTTAAAAACACTGCTCCAGATATGACAAATTTCTTCTAAAAAAATTTTCCTTTTATATATAAATTTACTTTTCTACAAATAGTACCTAATATTTTTCTTCAAAATAATCTATAAAATCTATTATTGCTAAAAAGAAAATGAGTCCCTCAAATTTGGGGCCTAAAATACTTGTCTTTCTTTCTTTTTTTCAAGTACTAAATTCATCAAAGTCTAGTACTTTGGATACTAATATACTCTAAAAAGGCAAAAATTTAAATGTAGATAACTTTTAGTCCATAATTACAAGGCATGGTTAAAGTTCGCATAATTAGCTAATTACAAAACATAGATATACCTTAAACTCCTATCTTTCTCTCCCTCTTTCTCACCTCTCTCCTCGGTCTCTCTCTCATCTTTCTCCCCTTCCTCCATTCTCATCCCTCTATCTCGCTTCCCTTCAGATATAGGTAACTTTTTGTCCATAATTACAAAGTATAATTAAAGTTTGTATAATTACAAAACATACATATACCTTAAATTCCTCCCTTTCTCTCCCCCTTTCTCTCCTCTCTCCTCCTTCTCTCTTTCCTTCCTCCATTCTCATCCCTCTATCTCGCTCCCCCCCTCTTTCTCATTCTTTTATTTTTTATAATTTCAAGAATTGTATATTTGTATATATACTGTGCAAAATGTATATATACACACTCAATATACATTCTGCAAATGTATATATACAGATATATATTATTTAATATACACTATGATAATATACAAACATTCATATATACAATTGAAAAAAAAAACAGAAATTAGATGTACATATACAATTAACAACGTATACATATATGACTTATATAATTGACATATACAATCGACATATATGTACATATACAATTAACAACTTATGCATATAAGACTTATGTAATTGATATATACAGTTGACATGTATGACTTATACATAGACGACTTAGACAATTGACTTATACACATACGACTTATACAATTACATCATATATACAATTAATATACAACTTATACATATAAGCATGTATAATTGACACATAATATACAATTGATAACGATTTAGTTGAATTAAGAAAATCTTCTATGAAAAAAATATAACAATGTGTAGGAAAAAACACAAAATACTAGAAAATTTGGAAGAAGAAATAGAAAGAAAAATATTCTTTGATATATATTAGAATAAACTTTGAGACCTGTTGAATTAGGAGGAAACTGCCGCTAAAAACGTTTAATAAAAGAATGACCTATTGTTGCTAAACACTCCAATTAGCTAAGAGATAAAACAAAAAATTAATTACGAGAGAGAAAGTTTTACTTGCCTTTAATATATACATTAACCATACGATGTAATTATTAAAAATTATTAACTATGAATTGTAATTTTTTAAAACATTAATCATACCACGTAATTATTAAATTATTCTATCTGTGTAATTTTTTCCGATAAAAATCTCACTAAATTTGTAACAAATAGTAAGCCTGGATAGCAGCATTCTAAGAAGTTGAAGGTATCCACTTATCACCTTGAATAAAATTCTTCAGTGAATAAGAATGAACATGTTCAGCTGGAATTTGGCTACTCCATGGCACTCTCCCTGTTACATTAGCCCCAGCACCACTACTATTAAATTCACCATAATAAAGCGTCTTCAACGCAAAATCACCACTCCATGGCATCCATCCCTCAGGGCGGACCAAAATCTCCAAATTACAGTTCACAAAAACTGTCCTCGAGTACTCTTTCCAAGGCCTTCCAAGGTAATTTTTATGCACGTTCGGGTTACTATGATACAAATTCATGTACTCTTTCGTTCCATTGATGGAACAATTTTGGAAGACGAATCCAGTTGATTGTCCAGGGTCTAACCTACCATGAGCCGTTACTGCATTAGTTTCACCTTTTACGGGATCAACCAACCGAGGTGTGACTAGAATGTGACAGTCCTTGAAAAATGCAGCCGCGTCACCAAAAATAAAATCTACGTTCCCCTGAACGCGACATGATTTGAAGTATTGGCGTAATGATTGGGTATAAAGCGTGTCTTGATTGCCTAGGAACTCACAGTTTTCGATCACCGAGAGGTCGCTATCGGACCGGAAGGCTACTGCTTGTCCAGCATCAACACCGGCTGTGTTTTGGATTGTTAGGCCACTAGCCATGAATCCATCACCACTTACTCCTATTTTAGAAAGAAAAAATGAAGGCCAGATCAAGAACTCAGCCATAAAAAAACTGATTTAGCTTTTATGTACTGACAGTATAAAAGATAATTTATATAATCAGATTATTTATAAAGTATAATTACATGATAAACACTAATTTTATGACCAAAGTAAAAATAATTTTTTCTCCCACCATCAAGTCGGGGCAGAGCTAGAAAGTGATACATCTTTTCTTGATATTGTAACTAGCATCTTCCTAGCATGTTTTGTAATGGAGTTTTCCGAGGGGAGCAGAGAATGTAATGGAAAGAAAGATACCATTACTTTGCCTCTTTGTTGGATCATTGGCGCGAACACACAGTAGTCTCGAAAAACCACTTTAACATAGGTGATACATAATTTTTCTCGATATTGTAAGCAACAGCATCTAGCGTATTATTTCTTTAATTTCTCATTTACGAAAGTTAAAAGTGTTTGAGTCCCACATCGGTGGGTTAAAGGGTCTCTGATCTCCTTATAAGGTCTTGGGCAATCCTCCTCTCATGAGCTAGCTTTTGAGGTTGAGTTAGACCAAATATCCATTTCTTTAACATGCAGGAACAGTCGGCACATGCGTATATTAAAATATTTGAGTGTATTTAAAGGCAATTTACCTTTTAGACTATTATATAATTAGTAGTGGTAAACTATGAAAATAATATTAAGCTTCAATTAAGTCTTTTGTTAGACCATAAAACAATAAACATTTCCTCAAATTAGTCAACTGTGCAAAACAATTTGTTTATGAAAAGGTACGAATAATTTAATTTCTTAGCCAGCCATTCAAAGCTTATCAGCTTTGATTCCTTCTGAATGTAACAAAAACAGTACGACAATAACAAGGAGACGAGATAATAAGTACAAATTGGCTGCTTCTAAAAATTTTCTTGCCGTCCAAAGAAATTATAATTTCCTCCTATTTCAATTTATGTGACGATATCTAATCGAAACCTTTATTTAAAACTATGACCAACACATTTCTCTTGCTGCGAATTTATATTATCTCAAATAAAATAAGAAATTTAAAATTAAATTAATTTAAGGGAATAGTAAAGTGTCAAACGATAATTCACTTACCAACGGTGGCAGATTCATAAGTGGTCATTCCAGGCATTAGGCCAACACTTTGTGATCCTGTAATGATGGTTTTGCCCATGCCATCACCCAAAAATACCACATTTCTCTTTTCCAAGGGAATCCGAACTATCTCACCATACGACCCGGCTTTAATCCATATCACAAACTTTCCGGGTCCCAAATTATCCGGGGTCGCATTCACCGCTTCTTGCACCATTTTATAATCACACCCACCCTCTTTACACACCGTCACATTCGGTTTCAAACCCAATGGCAACCCACCTTTAAACCCAAACCCGGATCCTGACCCTGACCCGACTTCCCAAAACCCGTCTCGCTCTGTTTCTGGTGGGCCCCACGACTCGATTTCATTTCCGTGAATATCATAATTCACCATCATCCATAAAGCATTAGTAGTAAACCCTATTAACGTGTTCATTAACTCTAATGTCTTTACCACTCGAAGGGTTCCATTTACTCTAAGTAAGTTCGACGAACAACTAATTTGGTAGCCTAGAGCCGCGCTCATCCATGCGCGAACATTCTTTATTTCACCACGCCGCATTGCATCAGCCGTTTTATTGTATCTGTATGCAGAATAACTCAATCCCAGGAGGCAGTTTTTCGAGGCCACGGTGACATTGACATTGCCCGTGGCGGTATCGAGGAGTTTCTTCACCGTTATTTGAGCATTAGTAAGGTTTTGGGATGAAATGCTTAATGCGGAGAGGATGATTTGTACGGCCGTTAGATTTGACGGTAGGTATGGAGGTTCCGTTAATGCGGATTGGCATGTTGGTGGGTCCCGTGAGGCTTTACAAGCTTCTTGAATTTCAAAAGGAGCATTCGGGTACGGAGATGGAGAAGGAGAAGGAGGTACGGAAATAGATGTAAGTGAATTTTTCGACCAAGAGCGTTCGGAGGAAGAAAAAGAAAAGAAGAGGAAAATGGAGAAGAATGTTGCTAGAGGAAAATATTGAGATGTCATTGAGTTGAAATGAGGAGATATTTTTGTGAAGTTATAACATGTGATTGGAGAATTGGTATGTATAGCCATTTTAAATGGGATAACGTTTTCTTCTCTGGTGCATGGTTTAGGTGAGTTGGCCGTTGGGGTTAGTTTCAAATATGGTAAGCAATAAATTTATTGAATGACAGAAGATAGTATGCCATTAAGTAATTACGTATGGAATATAAGATAGTATGGGCCGGTTCTCGGTGGTAAGATAGGATAAATAAGAATATTTTATGAATTTAAAATATTTTTGTGGGATAACTTTATGCTGAAATGGTGTGAGATAAGTTAATTCTGGAACTCAATAATACTCATTAGCAAATTTGAAAGGAAATAATGTCATGAGATATTTCAAAATTAATTTTATTATCATCCCTACCAAACAATATAATAAGTCATGTGTATACACATACTTTCTCCATCTCAATTTAATTTGTATGACAATATTTTCTTTCGAAGGGTAGCCTTAGAGTAATTGGTAAAGTTGTTGTCATGTGATCAGGAGGTTACGAGTTCAAGCCTTAAAAACAGACTCAGACAGAAATGCAAGATAAGACAGCGTACAATACATTCTTGTGGTGGGACCCTTCCTCAAACGTCGCACATAGCGATAACTTTAGTGCACCGAGATGCCTTTTTGACAGTATTTTCTTTAGATAATTTTTGAAAATTTTATGCAATTTGATTTAAACTTTTCATTTTATATGATTTTAATAGTAAGATTTTATAACCACAAAAAAGTTACAATATATTCGATACTTATTATAAATTCAAAAGTCTTACTTTATCTTTTACATTTTGTGTCCAACCAAATTATAACATATGAAATTAAATAGATGGATATATACATATTTATGTTGCACTAATTTCCTTACTCGTTTGTTCCGAAAAACGATATTTCTCATTTCATTTTCTTATTTCAAAATTTGCTTCTACTCTTCATATATTGTTACTACTAAAAAACATCATGACATATAAATTACGAAACTTCAAATTATATAAACTTTGAGCAGTGAAACAAAATAATGCCAAAACCTTAGGACTTGTTTGGTACGAGGAATAAAGTATAACTAATTTTAAAATTACTTTTGAGATGAATTTATTCAATGTTTAATAAAAATAAAATTACAAAATAACTTTTTTTAAAATTATAATATTACTTTATATCAAATTAAAAATAAAATAACCATTTTAACATAAGTTATTCGGAAATAACTTATTTCCAAATTAAACAATCAATTACAAGTCACGGTTTGGAGTGAGAGGTGGGCAAGCAGGAAGTTTCACGGGACGTAATAGAGGTTTTGGAAGGTGGTGTTTATTCTTCTTCTCAAAGCTGTCGGCTCTAGTACTTTAAATGTTATTCTGGCAAACGGAAATTATTTTCTATCTTTTTTAACCTTATTCGAACATGCAGACAATCTTCTCAATTGTAAGTACTGTCATGACCTGTTACTTATAATGTATACAACTGTAGCAAACTATGTTTGACTTCTTCTCATTAGATAAAATTACTTTCTCTTTTTCAATTTGTTTGTCTCGCTTATTTTAGTTCGTCTGTCTCGCTTATTTTAGTTCGTCTGAAAAATTCCTTTTTAATAACTTTTGTTTTTTTAAAAAAAAAAAGAGATTTATTTATTTATTTATATTATGCATCATAAGAAATAGTAGTAGTTACACAAGATATAGTATTGGGCTAGTGCTACTAATACATCCACAGGCAGGTGGGGAGTGGGGGTAGGGGACGAAGGTACATTGTCACACCTTTTTTTTTTATCAGAAAGAAGATTTTTTTTTTTTAAAAGAGTTATATTATTAAAGTGACAGAAATGAAAATTTGTTTCAAAAAACACTTTTTACAATGAAATTCTAGAATCGCCACTTGGTATAAATCTGTTGTGTCGAGATACCTTTAGAAATTCTTTTTCAAAAAAATTTTGACTCTTTAAAAGTGATCCACGAACGGAGACTCCAATTAAGGAATTATGTTGACCGAGGAATTGGTGTTGGGCACCCCTCGATCCCGTGGTTCGACCACGATCACTTCATGGAGTATATCGGTTAGTACGACACTATGAAATGATAAACTAACAAAACACATAAACAAGAAAACAAACAACCGAAACAATCAAAAGTCCGAAAACATAATGTCCAGTCCAATTTACTACAAACCAAAAATAAAATTGCTGAAATAAAACCCTAAACTATTCTAATTGCCCTAGCTATTCTTTAACCGATGCCTCGGGCCTTGATCACGAGCCTCCTTTACGTACATGATACTTCGGGGCATTCCCCAGTGAATGAATACAAGTTTTCTCGAGGCATTTCCCGGCCAACTAAGTACAATTTATTCAAATGCAATAAAATAAAATCATTCAACAAACATTCAAACATTCAACAATCCACAATCCCTAAATCTGCCTACCCAACCTATCGTTTGCCTACCAATTTCAATCTATCATGGTAGTATCACGTTCAACAACATCAAAATTAATCAATTTAATCCATATTCACTTTTATCAAGGTCAATTCCCGCCCCCAAACAACCGATTTTAATTCTCAAATGAAATATCATCTTCATACAATCCATAACAAAGGGAACCAATAATAAATCAACACCAAGCAACTATTCACCACCAACAAGGATCAATCAACACATACTGTTCAATTCAATAATGCACCAATATAATAAACAATGAAATAAAAAGAGGGAAAGAATAGAGTGAGACTTCAATTAAAGCTTTTATTATGCCAAATATGTGAATGAAAGATGAGACCACACCCAAAAACCTTGAATCAAGCCTCAATACGAACCCCAAATCGATAAAATCTGAACCAATAGAGAAACTTCAAAATGAAACCCAAATCTAGATTTCAAAACAAGGCTTAAATGGTGGAACTCAAATTCCCTGTTTTGCCTCAAACCCGGTGACTCTCTCTGATTTTTATGGTGTTTTGCGGTGACAGTTTCTAGCCGAAGCTGCTGTCTTTCTGGTGGGCAGTTTTTCAGTGGATTTTAATCGGAACGGGTTTATTTTGGGGTGGGTTTCGGTGGGTGAATTGATGGTAATTTGTTTTCACAAATGGAACGATTTGGTTAATAATTTTAGGGGGTTTGGCAAAAAATCAGAGTTGACAATTTAGGAAAGCATTTTCCGATAATAATTCACCAGAATTGACGCAAATCAATGGTGGAAGGTGTCGTTGCCGGCGAAACTTTGCCAGAAAATCTCAAACTCTTTTCTTCTACCCGTTTTTCTCTCTTCTTCCTTTGTATTCTCCCTATTCTCTTCAATCCTCTATTAGTTTTCACTGTTCTTACTTTTTTTTTCTCTCATGTCAAAATCCCAATCTCTTCCCTCTTTTACTGCTTGTTTTTCTCTTCCAATTCCCTCTATTTCCTTTTTCAATTCACTCTATAGTTTTCTCTATGTACATATATCTCAATGGCAAATGAGTATTCTCTCCTTGGAGGAGTATCTGTGTGTGCATATTTATTATAAGTATCAGTCCGTATTCCAGTGAGTGTGTATTATGTTCAAGAGAAAGGCCCCAAAAAACATTAAAATGGGTAAGGGTACATTCAAGAAGAACGCCCCCCAAAACGTTAAAAAGGATAAGGATAGGAGAGCACATGGGTAGAGGAGGTGGGATGAGGTGGATGAGGTGGTGAGGTGTCCAAATTAGTTAGGGTAAGTTGTTATTTTTTGTTAAGAATTTGCTATTTTATTTTTAGTGGAGGAATCATCACACGGGGGTGAGGTATATGGTACAATAAGGGTAAATAGGTGAAAGTTGACTTTTGAAAGGACAAAATTATGTGTCTACATCATGCCCTTCTTTGGATGTAAACACAATGTGTTTTCAAACAAAGAAGTAATGAACGAGATAGTATTTTATCTCGATCATTATTCAAAAGAAAGAAATAGAAGGAAGAAGGGCAACCGAGTCCTGATTTTGGGTATTCTACTTGTCTCAAGTTATGTGAGAGTCAAGGCAAATGTATTTCCAAGGTTGAAAAGGAGAGGGACCATACTAAGTTAGAGAGCCGAGTAAGGCCTTGTTGAGGTTCTCGTCCACGACTCTGTCATTACAGAAAAATAAAAATTACAAGTTAAAAAGACAACTGTATTACAAAAGTCCTATCTATGCAGTTTTTTTTGACTCTTGACTTGAGTCTCCGATGCTTTCAAAAGTGACAAATGGTCTGATCTTCTTTGGGTTGAACATGAGAACAAATTCTTTCCCCATATAAAATTTGGTGTTGGAGATGAACTAGAAAATTGACTGTGTTCTGTTAGCGGTACTTCTGAATTTGAACTTGAATTTGAAAATCTTCACTCTATTCTCCAGGTGGGCTCCTGACTTACAATTTCTTCACATTATTGCTTGACTTTTAATTTTTTTTCCCCTTGTTCTCTAAGCAGAATCCTAACTTGCTATTTCTTCAATCTGTTGACCTTCCATTTCCTCTTCTTGTTGCTTGACTTTCAATTTCTTCACCTTATTGCTTGACTTTAAAATTCTTCACCTTGTTGCTTGAATTTTAATTTCTTCACCTTGTTCTCTAGGTGGGCTTTTGACTTGTTATTTTTTAATCTGTTGACTTTCAATTTCATCACCTTATTTTTGGGTGGTCTCCCGACTTGTAATTTCATCATCCTATTCATCAGACAGACTCCTGACTTGCAATCTCCTCACCCAATTCTTCAGGCGGGCTCCTGACTTTGAATTTCATTACACTATTCTTCGAGCGGGCTCTCGACTTATAATTTTATCATTATGTTCTTCAGGTGGACTCCCGACTTACAATATCATCACCCTATTCTCTGGACGAGCTCTTCAATTACTATTTCATCACCCTGTTCTTCAGGTAAGCTCCTGAATTTCAATTTCCTTACCCCGTTATCTAAGCGGGCTCCTAACTTTTAATTTTATTATCCTATTCTCCGAGCAGACTCCCGAGTTACAATTTCATTATCCTGTTCTTCAGATAGGCTCCTTACTTTCAATTTCATCACTCTGTTCTACGGGTGAGATTTTAACTTGTAATTTCATCACCCTGTTTTCCAGTTGGACTCCCGACTTTCAATTTTATCATCCTGTTCTCCGAGCAAACTCCCAAGTTATAATTTTATCACCCTGTTCTATGGGCGGGCTCCCGACTTGCTAGTTCATCACCCTGTTCTTCAGGCGGGCTCCTGACTTTTAATTTTATCACTCTGTTCTATGGGCGAGCTCCCAACTTGGAATTTCATCATTCTGTTCTCCAGGCGGGCTGCCGACTTACAAATTCATCATCCTGTTCTTCGAGTGGATTTCGGACTTTCTATTTTATCACCCTATTCTTCAGGTGGGCTCCTAACTTTTAATTTCATCACTCTATTCTACGGGTGAGATCCCAACTTATAATTTCATAAAGAAAGATTCCATTTTCCAGAAAAATAAAGTCTCATTTTCTAGGATGGTCCAAAAGTGAAGTTCCAAACAACTGGATTAAATTTTCTTTTAGCCCCAATTTGTCATCAAAAAGCTTAATTTTGCGGGTCTCAAACCCAATCATAACTACTTGCAACAATGCATAATGCAAAGGTGAATCAAGACTCTAATTAATAAATGCACCTCCCGAGCATAAAATTAAATGATCAAGACCAACAAGTTCATATCTTAAGATTAAAGTGAGAAATTTTGACTAAAAGTTCATCTTTAGGATTAAGAACTCAAATTAGAAAGTACACCTCCTAGCCATGAGACATGAAAGACACAAATTAGAGAGTGTGTCTCTTGGAGGCTACAAGATGATGAGTTTTATCATAATTGTGATTACCAAACTTGTACAGCAACACTGCCTCTTGCATTTGTAAAAATGAGGAAATGCATCTATGAATATTTACGCTTTAAAGCCTTTGATTCGATGGTAGCAAGTGTTCCTGTTTGATCACACAAAGAAAACTTGTAAGTTTAAAATATGGTGGTTGGCTTGCGGTTTTGTCTTTTAAGGTGATTGCTATTGCAGTTGTCCCATTCAATTTTGCTTTTAACTAATGGCATGTGCCATTGTCTTGCAGCACCATTGATCCAAATTCAGGTTATTAAGATTGACTCTTGAAACAAACACAATATGTCTATTTTGCTAAGTTTCTTATATAAATTCATCGAACCTTGGTATTCCCTGATTCCCCAAACTTGTTTTCTAACAAAACTTTGTGCTTGACTTATTTTGGCTTACAATCATGTTTCTTTCTTGTGCTGGCCTTTTGTCTTGCTTTGTGCAATTAAAGAAGTTGGCAACAAATTTTGAAATTCTTTCTCACTTGTTTTGACATAGACTTGACTGAAAGACACGAGGAAAATGACAATAATTTTCTATTTGAATAACCGATTAAAAGCACAAAATAGAAAAATAGAGAAGAAAGAAGAGATGATGTATGTCATTTTTTAAAAAAAAGGATAGAAGAAAAAATTATCTAAAAATGGTAGTCAACTCTAATGATTATGGCATACATTTGGATTAAATTGTCTGATCTTTTAATCCAAACTCTCACCAATTGTTATTGAATCAATATCCCTGAAACTGAGTTGCTTCCTTAGGTCAAATGCACTTATAGACCTCATTCTTTTAGTGACACCTTGAAGAGTTTTTGCCAACAGGCCTCTCTCATTTTTCTTTATCTCAGCTCATTATTACCTTATGATGTCCGTGAGGATTTTCATTTCTCTTAATCTCAGTTCCTGTGAGGATTTTCATCAATGAGACTCTTATTTTCATTTCTCTCAGCTCACCATCGTTTTGCAGTGTTCATGATAATTTCACCAATAGGAATCTATGAAACTTTCTTATTTTCATTTCTCTTAACTCACAATTGTCTTACGGTGCCCATGAGGTTTTTCATCAATAAGACTCTCTCATTTTTATCTTCTCAACTTACCATCACCTTACGGTGCCCGTGAGAATTTTCACTGATAAGACTCTCTCATTTTTATTTCTCTCCTGATTTCTTATGCTGAGGAAGACAAGTAGTACCCAGAATGCGTTATCATATCCATTGTATGCTTAGCCTTAACATTCTCAAAGATTGATCTAAAGGTCTTTCTTTGGTTATAACTTGACTTTTGGATAGGGTTAGAAAGAAAGGATCCCATAAGGCTCAAATGAAAATTGAAGTGAGGTTGGACTTACAACTTTTGGAATTGACTCAAACAACGAAGATCGACTCATGCCCCAGTTTTTTTGACTAGGTAATTCTAAATTTTTCATTTGCTTGGACTGAGTCCAGAGTAGGACTACCTATGTAACTCACCCTCAAGAGATGAGAATCAGGTCACACGTAGTTCTGAAATTTTGTTGTTTTTCTTGATTCTGATTTCTTTTATTGACTCTTTTTCTCTTGGAAACTTTTTCTGATTTTATTTTTCTTGACACTCATCTCATTTTTTTATTCTTAACACTTTTTTTCTCTCTTCTTTTTTTTGGAAACTTTCTAATATCCTTTTACTTGACACTTTTTTTAACTTTGCTAACTTTATCTTGATTTCAAAAGAGGGGTATGAAAGCAAAAAAACACTAAAGCTTAAATGGGATAAACAAAGGATGACACAATGTTCGTATAGCAGAATAGAATATCTTTGTCATATCAATCCTTAAAAATATATGTACATAACATACAATATGAAAGTGGAAGATAAATGATCTTTTATGACATTTTTACAGCACTAACTTTACTTAAGCATGTGTTTTACTTCTTTTTCTACACTTGTCAAACATACAAATCCACCTTCATAGTAAGGAGATAAGTGTCTTCCCAATTGCTGAGCTTGACATCTTAGCCACCAGTTTGCATATAAGGATGATTATAGTCTCCACTATTGTCCAACATATTTTTTTCAACAAATAAGTTCTGAATCCCCCTACTTAACTCATTGTTTCCCATGTATTGTGCATTACCGTATGTTGGTGAAGGATTTCGTGTGACACTTGTATTGTCAATATTTTTCATTGTGATAATTTTTTCTTGAATCATCCTTTCTATTTCTCTTTTCAAAGCACAACAATCCTCAATATTGTGACCCTGAACATCAGAATGATAAGTATAATATACATGAGGATCAAAATTTCTTAAATATTAGTCAGGACTGTACCCAAGGAGAGGAGTTATCATGCCTAACTATCTCAATCTCTGAAATAAAAAGGCAAACGATTCTCTAATTAGTGTAAAATTATCCTTTGACTTCCTCCTCTTTGCGAACTCCGGCCTAGCTTAAAATATGAATTTAGAGGTTTCTTCGTAAATTTGTTGGGATCGAGGATGATATTGAGGGACCGATGCATGCCATTGTGGATAAAAAGATGAATGAGTATACAGTTCTGCATTGTTCAAAGGATATTGAGGATGTAGAATGTAATATCTTGGATTTTGAAAAAAAGAAACCTTGTTGCAAGTGAGTATATGGATCTGATGTGTAAGATCGAGATTGAGACTAACAGTATTGGTGAGTTGGACCTCTCGAGCTCTGCTTTGGCCCTGGCACAACAATGGGTGCATTTTTCTTCTTCTTTTATTCAGTTTCCCTTAATTGATTGCAATATCATCCCAAATGTTTGACAGAATCCTCATGTCCATCAAGCTCCTTAAATTTCGACATCTCAAATCTTGGAGGAAGGTTAAAACTTGAAGACATGCCCCAATTTTTATATGAAACATCTTCATAACCCTCAAGTCCTAGAGAACTTTTCATATCATTTTCTACACTATTTATTTCCTAACCATTTTCTCTTGGTCTTTTGGCATGCCAGGCTTCTTGGTAAGAAATTTTAGTGGTCCAGTTAACTTAAATGTAGGCCCAGGAGTATAGAAATAATCATCAAGAATGTTGAACATAAACTTATTAACAGATTCAGGAAGCTCACCCGTTTGGTAGATAGACAAAAAAGAAGCCTCAGTAGAAGGCTGGGCAACAAAAGTACAAACAGTATGTGGTGTTGTGAATGTGGTAGGCTTATACTGAGGAGCTAGAGTATGATTGGTTGAATGGTTTGGATCTTGTTGGCATTGTGGTGCATCAACAATAGTAGAAAATAACTTTGCAATTATGATGGAAAACTCAAGGTATTCGTAGGGTCAATAGTGGGGAACGAAGGAGGAGGCAACCCAATGGCCCAAGCTCGATACATTTTCATCATTTATTGCCTTAGTCTCACAATCTTTTGCTTTAAACTCTCATTTTCCTAGCTCTTTGTTTGATCCATGATGTCACTTTTTATATCTTTTTTGGGCCCAACTAACCCCATTTTGACTTTGGTATAATATAGAGGACCAGCCAGAATGCCACAAACCAACCACCTTAAACTAACTGAATAAGAGATAACAAATGCGTTAGAGTTCAACACTTTCTCAAACTCTTTTTCTATTTTTTCTTTTGAAAAGATCACCGAGCCCAAGAAGGGCGCCTACGTATCCCACCCTCGAGCGGAAAGAATCAGGTATGCGCAGTTCGTAAAATTTGACCACAAAATGGACAGTCAAATGCTTTTTTTTCTTGAAACTTTAGAAGAAAAGAAAATAACAAAGTATCAAAAGAATTAAGGGTGGGTATAAATACCGAAAAACCCAAATACCGAACCGAATTGAATTATTTTGGTTTTTCAGTTTCTATTCTTTGGTTTTTCGATTCAATTTTGGTTTATTTTTTTATAAATTCTATATTTCAGTTCGATTTTCAATTTTTAGGTTGACATAATTTAATTTTTGGTTTAAACCAAAATAAACCAAAAATTTTAATATACTTTTTAATTATTATATATATATATACATATATATATATAGTATATATATACATATATATATTACGTACATATATATATATATACATATATATTAATATATATAATATATATATTTATTATTTAATATTTATAATATCTAAGACCATTAGCTATTTAAATTTTAGCTACAGCCCACTGCTACCTACAACCCAAAGCCCCAAAATCCAAATACATCCAGCAACTGAAACCGAAAGTTACTTTTAGCAATCAAAAATTAATATATAGTCGTCCATCTGATTTTTGCATGGTTATTTTTGCATTGGAGGTGATTATTAACATTTGTCACCTAGAAGACTTTATAAGTGTAACGCCCCGAATCTGGTACCCGGAGCGCTACATGATGCTCATGACCCCAAAGGACCACAAGCTAACCCATGACTGATATATGTACCTAAACACTGCATAATATATTGTATAAATGTGAAAATAAAGTCTGAAAGGCCATAAGGTTTAAAACTGATAAAACATAACATCTGAAAGTACGGTATATCAATACCAAATCAAACTGAAACAAAACTGTCTAAACATATTGTAGTCTAAAAAGTCTCTAAAACTAAACTGTCTAAATAAGGAGTTGATGGGACATGTCCCCAACTAACTACAACTACTGAAAAAACTAAGTAATGAAGAAATAAAGTAATTTTCATATCCTCAAAGGATGAGGACTTACTGCTAACTCTGACTATTGAAACTGGAATGCTATTGATGCTCTGTAGCTCATGCCTTTGAACCTATAATATAGAATAAAACACCATAGCGTAAATGCGTTAGTACGACTGCATGTACTGGTATGCATGTGAGGTAGGATGAATGCAAAGGGTTCAAATGTATGAACAATGCTAACTGTCTGTATAACATGAACGTGAGAATACATGGATGAATAAGTAACTGTAACTGAATTCGTGATGGTACTGACTACTAAGTCTGATTACTGATAACATAAGTTACTGATGACTGATATAACTGATACTGAGCGATTGTATCTGATAGTCTAGGTTCTGATGGAACTAGCTGAGTTCCATACTATGTTGAGTTGACTGTATCTGACAGTCCTAAAATTTGAAGGACTATCTGAGTTCTTTTACTGAGATTGAGACTGTGGGAAGTAGTCATCTAACTGAAATGCCCCAAATAATGCATTATAGCTGAGTTGGGGTTCAATCTATAACCCCAATTGGAAGGGTGTCAATACTGCTCCACTGGTAAAGACAAGCTGTGGGTGATCCTCATCTGGCAGTTTTCCCAAAAGAGAACAGTGGGACCCTCATCTGACAGTGTTTATCCACCTCATTAACCCTCATCTGTCAGTGTTGATGTCTCAACCTATGCTGGCTGCATAGTTCTAGAACGCAAGGATTGCTTCTAAGGATTATACCCTCAACTATCAGTGTGTGTCCTCATCCTTGGGTTCACTCGGTGCTAAATCCTACTCCCATCTGAATAGACACTGAACATAATTAACTGAAGTGAACTGTACTGAGTTTATTGAGTTTCATTGACTAACGATATACTACTGAGATTACTGAATTTTTGAGCTTTCTAAGATTATTGGGATTACTGAATTTACTGAGTGTTCCTGAGTCATATGACTGACTGAATTCTACTGAACATAGCTTGACTGGGGATATCGTGAAAATATGACACTGGCTCTAGGCACACAACTAAATTATCAGGTACAAGTACCCCTAGAACTCGATAAAAGAAAACTGACAAGGCATGACATTCTTGAATACATTACCAATATCAGCAATCCATAATACAATAAGTTGGGGATTTTATGAAGTACATGGTTATCATAATCTTGTACATGGTAGGAATGCATATACTCAATGTCAAAATTTCATATTCTAACATCATGAGTGTTCCAACAAACATCTACATTGCACATCAATAGCATGGGAGTCATTTGAACATAAGGATAAAATATGAATCCATCATATAAATCACAATTGAGCTATATTACATAATTTCTAGTCTCTTATGCATTTTATCAAACACTTAGGTTGCATGACTTAAGGCATGGCGTAATCCTCAAACTAACATACCATAACCAACTAAAATTCATGGTTTTCAACTCACATGCTAACATATTTTCCTAAAAACACATAAAGATTCCAACTTGGGAATCATACCCCAACAACCATATGAACATAATCAACCCATTTTATGAATATCATAATCCATAGTTTAAAACTTGATTCTTGGGCTTCATGGACGAAAGAAATCCATGAATGAACACTATGAATACCATAGTTCTTGATTCCGCAAAGATTTACGGTGGAATTTTCTTGAATTTGAATCCCCAATTGAGAATATTAACTTGTTCTTGAGAGAATTTTGAGAGAAGTGACTATATTTTGGTTGATTTGGGGCTAAATACCGTGTTGTAGTCTTATATAGAGGTGGAAAATACCCATTCTACCCTTAAAATAACTCAAAAATAGGGTGTTTACGTCACTTGGGCCATAAGATATGCGGCACACAACTTATCGCGTAAGCTAGGTTGTGCATTGCACAACTTATGGCATAAGTTAGGTTGCGCATCACACAACTTATGGCATAACCATTTCAGTAGCCTTAGGCAATTTGTTAGGCGACGCACTCTACTTTGCAAAGCTATAACTTCTTGCTCGGGAATTGGATCTTGGTAAAATTGGTATATTGGAAAGATAATTTAATCCTATACAATTTGGTGGGTCTAAATTTGCTAAAATACCATATATACATCAAGTTATGCTCGTTCATAGATGACTCTTACAAAATCAAACACTAAAACTTGATGGATTCAAAATCTCTTAGCTTGCCTTACTCTAAGTGACTCTTATGAACATGCTTAACACATCATAAGCTGTCTTCTCACTAGGATACTCATTGTAAGTCATGTACTCAAATATGAATCACAGGATAGGAAGTTTCATACGTAGGAACAATGGTTCATTTTCTAGCTTAGAAATATATGGGGTATTACAATAAGTTTATATTAATTTTTCTTTAACGTAAGATAGTTAAACTAGTCCAATTTACAAATATAATTTAGCCCCTTAAATAGGTCCAAAATTAAAAAATTAAAATTATTAAACTGTAATAGAACCAAACCAAAATTTACATAAATCGAACCGAACCAAAATAATTCGATTTGGTTTTTGGTACACCTAATTTCATAGCCCAAAACAAAAAAAATGAAATAAAAAAAAACAAATCTGAATCGAAATACCGAACGCCCAACCCTAAAAAGAATTGACGAAAATCTTTTTTGAATTTTTCAGGTTTAAATTTTCTATGCAAAAATGAAACCTGTGATTACCAAGAAAAATCTTTTGTATTTTCATACGGAGAAATGCATGACTCAACTAATCTATTACCAAATGAATTCTTCTTTTTTCGAAAGATATTTACACAATCTTTTTGAATGAAACCTAAAATTATCAAAGAATTTTTTTTTCGTATTTTTTAGATGAAGCAACATGTGCATACAACTAATCTAAAATGAAGAGAAAGTCATCTTTTTTTCCTTTTTCTTTTATCACTATTTTCAAAAAAATACTAACAAAAAATCTTTTTGGATTTTCAACTTTGAATTTGATCCCAGAATGAAACCTAAGACTATTAAGGAACATAATTTTATACTTTTCTTTTCAAGGCAAATATGAAACACCTACTCTAAATGCAGAAAGAAGAAAATCTTTTTGAAATTTTTAAATAAGATCACCGAACCCTAGAAGGACTGCCTACGTATCTCACTTTCAAAAAAGGAGAATCAGGTGTGCGTAGTTCTTCCAGATTGTGTAATAAAATATTAAATAACAAACTGAGCTCTTACTTGAGAGATACGAATAAAGACAAATGATGAAAAACTTCAATAAATCTTTTTTGAGTTTTTAATTTGACACTTCACATAAAACTGACACCAACAACTATGAAAGAAAATTTTTTTTGGTATTGTCGTTATATAAAATATACAAAACTTCTACCATTAAACTCCTATTAAAAAAAATCTCTCTATTTTTAAATTTTACGAATTATGAATGTTTGCTAAAGGAAACAAAGGAAAAATCTTTTTGATTTTTTTTTTTTTGAGAAAATGGCGTGCCAAAGGTAATTTGTTTTTTGAATTTTTTATTGTAGAAAACAAAATCCATAAAAACTCCTAAAAACCATGACTCTTTTCTTTTTTTCAAACTTTTCCTTGTCTAAACAAATGCTTTCCCCCAAATCAATCCGTCAAATGACCCTGTTACCCTTAAGGATGCAATAATTTGCATATTAGGATGTTTCAGAGGTGATTCTCCTACAAAGGACCAAGTGGGTCCCGCTAGGTCTCAATATGATGAAGATAAGTATGACCTAAAGGTTGATCTAGGCTGGGGTCCACTAACAAGATTGTTCAGGGGAGCATATGATCGATAGTGGCTGCGATTGCTTTCTACCTACTCCATACATCCGACGGTTCACCCTCCTAAAATAAGGATGACTCAACTAGAATTCGTGTACATGACGTGTATTTCGAGAATTGTTGCGAAAGAACTGACTTGGGGTAATGCATATGATGTCAGATATAAAGCGGTAACACATAAGAAAAAATTATAAACACGTAGCACATACGCATCCAAGAATGATAAAACAATAACACAAACATAATTTATATACACCTAAAGTGTCAAACTAAGCTGATACAACTCAAAAAAATAAGCTCGAATTCTGAAAAATCCCCAGTAGAGTTGCCAGAGCTGTCACACCCCTTTTTTTTTACTAAAAAGAAGAATTTTATTTTAAAAGTTCTTATATTATTAAAGTGAAAAAAATAAAAATTTATTTCAAAAAAGACTTTTACAATCAAATTCAAAGTCGTCACTTGACATAAATCTAGTGTGCCAAGTCACCTATGAAAATTCTTTTTTAAAATTATTTTTGACTCTTTAAAATTGATCCACGAACAGAGATTCTGATTAAGGAATTTATTGACTGAGGGGAAGGTTTTAGAAACCCCTCAGTCCCATGTTTCAACTACGATTGCTTTATGGAGTATATCGGCTAGTTCGACACTATGAAATGTATAAACCAACAAAACACATAAACAAGAAAACAAGAAACCAAAACAATCAAAAGTCTAAAAACATAATGTCCAGTCCAATTTATTAAAACCAAAAATAATAATGCTAAAATAAAAATATAAACTGTTCTAATTGCCTAGCTATTCTTTACTTGATGCCTCGGGCCTTGATCACGAGCCTTTTTTACGTACATGATACTTTGAAAAATTCTCTGGTGGATGAATACAAGTTTTCTATGAGCATTCCCTGGTCAAATGATTACAATTAATTCAAATGCGATAGATAAAATCATTCAACAATCCACAATCCCTAAATTTGCCTACCCAATCTATCGTTTTCCTACCAATTTCAATCTATCATGATACTATCACGTTTACCAACATCGAAATTAATCAAGTTAATCCATATTCACTTTTATCAAGGTCAATTCCAGCCTCAAACCACCGATTTTAATTCTTAAATAAAATATCATCCCATCACACAATCCATAACCAAGGGAAAAACCAACGAATCAACACCAAGCAACAGTTCACCACCAACAAGGATCAATCAACACACAATGTTCAATTCAATGCACCAAATATAATAAACAATGAAATAAAAAGAGGGAAAGAATAGAGTGGGACTTCAATTGAAGCTTTTATTGCAGCAAATTATGTGATTAAAAGACGAGATCACACCTAAAAACCTTGAATCAAGCCTCAATACGAACCCTAAATCGATAAAATTTGAATCATTGAAGAAACTTCAAAAAAAAAAACCAAATCCAGATTTTAAAATGAGGCTTAAACGGTGGAACTCAAATTCCCTTATTTTGCCTTAAACCCGGTGACTCTCTCCGATTTTATAATGTTTTGCGGTGACAGATGCTGGCCAGAACTGTTGTGTGTTTGGTGGACTATTTTTTGGTGGATTTTGATAGAAACGAGTTTATTTTGGAATGGGTTCGATTGGTGAATTAATGGTATTTTGTTTTCATGAATGGGATTATTTGATTACTAATTTTAGGAGAGTTTGGGGATAAATCGAAGTTGATGATTTAGGAAAGCATTTTCTGGAAGAAATTCACTAAAATTGACACGAATAGACAGTGGAAAGTGTCGTTTTTGGTGAAACTTTGCTGGAAAATCTCAAACTCTTTTCCTTTACCTGTTTTCTCTCTTCCTACTCTATATTCTCTCTATTCTCTCCAATTATCTATTAGTTTTCATTATTCTCTCTTTTTTTCTCTCTCATTTCAAAATCTTAATCTCTTCCATCCCTTCGCTGCTTGTTTTTCTCGCCTAATTCCCTCTGTTTCCTCTCTAAATTCACTCCATAGTTTTCTATGTGTGTATATATCTCAATAATAAATGAGTATTCTCTCCCTGGAGAAGTCTCCATGTGTGGATATATATTGTGAGTATCGATCTGTATTCCACTGGGTTTGTATTTTGTTCAAGAGGAAGGCCGAAAAATATGAAAAAGGGGTAGAGGTAGGAGGGGCATATGGGTAGAGATGGTGGGGTAAGGCGGGTGAGGCGGTGATATTTCCAAATTAGTTAGGGTAGGTTGTTATTTTCTTATTAAGAATTTGTTGTTTTGTTTTTAGTTGAGGAATCATCACACGGGGGGTAAGGTACATGGTATGGTAAGGGTAAATGGGTGAAATTTGACATTTGGAGGGACAAAATTATGTGTCTATATACATGCCCTACAAAAGAAGTTCCTTCAATCTCTGTGTTTAGCAAGTTCCTATAAAACATCAAAAAAATCATCCATTCTTCAAAAAGGTGATCAACATCAAACGTCTGAACCTCTTTAGCTAGCTTGTCTGCTACTCTTTTGAGGAGTCTATGCTCATGCTTCATCAGAAGGTTCCTCATCCTATGGAAAATATCCTTGCAAGATAAAACCATGTTGTTAGTCACTAGGCCATGATTAAGCACATTTATCACCTCAAGTTAATTTGTAGCAATCTATAAGGGTGTAAATTGCAGTTTGTTAGCCAACAGAAGACCAAAAAATAGAGCAATCAATTTAACTTTCAAAAGGAATGAGACATTAATACTAGCACTAAATTCTTTCCCCATTGTCCATCGCTGTTTCAAATTACTCCACTCGCTTCTCCAAATTTAGAAATATTGTTAAAGGACCCATCTATGTTAAGTTTTAGGCCCCTTTTAGGCGGAATCCAAGATTGTTTCTCATGATTTTTTTAAAATATAATTGTTCTTAGTCTAGTGTATGAATTCTATTGCACACTCAAAGAGAGTGTAAATAAGAATATCAATCTTATTTTTGCTATGGTAGTTGTGATTTCGTGTAAGCCAGATAATCCATAGAGAAAAAGAAAAGGCTTTTTTCCAATGAAGGAGTCTATTAATCTTAGACGTACTAATATTTTAATAGATCAACCAATTTGTTAGAGTTGTAACCCAAATTTTATTGATTCGACCCAGAAAGTTTTGCGGTGCAACTCATGTTGGTGATTTTCAATAGGGTCTGTGGTGATAGCATAGGGATCAGATCGACAGGCCTGATATGAACCTTTATGTTTTTGGGCCTAGGACTTATTTGTATGCACATATTATATAAGTGCATTTAGTGGGTTATTTTTGGTATTCAGAAAATTCAGTCTTCTCCACATTGTACTCTTTGTCCATTATAGTGAAATCTCCTCTGCCCGTGATTTTTCCCGCAAGGGTTTCCACGTAAATTTGTGTGTTGTTCTTGTTTTTTTTACTTGTGGTTTTCTTATTCTATCTGAATCATAACAAACTGGTATCAAAGCCTATTCAATTATTTTCTCAGGGATGGAAACCATAAAATGTGGTATTTCGCTGTTAGATCGCAACACCAAATTTTTATTATGGCAGGTTAAGATGCGGGCTGTGCTCGCGTAGATGGATTTGGATGATGATCTATTAGGGTTTGACAAGATGCACTCATCGTGGATGGACAAGGACAAATAATGAAAGGATTGGAAGGCTTTATCTCATATCCACCTTTATTTATCCAACCAGATTCTACAGGATATTTTGAAGGAGACCACTGCCGTTGTGTTGTGGTTGAAATTGGAATCATTGTGTATGACGAAGATCCTGACAAGTAAGTTGCATCTCAAATAGTGACTTTATTCCCATCGTATGTCAAGGGTATGTCTTTGGAAGATCACCTATCTGTCTTTAAAGAAATCATCTCTAATCTAGAGACTCTGGGGGTTAAGTACGATGAGAAAGATTTAGGGTTGATTCTGTTGTGTTCGCTGCCTGCATCATACACGACCTTTAGGGATACGATTTTATATAGTCGTGATACCTTGACCATAGATGAAGTCTATGATGCGTTGTTCACTAAGGAGAAGATGAAGCATTTTGTGAATAGGTCGGAGACTCAAGGAGATGGTCTCCTTGTTCGAGGAAGGAATCATGAGAGGAACTCTGGGGGTGTTGATAGAAACAGATCAAAATCCAAAAATAGAAACAAAACCTGTAATTACTGCAAGAAAAAGGGTCACATCAAATCTGAGTGTTGGAAGTTACAGAATAAAGAGTGAAGAGAAGCTCCAAAACAAAACAGAAACCAACCAGATAAGTTCGATGAAGATAGTTTTGTTGCAGATGGTGGTAGTGATGGAGAACTCTTGGTTGTTTCTGATAGTAACTCCAAACTCTATGAGGAGTAGATTCTTGATTTAGCTTGCACGTTTAATATGTGTCACAATCGGGATTGGTTTACTACATATGAATTAGTCTCTAAAGGTGTTGTGTTGATGGGAAATAACTTACTTTGCAAGATAGATGGTATTGGAACAATTAGAATTAAGATGTTTGATGGGGTTAAGAGGACACTTGGTGATTTGCGGTATGTCACAGACCTGAAGAAAAATCTTATTTCCTTGATTACCCTTGATTCGAATGGATATAGGTACACTGGTGAAGGTAGAGTCTTAAAGGTAACTAAATGTGCTCTTGTTTTAATGAAGGGACAGAGAAATTCTACAAATTTATATGTCTTACAAGGCTCTATAGTTATAGGAGATGCAACATTTTCTACCTCTTCTCTATCAGAAAGTGACGTTGCTAAATTTTGGCATATGTGCCTGGGGCATATAAGTGAAAATAGGATGGCTGAACTAAGCAGGAGATGGCTTTTTGATGGGCAGAGTATTACCAAATTGGAGTTCTGTGAGCATTGCATTTTTGGGGAGCAAAAGAGATCACTAAGGCATCCACTCAACTAAAGGCACACTTGATTACCTTCATTCTGATCTCTGGGATCCTTCTAGACTACCTTCTAGAGGAGGTGCAAATTATTTGTTTACTATTATTGATGACTATTCCAAGAAAGTTGGATGTTCTTCACGAAGCAAAAGAATGATGTATTTCCTACTTTCAAGGAGTGAAATATTATGATTTAAAAACAAATAGGGAAGCAAGTAAAATACCTTCAGACTGATAATGGTTTAGAGTTCTATTCTAATAAATTTAATGCACTGTGCAAGTCAGAAGGAATTATGAGGCACTTGGCATTTCTTCATACTCCGCAGCAGAATGGTGTGGCTGAACAAATGAATAGGACTATAATGAAGAAAGTGCATTATATGCTCTCTAATGCTGGTTTACCTAAGTCTTTTTGGGCTGAAGCTGCTTTCATAGCTTGTCTTCTTATTAAACGCTTTCCCTCAGTCGCGATTGATAAAAAGACTCAACAAGAGGTATGGTCTAGTACTTCTGCTAGTTATTCTGATTTGAGGATATTTGGATGTCCTGCGTATTCTCATGTTGATAATAGAGAGTTGGAGCCTAGATCTGTCAACTGTTTATTTTTGGGTTATAAGCCTGGTGTTAAAGGTTATAAGCTTTGGTGTCCAGAAAACAGAAAGGTTATAATTAGCAGAGATGTTGTGTTTGATTAAACTGCCATGCTTCGGGCTTCCTCCGAATCTAGTGCTTCGCCCTCAGATGAGTTTAGTGACATGAATTAGCAAAAGTCAAGCACCCATGTTGAATTGTAGATTGGAGAAGAGTCTACACCAGTGCCTACCTCTCAATCTATCTCAGAGATATACAGTGATACTATTTCTTCTTCACCACCAGTGGTGCCACAATATTCTATTACTAAAGACAGTCCTAGAAGAGATATTAGACCTCCTAAGAAGTATCCTGAAGCTGATTTGGTTACTTATGCATTGAGTGTAGCAGAAGGTATTGATTTCGATGAAGATTCTTCTTCTTACTCAAAGACAGTTAGTTGTGATGATTCTGGCCGATGGATGATTGCTATACATGAAGAGATAAAATCACTTCATAAGAATAGCACATGGTATATGGTGAGATTGCCTTAAGATAATAAAGCTATCTGTTGTTAGTAGGTATTCAAAAAGAAAAAAGGAACATCGAGAGTTGAAGATGCTAGGTACAAAGCAAGACTAGTTGCTAAAGGTTACAGTCAGGTTCCACGTATTGACTTCACAGATATGTTTTCTCCAGTTGTAAAGCATAGTTCAATTCGAGCATTGCTTAGTATTGTGGCCATGCATAATCTTGAGCTTGAGCATTTGGATGTCAAGATTGCATTCTTACATGAAGAACTTGAGGAGGACATCTATATGCAGTAACCAGAGGGCTTTGTAGTCTCAGGAAAGGAGGACTATGTATGCTTGCTGAAAAAGTCTCTTTATGGCTTAAAGCAGTCACCCAGGCAGTGTTATAAGAGGTTTGAATCTTTTATGATCTCTCATATATTTCAGAGGAGCAACTATGATAGTTGTGTCTACTTCAAAGAAGTAAGTGATGGTTCATTCATGTATCTTCTCTTGTATGTTGATGATATGTTGATTGCAGCAAAGGATATAAGAGAAATGATAAAAGTCAAATCCCAACTTAGTAAGGAGTTTGATATGAAGGATCTAGGAGCAGCAAAGAAGATTCTTGGCATGGAGATTCTGAGGGATAGAAAGAATTGTAAGTTATTTGAGTCAGAAAAGATATATTAAAAAAGTGCTTCACAGGTTCACTATGAAAAATGCCAAGCCTGTTAGTACTTTATTGGCAGCTCACTTCAAACTCTTGGACACTTTATCTCCAAAGATAGATGATGAGCGTGACTGTATGTCTCGAATTCCATACTCTAGTATCGTCGGGTCTCTTATGTATGTGATGGTGTGTTCCCAACCAGATTTATCTTATGATGTCAGTGCAGTTAGCAGATATATGGAAAATCCTGGTAAATAACATTATAAAGTAGTTTAGTGGATTTTCAAATACTTATATGGATTTGCTGATATTTGTTTACAGTTTGGGTGAAACAGAGATGGAGCAATCGGGTATGTTGATTCTAATTTTGCAGGATATCATGATAAAAAGAGATCCCGTACAAGCTATATTTTCACCATTGGTAGTTGTGCTATTAGTTGGAATGCTACCTTACAGACTACGGTTGCTTTGTCAACTACTGAGGCAGAGTATATGGCTATTACAGAGGTTTTCAAGGATATTATTTGGTTGAGGGGTCTATTTGGTGAACTTAGCAAAGACTTATAGATTACTACGATCTTTTGCGACAGTCAGAGTGCTATCTTCCTTACGAAAGATCAGATATTTCATGAGAGGACAAAGCACATCAATGTTCGGTATCATTTTGTGCATGAAATTATTATTCGTAGTGATATTGTGGTGAGCAAAATTAATACTCATGATAATCCTGCTGATATGATGACCAAGACACTACCAAGTGCGAAGTTTGAGCATTGGTTGGACTTGGTTAGTGTTAGCTGCTAAGATGTGCCCTTAGAGGCTTTGGTGGAAGAGATGAAGAGTTTATTTTGAAATAGATTTGAGTTCTAAATTAGAATTCGTGTCAAGGTAGAGATTGTTAGAGTTGTGACCCAAATTTTGTTGATTTGGCCCAGAAAGTTTCGCGGTGCAACCCATGTTGGTGATTTTCAATAGATCTGTGGTGGTAGCATAGGGATCGGGCCGATAGGTTCGATATGGACCTTAGGACTTATTTGTATGCACATATTATATAAGTGCATTTAGTGAGTTGTTTTGGGTATTCAAAAAATTTCAGCCTTCTCCATATTGTACTCTCTCTCTATTATAGTGAAATCTCCTCAGCCTCTGCCCGTGGTTTTTTTCGCAAAGGTTTTCATGTAAATCTATGTGTTGTTATTATTTTCTTTTAGTTTTGGTTTGATTATTCTGTCTGAATCATAACAATTTTCATTGAACATTTGAGTTACATGGTGGATCGGGAGAGTCATATTTGACTTTTTCTAAAATATGTGGATATGTTTAGATTTAAGAAAAATGTGGATAGCAATTTTAGGTTAATTACATATGAACAATTTGGTTCAATCAATGCCAATCGAGCTAAGGTAATAGAAAGTAGGAACCCTATCATGATGACACAACTAAATGAAAAACTTTATATTTGTTAAGGCATTGAAGCTTCCAAATCCACCAAGAGAAATTTTTCCTAGTAGAGCTAATGTTTAAGTAAGGTTCCATAAGATGAAGGTAAGCACTCTTCATAGAGAACAACATATGAAGTGTGAGAGCCCATTATTGGAAACCTATAGAATTATTAGTTTGAGGAATGGGTATAGATTTTATCTTAAGTTCAAGGTTTAGAGGAATCTTATAAGAGAGCCTATTTAAATTCAATGACTCATTAACAATGATATCATGAACTCTCATTTTTAGGTTATAGATATTGAGGGGTCCATAATTAAAGAGAAGAAGGGCTCACTATTGGGGATCCATTTATTAATCCATAACTGATTTTTCCCGTCCTTAGCTTCCACTGGATACACTCTTTGCATAGATCCCAACCTTCCATAGTATTCTTCTAGATAGAGCTAGTAGAGATAATATAATTGTTAGTCGCGGATACACTTGTCCCATTAGTGTACTTATTAGATAAGACTAGCCTAGAGGGAATTTTGGTATTGATTGAGTCTCCAGGCAAGCTTAGATTTGAGACCTTTGGTTTTTGGCTGCATTTTTGAATATTTAATCCCCCTTCCACTTAAGGAGATTGATCTTTTGTTTCGTGTATATAGTGCTTGAAATAAATTTTCGTTGAATTTGATCTATTAATTTATTAATATGGCTTAGGTGTTTGATATAATGCATAATATGAGTAGGGATACTATTAAGAGAAGATTTTTACGAAGTTGTTCTCCCCGCGATATTAAGAAACTTGATTTTCACCCAATTAATTTGAATTTGAGACTATCCAGTATGAAATGATAATCATTGTTGGTAGGATCTTTAACGAGAAAGCATAGATACTTACCGAAAGTTTAACTAATCTTAATATTGAAAAGGGTGGAGGTTCTTAGTTGAATAGATTCAGAGAAATTCTGAGAGAAAAAGATTTTTGATTTGCTGTGATTGATATTTTGTCCTAACAAAGAGCAAAAATTGCAAAGGGTTGACTGAATATTTCTACAACTAGTGAGGTCTTGATTAGACATAAGGATAAAGCCATCTGCAAAGAAGAAATGAGAAATATAAAGCCCATGCCTGGAGATTTTAATAAGTTTCCAAGTCTCAGAGGTTACGGTATCATTAATATTATAAGAAAGAAGTTTGATACAAAGAACAAAAAGATAGGATGACATGGGATCTCCTTGGTGTATATCCCTAAAGGGATTAAAAAAAATTGATTTTGATCCCAATGAGTATGGAAATGGAACTAATGCAACTGCAAGACATAATAAGGTTGACAATGTTTGGAGAGAAATTAAAATAGTTGAGAGTATTACTTATAAAGGACCATTCTAATTTGTCGAAAGTTTTTTCAAGATCAATTTTCATTAGAAAGTTTCTTTTTGTCCCTTTCATTCTCCTAAATGATTAATGATTTCTTGAATAACAATAATGTTGCCAACAGCTTATCTATTTTTTAATAAATTAGTTTGGTAAGGACCTATAATGTAAAGACCGATTCTGTAGTTACTGAAAATGTGATAAAGGCATATGCTTCTCATTAGTCATAAGTGTTTGGATCAATTCTTTAGTATGAGAGTTCATTTTATGCACTAAGGTCATACAATACTCCTAGCACAAAATTAAGTTAAAGTATCTTTACCGATTTAGTTTTGGATTAATTTTAAACTAGGGTCAAATTCAAATGAGAATTTCTCCTAGAATATAAAGAGTTAAGGGATCCAATACCCACCAAATAAAATATCTCTAATTTTTCTTTCTAACATAACTCACCGTTTATTAATCCACTTCTTGAGTAAGAAGTTATGATTGTTTTATTGAACACTATCTGTGTTGAAAAACTAAGGGTGTTGTAGCAGGTCAGGTTGCTATAGATACATTTACATTAGTTTATGATTCATTTTTGACGGGTTTCAGTCCCCAAACTCCAAAATTTCATTCCTAATCTCTAGAGGGGCAATTTTCTCTTGGTATGGGTGGAAATTCTTCATGAGGTAAGTTTCTTCCATCTTCTTCTTCATTATTCAATCCTTAAACATCCTTGAATCATTAGAGCAATATTTAATGGTGAAATTCTTGAAAATTGAACCCTAAGTTCATGATATTTAAAAAAACTCCGCGTTGGATTAATATCATCTAGAATCACTTCTGAATTGTTAATTAACAATTTCTAGTGTGAATTAGTGATTCTAAGATATGAAAATGGATAGTTGGGGGATCTTGAATTTAATAAATGTAAAACCTTTAGCCTAAAAACTTCATTAATGAAGTTGGGTTGAGCGTGAAGGAACTATTTTAATGCCTAATTAACCCTTGGGTAATGTTGTAGACCATAAATAAGGGTAGAATTAGTGGGTTTGAAGTCCCAAGGCGTTTATTTTAAGAATAGCTTATTAATCACACATATAGTTGTTATTATTATATGATTTAGCCTTTTAAAATATGAATAAGAAGGAAGATCATCCGTGACATAACTTACTTGTTGCAACAGCTTGACATCCAGGTAGATTATGATTTATGAGTAGTAGACTGTGGATAGTAATCACATTTATAATGTAGATTTGATTGGAGAAAACATGATTAGGCCTGCGGGCACGAAGTTTCAGGATATAAAACATGGAGTTAATGTAATAAAGGCTTAATTGTATATTATTAGTTGTGTATGAATCCTTTATGGGTGTTGTATGTTTGTATGACTCAATGATGGATTGTAATGTGAATTATGTGCATATAAATGATGATAAGGAGATCGCATGAGCTTATAATCTAGGGAAACCATAAAGAGGGTGAACTTGATATTATTTAGGTTGAATATGGAATAATCTTGCTTAAAGTTAGTGACGAGAACTGATTATAGCATGAGGAGGTTGTGACATAACTTAAGAGCCGAAACTCAAGTTGGGCTAAGGATTAGGAAGTAAAAGGTATAAAGGTGTATCACTAAAACTAGTTTGTAAGTCAAATAGAATTGAATGATTGGCTAAGGAAGTAGGTCTTGAACCTAGTAATTCCTTGAATGTAAAGGTTGATAGATAATATTGAAACGGTACGAATAAAAGGGGATTAGATTAATGAATGAATTACTAGATTTTAGACTCTATTTGGTTGAACGTGTGGTCCTAGAATAACTACTTGAATTTAATGAATATGGTTTGATGATTCTTATTTGAATAAGTTGGGGTGTGGTCTTCGTGCATGCTATAATTTATGAAACCAATTAGTCATATCTACTTATGATTTAGTGTGTTAAAGTATGATTATTGTTTACATGAATTAATTAACTCGAGTTGATCAAGTATATATTTGATGGTTGTCTATTATTACAATGAATACTTAAGGAATGTAATTGTTAAATTATATCCAAAGTGTTAATCACATATAATGAGGTTATATTAAAGTCTTGTTGACTATACAACTATGATTGCTTATTTGTATTGTAGTTGTAAGTGTTGTGATATCAGTTATTATTATGGAATGTACCGTTATTTAGAAATCTTCAAGGGATTGGTTGATATGATTCATTGGTTGGCTTGAGTACCATGCCAGTATAGTACATGGATAAGAGTTTGTCTCCTGCTGTTCATGACTAGTGGACAACCATAAAACCCTTAGCATGTATGTACAAGATATGTATGAGTGTGACGGTTCCTTAAGTGGATTGGATATATGATTATTGTTATTATTTGTTTATACTAATTTTATGAGTGGGTCAAGTTATATTGTGGTTGTTGTATTAGTTTCTTGAGTGAATTAGATTATGATGTTGCTTGATATATTTGAGATTTTTGTGTGATCTGATTACTTGTCATATACTTAGATTCTAGTCTTACATGTCATATATGTTGCTTGTTGCTAATGTCATATATTAATGAAAAGATAAGTTTAGAGCTTACCAAAAATGATGAAGAAAACCTTAAAATTTGTCCTTTCCTACGCTTTCAAGTCTAAAATGGAGGAAAATCATGAAAATAAAGTTTATATATTATTTTGTAAACAGTATCTCGCAATCGTAGATCAAACCTTGCGATCATGAGGTTCAACGCTAACTTGGAAAATAAGTTAGCCTTTGTTTTGGGTCAAACCTTCATATCTGCAAGGGATGGTAACCAGGACTCATCGCGTTCGCGACGGTCTAATCGCATTTACAATTAGGAAAGAAACCTGACCCAGACCGATAACCCTTTATGATTATGGTTACTACCCTTACGGTCGCATTGAAGAAAAATTTACTTCTATGCTTTCATGGCCAATGAGTCTATCATGACCCAAAAATAAAGGTCATGATGGCACTTGTCGCGGCGTACCTTGACAAGTAAGCCTATCACCCAAAATGATACAAAAAGAGAAAAAAAGACAAATATTCCAAGGTAAGGCTTCTAGAATAAAGCCGAACCATATAAGTAATCATAACAATGCGGAAAGAATTTATCCAAAATACCAATCATGCCTAAAACCAGGTGTCAATAGTGTAAGAACTACTAATATAATTCAGGAGTCAAATACATCAGAAAAATAACCACAAAGGAATAATATCTATCTCTGAATAATAATAAAGACATAACTACTATAGAAAGATAGAGGTGAACTCCGGACGCATGAATGTCCAACCTCTCCCTTGGAAGTTCCAACAATAGCCCGAGTCAAGTAAGCTGAGGTACACTCGGTCTAGGACTTGCACCGAAAGGGGGTAGTAGGCATGAGTATAGTCCACTTGTACTCAGTAGGTATGGTCCACTTGTACTCAGTAGGTATCATAGGCTGACCAAGAAAAGTAGTAAATAAAGCGTACAAAAATACACTCAGGGCATGTCACCTGCAATAAAAAAATATCCTATAACGGTAGCCCACATCACTTGCACTAACAGTTCTATAATATCCATATATAATACAACAACATACACTATAGGGATACAAATATACACATTATCACATACATGTAGAATCACAGAGGGACATGTATAATCAAGATCATCAAGTACAATTAAAGGAAGATAGAACAATTAGACATTAACAAGTCAAGATATAGAACAAATAGGTAGATGACAAGTCAATATGGCAATTCAAACACAACATAAACACAATGAAGCGGGTGCAATGTATATGATTATGATGATAATGATAATGCATGGTATTGGCACACAACCTCAAGATCACTAATATCCACAACTCTTCTTTGGCATGATCCTTTGAAAATGGTACATAAAATCCAATATCTGATACCAATATCCAGTATTCCAGTGTTTCCAGTATTTTCAAAACACATAAATAACATAAGATATAAATCAAGTACACATACATGACAACAAGTATATATAAAGCAGTAAAACGAACAAGTGAAATAATGTGTATGATGACATGAGAATGACGATGCAATGTTCACAACCATTCAAACTGAGTATTTCCACAACCAATCCACATGATATATTTTCACCCCCAATCCACATGATGTATTTCCACAACCAACCATAATGTTACTATTCCACAATCACGTGAGCCCATATCCACTCATTACTTCCATTTCATTTATGAATTTCCACATATCTCATATACCAATAAGTATGGATATATCATAATATACCAATGAAACCACATAAGGCATTTCAACTACACAATACAATTATTCACATGTATTCAAGGCTATCAACACCACATAGGACCCCACACAGTCATACATATCACATCATATCTCAATTTCAACAATTACATCACATATAGGTCCCCACACGGGCACAAAACATAGATAGCCATTTTTTTTATAATTAGTTCTCACCCTTAACATATATTTTGTACTATCATTTACTACCCAACCCAGTCTGAAAGAGTTAAGCTATAACCTACCTCGAATATTGAAATCATCTGCTACACTTTGAACCCATGATCGTACTTTTCACGAACTATCCCAAACTCCATTAAAAACATCAAATATGAAATCTACGCGTTAAAACAAAACCAGCAACACCATATTGACTACTTTTGGTTAAGAGTTAAAACAGACCCCCGAAATGGATTTTCGAAAAAGAAGGGCAAAATCAAAAATTTACTTCAAAAATATGTTTCTCATATTTTCAGGAATCTGCAGCTGAAAATCCAAGTCAAACAAGTCAAAAACGAGGTTCAAATAGAAGAAAAACTATTTTTGTGCTTTACTGGGTAAAATCTAATCTGAGTTAAAATAAAAAATCGAGGTTGTTTTGAAGGTTAGATTGATGAAAAACTAGTAATTATAAGATAAAACATTATTCAAGTAAAAAAAAGTGAAATTGAGATTTAAAATCAAACACTAAGATTTTTGAGATTTTAAGAAATTTATCAAGAAATTACTAAGAAAATGTGAATTCTTACCTTAAATCCATAAAAAAAAAATCAATAAAGATATGTTAATCTAGCACCCTAAGCTCCTAGAAACTTCACTTTTAAGCTCTCACACTATTTTAGGGTTTAACTCTCAAGAGACAAGATAAAAAATGGGTAAAATAGGCCCCAAAATTGGTATAATAGTGCAGATTTTTCTGCACAACTTTTGCAAAAAAAGATGTTTTTTAGTCTAATCCAGACTTCGATGGGGTGTTCGATACATACAAATGAACTATGCAACCATATTAAATTTGACGTTCCAGATACGATGGGGATATCAGATTTTCAAAAAAAATATCATTTTCACAAAGTTGACCCCTAAAATCCGAAATTATAATTTTCTAAATCAAGGGTCGAAATGAGATTTAAAAGCCATAAAATTACACCAGCTATGCTAACACCCTAAAATCAACATTTTGGATCTGCTGGTAAAGTCGTATTTTCCATCTGAGATTGTTCAATCAAATGTAGGTCCCACACCCATATTTCTAATTTTTTAATTTTTCGATCAATAGATCGAAATGAGCTTGGGTGCATCGGGACCCAAACCAAAGGTCTACCTAGTGTAAAATCGATATTTTGGAACTGCTGGCATATTCTGTTTGGTTATTCATTGCACGGATCAAAAGATATCCACATAAGTCCAAAATAAGGCTCTCGAAGCCATCAAAAATCACAATATCACATAAATGATACCAAAATGCATCGAAAATCATGTCAATCACTCTCACACTCCAGAAATACCATAATGCAACTACGGGGAGGGATAAAATAGTTAAATCACACAAAATCATAAATTTCACATATTTCATCAAATTTTTAGGTCATTACAGAGTCGCATTCATGAAGAAGTATCATGCACCAGAAAATTGTGCATTAGCTAAAAACTACAACCTCTAAGTCTTCGAACGGACCCTCGAGAGTCTTCGAACGGACCCTCGAGACTCGTTTGGGATCTGGCATAACTAAATTATATTTGTTGCTGGGCTATTTTCGATGTTTTGGACACAATGGCAACGTTTAATTTAAAAAAAAAAGATCGTTTACAATATTTTATCCCCCGAAACTTCTATATTCAACTATTTTTTGAAGTAAGGATCAAAATATAAAATAAAAGCTCTGGGTCCAAACTACTCATAACACTAACGCAAAATCAATATTTTGAATCTAATGAAACTGTTCAAATTTCTATTCAGCATTCGAAATTCAAAATATTGACCGAAGTCAAACTAATGACTTTTAAAGCCTCAAATAGTCTCAAATTTCCCCAAATCTATTTCGAATGCATCGGAGACCGTGTCAACCAGTTTTACATTTTATAAATAGCATGTAACAACTACAGAGAAGGAAAAAATAATCAAAACATATAAAAACAATTACAAGGTTTTTACAATTTTCCTCTTTGAGGAATTTGACTATAAAGTAATCATAGCCCATAGATCTATAGTACTATATGTTTAGTTAGTTTTCACACACTAATTATTTTTTATTTGAGGTATTAAGGGAGTAAACCTATGATTTATGAATTCTATTCTTTTCCTCGTCTATTAAGTGGACTGAGTTTTTTATCGGTAATGATAGAATAGGGTCTATACAATCAATGCACGTCATGTAAAGAGGCTTATCTAGGGAATTAGGAAAAGGGTGTGTGGGTGCAGCTTTAAATGGACTGGTCTAGAAAAAAGGGAATTTGGGGAAAGGATTGATGTTTGTTGTTGATTAAATCTACCTTATTTTTATTGATATTCATAGAACGGAGTCGATCTTGTAGAAGTAGTTGGGGTCAGCAGTGGGTTCAGTTATAGCTTTTTGTGAAAAGTTGAGAAAAATCAAACTGATAAATTAAAACGGGGGGAGTAAATAATAAGCTCACCCGCTTATGGTGTACTTTTCTGTAATAATATGTAAGGTAACTAATTGTCAATAATGTTTTTACTCATGATTAACATGTCATGCTACCAAGCATACGCTTAATAATATTTAAGTCAATAATGTCCTTACTTGTTATATATTAATAGCAAACCCATGTAACAACATTACTTGCTCAAATTTTATATAACATTATATTGTTTGCTTGTTTGTTTATTTTAATTTGTAAAGTAACTTAACAAGTTTACATACCTTTTATTCTTTTTCAGAAACCACAAATCCTTCAGATTGTTTCATATAAGTTTCTTTCTTCAAATCTCCATTTCATAAGGTTGTTTTTATAACATCCGTTTGATGAACCTAAAGATTGTACATGACAGACAAAACTATTGGCACATGAATGGATGTGATTCTCGTTATTGACATATATGTGTTAAAATAATCAAGGACTTTTCATTATCTAAATTCTTTGTCAACAAGTCTTGTGTTATATTTGTTAATAGTGTCATCAACTTTCATCATTATTTTAAAAATTTATCTGTAAGGATTTGTATTCTGAAGAAAGATCAACCAATTCCCAAATATGATTATTTAATATAAATCCTATTTCACTAATGACTAATTTATTTTTAATACTGTGCTTTCGAGGAAGATACTATATCCTTAAATATTTAAGGCTCTTTTTTCACCATGAATGTCAAAAGTTTGGGACTAAAGAAAATAAATGCCGTATGATGTTTGTTGTATTTTAGATTCTCCTAGTTAGGAGTATTTTTGTCTTGTATCTTCCTGAGATCTAGATCTTTTATTAAATGGCTTACATTTCTTTTTATACAGATAAATATTTTTAAAAAAGCTCAGCATCATCTTATTCAATTATATTTTAACAAAATTTTTAGAATTTTTCTAATTTGCGAATCATAAAATGATATGCTTTCTTAAGAAAAGCTAATCAATAGTTTTCATTCCTATTTTAACCATTTAGGATTTAAGAACTTGCTCTTAGCTAAACATTCCACACTTTGAAATGTTTTAAATTGGACTTTCTTCTTTTTCATTTTTCATATGGAATGAATTTTATTTTTTATGAGAAATTCTATTAAGTATTTTGTTAGTTGTATGAATAGTTGTCCCCACATATTCTAGAATAAAACAAAACTTATCAGAAAAGTATTCATCATGTTCTTTTCGCTTTCTATTCTTTCTTTCTATCATATCATTAGATTGTGTCAAATACAAGGTCGTTGTTTGATGAATTATGTCATATTTCAAAAATATTTCTTCACAACAAGATTCATATTCACCATCCCTATCACTTCTTATCATTTAAATATTTTTATTAGATTATGCTTCACTTCACTTTTGTATTGCTTGAATGCATACTTTGATTCATCTTTATTAAAAAGTAAGTAAACATATCAATGTCACACTATATCATTAGTAACTGTTATGAACTACTTCTTTCCATCCCGAGATGGTATTCACTTCATATTGTAAATATTTGTATGAATTAAGTCTAAAGAATTTGAATTTTTTTTGAACTGATTTATAAGAATATTTGTATGAATTAAGTCTAAAGAATTTAAAATTTTTTAAAAACTGACTTAAGGTAGTTGAGGTCAGTGAGGCCACTCGCAAGATGTGGAGGGGCAGGACGATGGGGACCGACGAGATACTGGTAGATTTTTGGAAATTCTCTGACGGGTCAGGGTTGAAGTGACTGACCAACTTATTTAACAATATTTTCAAGTCAGCAAAGATTCCTGAGGCGTGGAGATGGAGCACGATGATCCCTGTTTATAAGAACAAGGGTGACATTTACAGTTGCAACAACTATCGGGGTATTAAGTTGTTGAGTCACACAATAAAGATTTGGGAGAGGGTGATGGAGCGGGGGTTGAGAAAGATTGTGTCTATCTCAGAGAATCAGTTTGGTTTTATGCCTGGTCGCTCCATGACTGAGGCAATTCACCTTGTGCGGAGACTGATAGAGCAGTAAAGAAAGAGGAAGAGGAATTTTCACTTGGTGTTTATTGACTTAGAAAAGACGTATGACAAGGTCTCTAGGGAGGTTCTTTGGAGATGCATGGAGGCAAGAGGGGTCCGATGGCGTACATCAGAGCGATTAAGAACATGTATGAGGGGGCGAAGACTCGGGTAAGGACAGTGGGAGAAGATTTTGAGCATTTTCTGGTCTTGACAGGGTTGCACCAGGGAACAACTCTTAGTCCATTTTTATTCGCTTTGGTGATAGATGTGTTGACGCGAAAAATACAATGTGAGGTGCCTTGGTGTATGCTTTTTGCAGATGATATAGTTTTGATTAATGAGTCACGACAAGGGGTTAATGATAAACTGGAGGTTTGGAGGCAAGCCCTGGAGTCTAAAGGTTTCAGATTGAGTAGGACCAAGACGGAGTACTTGGAGTGCAAGTTTAGTGACTCGAGGCAAGAGTAGGAGGTGTTAGTGAAGTTGGATTCCCAAGCGGTTTGTAAGAGGGAGAGTTTTAAGTATCTCGGGTCTACGATTCAGAAAAATGGAGAGATAGATGAGGATGTCTCCCACCGTATTGGGGCTGGTTGGTTGAAATGGAGGCTCACTTCAGGAATACTATGCGATAAGAAGGTGCCCCTCAAGATTAAAGGCAAATTCTTTAGAGTTGCAGTCTGGCCTACTATGTTGTATGGAGCGGAGTGTTGGCCGGTTAAGAATTCTCATATCCAAAAGCTGAAGGTGGCGAAAATGAGAATGTTGTGTTGGATGTTTGGATTCACTAGGGCTGACAAGGTTAGGAATGATATTATTCGGAAGAAGGTGGGAGTGGTGTCAGTGGAGGAAAAGATGCGGAAAGTGAGGTTGAGATGGTTTGGTCATGTGATGAGGAGGGGCACGGATGCCCCAGTTCGTAGGTATGAGCTGTTGGCCTTGGATGGTTTTAGCGGGGTAGGGACAGGCCGAAGAAATACTAGAGAGAAGTGATTAAACGTGACATGGAGCAGTTACAGTTGACTGAGGACATGACTCTGGATAGGAAGATATGGAGGAATAGCATTAGGATAGAGGGTTAAGGGTGTGGTTGAGGCGTTGTCAGTATTTAGGTGGACTTTGGGGTCTTGTGTTTGGCAACGTACAATTTTCTGTGGATGTCGTACCGTTGTTATTTTATTGTGTTCTAGGATTTTCATTCTTTTGTATGCTGTCTTCTAACTTGAGCTGAGGGTCTATCGAAAACAGCCTCTCTACCTCTTTAGAGGTAGTGGTATGGACTGCTTACACTCTACCCTCCCCAGATCCCACTATGTGGGAATATACTGGGTATGTTGTTGTTGTTTACTTATAAGAATATTTAACATACTTTGATTCACAACATATTTGACATTTTAGACTGTTGCAATTCAAAACTTAGGCAATTCTTTCAGATTAATGATCATTTACACAAGATTTTGTAATTTACATGACCATAAAAGTGCAATAAAGTAACCTTTTTCTGCTTACATTTCGTTCTTATTAACCACAATGTTGTCTGAAAGTGAAAGCATATTTTAAGTCATTTTTAACTAGAAGCAGTACAAGGACCAACTTTTTTTTACATTTCAGAACATGAAGGACATTATCACAATCTTACAAGATGTCCATTTCAAAGATATCTTGCCCATTTCTTCAATTTTGGAGTAGCAAATAAAAATAGTCTCGTCGAGTCCAGCAAAGAAAACAAAAATTTATCCTAAACCCACAATTTGCTCATGTGTCCTTAAAAAAATTAATCTTCTCATTGTTATCCAAGGTATACATATTAGTTTCTCCTAGGATAGATGGGATGGATATAAAAGTGACTTCAATTTATAAAACTTTGTTGAATTCAAATGACAAAGCAAATTACACATTGGATACTGACATTCTCGTTTGAAAAAAGATGCAGAATGCAAAAGAGGGGGGAGAGTTTTAGATAATTTTTGGCGCATTAAGATTTAAGAGTACAGATGGGCGAAAGGAAAGACTTTCTTCTCAACTTTCCGAGGGTTGTTTGGTAGAGTGGATTGGAAAGTTAATGCATATATTAGTTTAATGAGTATTAGTAATACCTTATTTGGTATATTTTTTTATTCTATGCTTTATTGTGTAAGTGTGCGTTACTAATACATTAAAATCCATGGTATTAGCAATACAATGGATCCAATACATGCATTAACAAAAAAAAAAAAATTTGCATCTTTTCCAACATATATATGGTGGGTATTGTGTAAAATTTTCTTTTTTCTAGAAATTATATAATTCATGTTATTTTTAATACATCAAATCAAACACTTCATAAAAAAAATATAAATATAACTAATACAAATATCACTAATACAAGTATTAACAATACACCATATTTTTCATAATTTTTATCTACTCTACCAAACTACCCCGGGAGTTAGAAGAAGTGAGTCTATATATAGCCCTATAATCTACCTCTTCCTATCCAATGAAGTATAAAGTTCTTATTTCATTTCCCTCCATTCCCTTTTCCGTCGATTTCTCATTAATGCTTTTTAACTTTAAAAAATCCAACAGCACCTTCACATATATCAGCCATGGCATCTCAAGACCAACACCCTTAAACCAATCAACAATCTAGGGTGCGCCTCTGACACCATTGAGATGCGATTTCTATTAACTTTCATTGAAGAGGTGGAGGACGAGGAACCAACGATGTTGGTGAGGAAGGGTTTAATCTCCACGATGAGTCCTCATCCTTTTGAAAGGGAGTAAATCTGGATCATTTCACATTGTTCAGGGCCAAATTAGCCTTTTTCTCTTCTAAAAAGTACTCATGTAATGGAAAGCTTCTGCTGTTACTGAATAAGGGTATATTTGGATCAACATTAAAATGACGAGGGTATATTTGACCCTACATATTAATGGAAGACAGATTTAGCCCATTTTACAAAGTTCAGGTATAAATTTAAACTTTTTTCCTTCATTAGATATAAACTGAATCAAAGATATATAAGTATACCAAATTATATACTATTTGTTAGATGTAAGGCTAAAATCAAAGGTATTGATGTGGAGCTTTAGAGTAACTGATAAAGTTGTTGTCATATGATTAGAAGATCACAGTTTCAAGTCTTGATAACAATCCCTTGCAGAAATGTGTGTTGAAGCTGTGTACAATAGACTTTGCAGTCGGGCCCTTCCCCGACCTTGCGCATATAGTACTCCCTCTGTTTAAAAAGGAATAATATACTTTGACGACACAAAATTTAAGAAAATAAAGAAGACTTCTGAATCTTGTGGCCTTAAATTAAAGTTGTGTTAAATGTACCAAAATATCTTTTAATCTTGTAGTCCTAACATGTCATGTGGAAAATTGAAATTAAAATATTGCCAAAAGGAAAGGTTATTCTTTTTTAAACGAATTAAAAAGAAAAGTAGTCATTCTTTTTTAAACGGAGAAAGTAATAAATAGTATACTTGACAAAAGCTCGAAAATAATACCGCTTCGTGCACGGGCTGCCTCTTTTAAAATCAAAGGTATACTGATATACTAAGCATATATATACTGTACTTGACAAAAGCTCGAAAATAATAACTCAAAGTTAAGTTTAAAACAACCTTACACATGTTCAACAGACTTGGATTTAATTAATGTAGTGGAGAAACATACATAACAGAAGTGTAAAATTGGAGAACTCTATATAAGTATCTCACAAAATGTTACCTATGGACATATATCAAAGCTGAAAATATCATCAAATGACTAACAACAAGATTGATCACTGAGATGCATACTACTCATTAGAAACAAAGCCAAAATTGCTTATTATATACCAGAAAGGGATGATGTTATGGTTTTTTTAGTCTTTATGGTTGGTGGTGAAGGGTGGAAAAAGGGATCATCTGTCCAATTCTTTTCACCCCAATGCTTCAGCATACCCTTCCAATTGCATAACCTGTCTGTGCATCTCTTGAGTCGTCGATCATTAATCTTGATTTTCCAATGGCCATCAGGATAGTTTGCTTTCTTAGCTTCCCTTCTGTCCCATTCCAATTGTGCCTTTTGCTTTGATCTTAGCAGGCAAAAGTCTTGCAGCTGCTCAGGCATTGCGTCGTGCACTTTCCACCACTTGTGGTGTGCAACATCACTCGCGAATTCTTGTAAGATGTCTACGTTCCAATTGCAATCATAGTCCCGGAAACACAACCATGGCTTGTATCCTAGGTAGTGAAGGACATAAAGAATCGGAGGATCAGCCCCGAAAAGATGTGTTTTCTTTGCTTTCACCACTTCATCATCACCAATCCAGAAGTTCTTCAAGAAGTTCATATGCTTTGGTATCCGATGCCACCAAGTGAATATTTCGTTTAGGTAGCCTTGATCACCTCCATTATAGGACTCAATCTCATTTATGTGATCCATCAGGAGCTGGAACGTGCAATTTGATGGCTCGATCACCATGACACCGGAATTAAAGAGCGTGCCATTGTTTCCCGTAGCTGAAATCTGTGGCATCCTAAATAAGATGTCTATGTTCCTAAGTATAAGCAAATCGGCATCAATGAAAATGATCTTGTCATAATCGGTCAGCTGCCATAGCCTGAATTTGCTGTAGTTCCATTCATTGTAGGCATCTTTCTCTGCTTTAGGATTTCTTATTCTCTGTATTGTCCTAACTTGCCAGCCTGCTGCCTCAAGTCCACTCCTATGATACTCACCAATCGAATCATCAACGAGAATCACGAGGTCCCTCGTGGACCCTACCATTCTAATGCTTTGTGCTGCTGCTATGGCTCCACATACATATACATGAGCAGAATGCAAGATTGTTGCATATGCCTCACGCCTTTTGTTCCCCGTATGTACTTCCTCTGTTACCATAACATAGACACTATCAATATTTGATATCTTTGCAAAAGCATTCACATCGAAAGAAGGAAAAAACAATAAAGTATATGTTACCTGTTGTACCAAAGGGTAGTGCAAGTTCACATGATCCTACAGGAAGTTGAACTTTTTCTCTTAGAACACTCAGATCGGGCTTGTACAACCAGGCATTACCTTTTCTAGCAATGAGCTCTTTGCACCTATAAAGATTCGGTATAGGGAAGCATTTGGTTATGAAAAGCAAATGCACAGGATGTTTACCCTTAGCAGAGGAAGCTAAACCAGCTGCAGCAAGTTGCAAGTGCAATCGCGCAACATCTCTAGACCAATTCCCTTCATTTCTACAAGGTAACTTGACAGCTATGAGATCGATTCGTGTCCTAGGAACTTCAAGTTTTGGCAAAGTAGGACAACTTTGAACTTCATCTTCTTGTTCTTCATCAATCCACTCTGGATACAAGGTGTCCCAAGTCACATTTTTTCCGGCGTAGTCCAGGTACAGGACTGTTTTATTCGCATTAGGAACAACTTGTGTCCATTTATTGATTTCATCTTTGTTGAAATTTAGAAGGCCAATGTTCTCAACAACTTTGTTTTGGTCAGGCAATTGATCCAAAACTTGAGATACTTCCTCCCAACTGATGTCTATATCTGATATGTATCTAGGATCTGAAGCACCCCATATCCATCTGTTCACAAAATGTTGCCTGCATTACATAATTTCTTTCCATTAATAAACAACTAATTAGCTATGAGGCCCTCTATTTTGAATTTCAAGCCAATACTTTATAAGAACCCCTTGAATGATTCATTCACTTTTATTAGTTTCTATCCATCCATTGCACACACACATACCTAAAAGAATTTAATGGTGGAATTTTACTAAACGTGCAATGACTAGGACTTTTCAAAACCGAGCCGTAACTATTAATCCAACCGCAAAATTAGTTTATTGGCTAATTGGTAATGGGTTATCGGATTAATGGTTGGAGAACGGATCAAAATTTTATAATTCATGGCTTGTTGGTGCGGAGATGGATTACTCAATTTTTTTATCGGGTAAACCGTTAACCCATTAAGAATTATTATAATTATATTTTTACCCTTAGATATATAAGTATCTTTTATCAATCCAACATATAAAACTTCATTTATTATTCTCTTCACTTCTTAGTTTAGAAAATAACATGCCACTTCTTGTGACATCTAACCATAAAGTTCAGTCAGACTCTCTAAAATGTAAAGAAAATCTGAAATTAATTCTTAAACCAAAACATAAATTATTCTTGACAACACAAAGGACTGCAATAAAAATGAAACAACCCAAATGTGTCCTTCACAAAGCTTGATATAAAACATAAAAATTCAAATAATATTAAAGTTTTAATTTTTTTTCTGTCAATCCAATAATTAAAAATGTTTCTACATACATTTTAGGTCTAGAAGAAAAAACTTACTTGATTCGATGTTTTAACCTATTAATTAACTACACAAACAAAACTCAAGAAGCCTAAAAGATTGATAAATAGATCAATCATAGTATAAAAATAACTTAGTCGGCGAAGAAACGGAGGAACTACCAATAATCGCTCGATATTTCATTCTCTCTTAAATTTATCTGTTACACCATCCGATAACCGTCCGTTAATTGCTAATCCAATACCGAACCAACCGTTATCTTATTGGGTGGCTAGTGGATTAGTATATTTAAAAACCGATAACCTATAAGTCGAACCGCTAAGCATAATTATCCAACTGATCCAACCGATAAACAGCCCTAGCAATGACATCGACTTAGTTATTGTTGTTTATAAAAGGGACCAAGCAAATATAGTTGGTGAACATGACTTGAGCAGCTTATATATTGAATGTATTGGTGCAGACAGACAGTAGTGTAGTCCCTGTTGAAGACCTAATAAAACATGTTTCGGAGAGGCACATTAGATAATCTCTTTAACTCTAAGGCACCCTCCCCATTTGACTATCATTTGTGGGAGGATCAATGAGAGAGATGTAGTGAAATGTTCTACACTTATGGAACATGCTTCCACGTTAATGAACAAGACGACTTAATATATACACGTCTTAATCTTGTTTTTTTATGGTGTGCTTAATTTATGCAATGCTATTGGACTAATACAAATTAACTATGTAACATTTAACATATAGACATTGGCAATGTAAATATTGTTTTCACTACATTTGTAATTTAAACTGTAGCGGGCTACCATATTTATTTTATAGGTAACTAGTTCCACATCAAAATTATTTTACACTGTTAATGTATAGAATTCAAACTCATATATATAGAAGAATAGAAGAAGTAGAGCATACCTTGAAATAGTGTCAGCTTTGTTATGTTGACAAATAGAAGGGGAAGAGAGAATGATGTAAAAAGTGCCAATCACAATGAGAAATAGGACAAGCTTTAGAGGATGAAACTTGCAATTTGTACTCTTCTCTTGAAAAGGGTTTTGGAGGGGCTTTATGCTTCCCACATCCTTCACTTTTATCTTTTGTAACCTTCTTTTGCATGCATCTTCTCTGTAAAATGACGTACAAAAAATAGGTTTACGTATTGAATTAAGAAAAATTATTAGTAAGTAATTTGTGTTAATTAGAATGATGATATCCTTGACACCTCTTTACATTGGCGGTTTGAATAAGGTTGACGCAGAGTCTAAACAAGGAATTTAAATTTATGAATTCTGAACTTCTAGAAAATCTATTTTCTTCTTGTCAATGACGATTTCATTTTTTGGACTCAAATCCTAAACCTCTAATTGAAGGTGAAAGAGTACCTACTCCGATCACAACCTTTAGTATATACGTAGTTGCAGTTTATTAATTTAAGATATATGATACTGCTTAGCTACTTCAACAACTAACTAACTAATCTGCCCTTCTACAAATGAGATTAAAAGGTTGAACAAATGTTAGAAATATTATAATTTTTGAAACCTAGGTTGAACAGTTGCAATTCTTTACCTACCACATGTTGGACCACAATAAACTAGTTAATTTAATAAATCTGTAACTAAAAGGTTGCTTTGTCTAATTAAAGTAAGATTTTAAAACTAAGAGATACAACTACTATACCATCCCCCAAACCAATAAATTTCCCTCTCATATATAGTTCTTATTAACCTTGACTTTGTGCTAAAATATTTTAGAGAACAGCTACTTTCAATTTTGCAGTTGGAAAGTATTACATATAGGTTATTAATTTAGTTGAAAAATGAATAACAGAACTAATTAGTTTAACTTATAAGTATGATACGTTTTCTAGTAAAACATGCTTTCTAAGTTTTGGGGTTCTTTACTCGAAAGGAACCAACAAATAAGCCTAATCTTTGTAAGTATATTTTAGTGTTAACTATAAATACGAAGCTTCTAATTTCACTTTATACGAAAACGTAATTTCTAAGCTCTCAACCAAAATTGTTTTCCTTTTGAAAATGACATGGACCTACAATTTTCAATTTTAGCTCATGGTTGAGCGGCTAACGGAGTCTGCAATAAAATAAGTAGAGGATTGAAACTAGTTTAGTTTCTTCTAGTTTCATATACAGTAGTACTTACTTTTTATGAAATTAACAGTATTATTTTGCACTCCCCTTTTTATTTTTAGTTGTCCCCTGTATCAAATATATACTTTTATTTTCACTTACCACTTTTTGTATATTATAAGAAAAAATAACTCACATTGATCGTCTAGCCTCCATGAGACCTCCAGCCTATTGAAAAGATGAAAATTAACCACGTAAAATCTGCCAAAACATATGAAGAAAATACATACACATTAATCCAACAAGGTCAATAAGAAATATTGCTACAGGGAAATAGTAATTTGCATCATTGCCTAAATGCCTACGAAAAAGATAAGTCAAAAAAGAAGATGGATTTGCAAAGTACACAAACTAAAAGGAAACCAATGATTACTTCATATATAAATGCTCTGTGCTCGCCTATCCAATAGAAAAAAAAACATATCATTCCATATTCATTATGTTCAAAATAAATAAAATCTTCTTATGTATACATTCTAATTTTTGTTATAAAATTAAAATTACGACTCAGACCCCTAAATTTGTTTATTTTTATATTACCTAGTTCCAACAGTAAACAGTTGATTTAGTTGAACCCACAGACATGTCCTTGATCCACCACCACTTTCGTATACTAGAAAAAACGATGAAATTACATTAATATATTGGTTTCAAAGGAAGATGACAAAATACACACACATTTTTTTTTTGTTTTCCAACAACAAGAAGAATAAGATACCTAAAGTAATTCTGCGAGTGGTTCGATGGAGGGTGATGTATATGCGGCCTTATTCCTATCTTATGAATATAGAAAGGTTGTCTCGAATGGACCTCGACTCAACTAATGAATATAAAAAACAGTATAAAAAGGAGATTGAACAAGCAAGGTGAACAAGAATCATGGCACAAACATTCAAAGTTACCTTTGCAAATACTAGGCAATGAGAAATTAATTACCACATTGAAAATAGATATTCTTGTTTTCTTCTTCTTCTTTGTTCTTTTATCTTTGGTGAATAGAAGATTTAGGTATTGAAGGTTATAAGTTTTGTATGAGAAAAGAAGAGGAAGAAAGAAAGGACACTCAAAAAATAAGAAACAACTTTTTCTCTTAATGAATTCTCCAAGTTTTTTCTAGATATATATATTTTCTTGAAGCTAGAATAAAATATTATGCTCTTTGAGGTGTCCAACTATTTTTTTGGTGACTTTACCAAAAAAAATATTAAGAAAATAAAAACAAATAATATGTCTTTTCAAGTCAATTGCAAGAACCAGTTTTTTCACCAACTTCTTTGCTTTCGAATTGTCTCTTCTTACAAATAATAAATAAGGAATTCTGGAATAACATTTTTGTTAATGCTTCACTTTTCCTAATTTCACTTTTTAGATTCTTTATTATTACAATATCTAAGTGCTCATTCCATAAAAGAAATTATATTGTCTTGGAAAATTTATTTAATCCTTTTCCACATCTTTGGACCCTTTTACTTTCTTGGAATATAATTTCAAAAGGATAATGTTTGTTAGCAAGGAAATTATTTTTGGAAAATAAGTCATTTTCCAACAATCAAACATTAAAAATTATTTTTTATTAAAAGAGTCATTTTTTAATTATAGTTTTCTCCGATACTCATCTGAAATATTTTATAAATTTTAGAGTATTTTAATAGAAAGACGAAGTTTCTTCAGAAAAATATTTTGCCTCATAACAAATGCATATTTAAGTCATATACACTTATTAAAGAAATATTTCTATATCATTAGTGCATAAAAGTTAATCTATTCTTAAATATATTTCTTGCTTTCAGTAATATAATCATTATTTCTATATGTCTATGTTCACTTATCAACTGTTAGACTTGAAAAGCCTATGAAAAATCACTTCAACTATAAGAACTGTATATTTTTATAAAGTTTAAATCTAGTGAAAAAGAAATTACTAAATGATATTGTATCCCCTTTGTAAAGAAATAGGAAGTGGTTAAATTTCAACCAATAGTAAATTTAAAAAAGTCTTATCTATAATTTTTGGAAGGAAGAATATATTAAGGTTGTCTATGTACATGTGTAGAAGGTAGCATAAGTATATTTACTTAAAAGGGAATAGTACTAGTAGCTGGATTAGGTCAATGAAAACAATGTGTTTTGTTAATGATGTGGAGTTGGTGATTAGGAAGTCATATCTAATTAATTAATGACTTATACCAAAAATTAATCATTTCAATTAGGTGAATTTTGGAATATATCACAATAATAAGTCCGTAGAAGCTGGTAAGTTTAATGCCTTTTGTAGATCTCAATTTGGTTTCTATTTGAAGCCATAATTGCAACTAGTGATTAATTTGATCAGAGCTTTAGTAAGAGTAGGTTTTGCCTGATTTTTTTGAATTTTGTTATTATTGGTCCATATTAATCATATAGTGAATCATTTGGTTGTAGGTTAATGTCTACTCAATAAAATTGGTCAAAAGGTGATGGATCATTTTGTGACATTTTCTTTCCTTTCCTTTTTAGTGAAACGTTACATAGAAAAAATTCTCTTCCTTTTATTACTTTTTGCCATGATATTTTTTTGGGGGGGGGGGGAGGGGATGAGTGGTGAATGCATCTGCTTATATTACTGTCTTAACAAGTTCACTGAATAATTTCTAATGACAAAAGAATAGTAGTAATGTAGTAATTAAGATTCCCCCACATTTATTTCATTTCTATTTAATTGCATCATGGAAAGGGCAAAAGTTACACCCCTTAATTGGATGTCAATTAAAGTATTTCCTAAAGTTGCTAAAATGGAGCTATCTTAATATGTTATACAATCTCGAACAATTTATCATTTAATTAAGACTTTAAGTGATATGTACTGTATGATATTTTTACATCAAAAGGCCAAGTTAACATACATATAATAACATGTATTTCTTCGTAGCAATTGTTCGATATATACGAAAAAAGTAGAGTAAATTACGTGCTGCAACTAATTATATAACATTAATTTTTTTTAAAATATTGTCAGTGCATATAATTCAATATTTTTTGATTAATTGGGAATTATGATGATGATTATTAACCACAGAGATAAAATATATATTGAGTTGGAAAGCTTGAGCGATGAGCAAAGAAACAGCTAGTGAAAATGAGATATGTGCTAAAGTAAGGAGAAGAAGCAATCTACTTGGCACATTGGTAACTACAAATGTCTTTGTTTGATACATACAAATAATATTGGTGAGTGAAACCTTGCACCTATCGCTACGTATTGCTTCACTTACCCTACCATGCATGTACATTTGTGTATTTAACATATATATACTTAACTAACTTCTATGAATATACAATTCAAGTACACAGTAGTTAGTATGTAATGTTCAAGGTTTGTGGTTAAGTCGTTAATGAAGTCAGAGAAGAATAAAGACAAATTCAAGATTTGAACTTTATGGATTTTGAATTTTAGAAGAGTGATCAGTGTGATCTCAAGTGCTAGTCATGTTTTAAATTCAATTTTTAACACATATATAGAGTTTCGACCAAAGCTATGGGTTCTAAAGCTTACGTCGCTTGCCTTGAGAAGAATTATGAGGTCTCGAGTTCAAGTTCAACCGGATGAAAACATTTACTTGGAGATTTCTTTTAAATTGGACCTAGTTAGTATAACAAGTTGAACCTCAAGAATAGTTTAAAACTATACCATCAACATGTATAACTTAAATTCTAAATATTTAAAGCTCTTTAACTTTTTCACACAAAAAGATCAATTGCTTAAAATAGAGTCCAGAGCTAAAAGAGCACTTTTTCAAGTCTAGAAATTAAAATGGACTATCCTTATTTTTTTATTTATCAAAACGGACAGTTTGCCCAAAACAACTAACACCGTCTTGGATGCTAGGGGAGGAAAAAAATGTTAAGAAGGTTTGTCCAAAAATGGGCAAACTACATTTTTATAAATCTTTTTTTTAATAGTTTGCCCATTTGTTGGAAAACTATTTTTATTTGGACAAACTATGATTCTTTTACTGAGAGATTCGACTGATAACTGATTAAACATCACACTGTTAATATTCTTGAACATTTTATCACTTCAATTTTTGAGAAATGGTACAACTTTTTCACTTATAAAATATGTGTTGTTGTTCACTCAATTTTATCTCATTCATCACGAGCAACATTGTTTGAACACTATCTTTTTTCACAAATAGTTGTTCATTTAAATTTCTTATAAGGAAAAAAATAATGAGTGACATCGTTAGGTTAGTTTATTTTGGGGTGTAGAAATTTTATAGAAAGGTGGTTCGATTAAATATAGTCTTCCTGCAAAAACAGTTCAAGTGGTTTCAATGACACTCAAATATGATCGTCTTATATGTCTTTTTTGGAGTAAAATAAAGGTACATGATTCTAAATTTTCTATTCTTATCACTGATCGATATCCCATATGAATTATGGGTAATAGTCATATAATTTTTTAGGAGACTCGAATTTGGAATGATAACTCTTTATCAGCCTTTCTTTGTAGTCCTGAGATTTTTCGCAATCAAATGCGTTTAGCAACACTTGATATGTATGTTAAAACTCAAGGAGATATTTAGGATGAAGAATCATCTGATAATAAATTTGATATTTAAAATAGTACATGTTTTACTAGTTTCAATGTTGGTTGACCAAGCAATTCTATTCAACAACAAACACTAGTAGGATTTGATAGCCAAAATGACAATTTGCCTTCACTAAATCAACACACTGGACATTGGAGCTCTCAAAATTGTGAATTTGGAGAACCGAGCAATCAAGAACCCACTAATTTATACTGTCACACTCCAATTGAGTCAATGAATAAATAAAGACATTATATTTTTTTTTCTATTCTTTAAGGATCGTTATAACATATTTGAATAATAAAAATTATAATTCAATTATTTTTGAGATGTAACGTCTTTCCAAACAATCCTACATTGATTTAGTTCAGAGAAATTGTGAACAACAATGAGCTAGCTAATGACATAGTTGATTATGAGTGGGATAGCTAATGACGGTGTCACTCATTATTTTTTTCCTTATAATAAATTTAAATGAACAATATTTGTGAAAAATAAAGCATTCCATGAATAATGAATATTGCTCAAGATGAATGAGATAAAATGGAGTGAACAACAACACATATTTTATAAGTTAAAAAGTTGTATCATTTCTCAAAATTTGAAGTGACAAAACATTCAGGAATATTAACAGTTTGATGTTTAATCAATTATTAGTCGAATCTCTCAGTGGAAGAATCATAGTTTGCCCAAATAAAAGTAGTTTACCAACAAATGTGCAAAGTATTAGAAAAAGATTTATGAAAATGTGGTTTGCCCATTTTTGGGCAAATCCTATTAATATTTTTTTTCAACCCCAAACGTTTACAGACGGCGTTAATTGTAGTTTGCCCATTTTTGAATAAACTGTCCGTTCTGGTACATAAAAAAGGACTATCCATTTTGACTCCTAGACTTGATAAAGTGTCCCTTTTAGCTCTGAACTCCTTAAAATATGTAAGCTATGTATGTGCAAAAAATATTACTCCCTTCATTTAAAAAAGAATGACATGTTTTTTTTCTTCATATATTTCAAAAGAACGATCCCTTTTCTTTTATGGTAACACTTTAATTTGAGATTCTTTGTTAAATGTCATTTTCAAGTTGTCTTTTTAATTAAATAGACTACATTTTTGTTTTTGGGAAATGACCTATTTTTGTGTTGAGATTTACTTTTCTTCTATTTTATGATTTTCATAAATGATCGAATATTTTTATTTTCTCTTTTTTAGTCTAAGAATATTTTACATTATTTACTTCCTATAAAGTCTAGGGTTAATTAATTGCAAAATATTTAGTCTAATAGCTATAAGAAAAATATCATATTTTTCTTATTTATTTTATTTGGTTTCTTATCAATAAAGATGTATTCTTCCATTTAAATCAATGAAAATAATCAATATCAAGAGTTATCATTCAGTCTCTATTTAATTTTCTTTTTGTCTCTTTCATTCCATAATAGTGGTATCAAGAGTCTTCATCAATCCTCATGGATCTGTGAATTTATTGAAGAAAAAAAACTTTCAACCACTTTAATCCACACCTATTTTCAACCTACTTTTATTTTTACCATAGGACTATTTTTTACCCTTACATTTATTTTTAACATAGGGCTATTTTTAATTTATTTTTAATCTATATTATTTTAAATCTTATTTTTCAAACCATGACAAGCAATACTCTCTCTTTCAATGCCCCACAAATCTTCACTAGTGAAAATTATCAAATTTGGGCAGTTAAGATGCAATTTTTTCTTGAAGCTTATGATTTGTGAAAAGTTGTAAAGGTAGACAAACCTATACAACTACTTCCTGGAAATCCTTCTGCTGCCGAAATCAAACTTCACTCAGAAGAAAAATCGTAAAAATATAAAGCAAAAATTGTAATTCAAAATTCAGTTGCTGATTCAATTTTTTCTAAAATCATTGCATATGAAACAACAAAAGAAGTTTGGAAAAATCTTGAAAAGGAGTAGCAAGGAACTGAACGAGGCAGACAAAATCAAATTCTGAATTTGAAAAGAGATTTTGAATCTCTTAGGATGCAAGAAGGTGAGACAATTACTATGTATTATGACAGAATTTCTTTGATTGTCAATAAAATCAGGTTGCTCGGCGAAGATTTTAAAGATAATAGAATAGTTGAAAAATTTTTGGTGACTATTTCTGAGAGATTTGAGTCTAAAATCTCTGCTTTGAAAGAGTCTAAAGATCTATCTGTCATCTCTCTTGCTGAACTGATAAGCTCTCTTCAAGCACCAGAGCAAAGAAAAACTTACAGGGAAGAAAAAGTTGTTGAGGGTATTTTTTATGTGAACCATTAAAAAAGAAAAGTTGATTATCCACCTTACAAATATTGCAAAAAGAAAACTCACTAAGAATAGTTTTGCTGGTGGAGATCCAATGTATTATGTGGAAGTTGTAAACAAAAAGGGCATGCCACAAAAGTATGCAACTTCAAAGAAACTCAAGATAATTCAAAAGCACTACTTGTGGAAGAACATGAACACGAGGAAGATCAATTTTTTTAGATTATTGCAACAAAATAAGAAAAATGCATTTTTCAAGAATAATTAAGTGTTCAAACTCAAGTTGGATACACCAACTTGAGTTTGGTGGGGAATAGTGAGATTTACCTTCCTTCTATTTTATGATTTTTATTAATGCTATAATATTTTTATCTTCTCCTTTTTAGTTAAGAATATTTTACATTATTTACTTTCTTTTAAGTCTAGGGTTTATTAATTGCAGAATATTTAGTCTAATAACTATAAGGAAAAGATATTTTCCTTATTTATTTTATTTAGTTTCTTATAAATAAAGATATACTCTTCTATTTGAATAAATGAAAAGAATCAATATCTGTAATGCCTCGAGAGTACACCCTAGACGTTACACGGTGCTTACAACCTCGAAGGACCACAAGCTAACCCATGACTGATACCTGCTATGAGCACTGAATAATAATCAGGAAACGTATGCGGAAGTAAAGTTGAAAACTCCATAAGGTTCATAAAACTGAAATCAATACTGAGTACATCTGTGGAATAACTACTAACTAAAAGTGTCTGAAAACCTCTAAACATATGAAATAAAAGAGTTGATGGGACAGGCCCCAACTAACACCCAGTTGTTGTCTGAAAATAACTGAAATACTGAAAATACTGTTACAATGACTAAATAAATATCACATCCTCAATGGATGAGGACTTACTACTGTAAATAAGGCTGATAGATTGACCTGACTATGTACAGTCAGGAACCCGAGCGTCCGAACCTATGATATGAGACATCATAGTGCAAAGAAGAGTATGCATCAATACTTTGAATATACTGGTACATTGGGTAAGGTTAGGCTAATATGCATGGGTTCATGTGCATGTATAATAATAACTCAATACCATGAAGCAACTAGATGAGAGTATATGCAAGACTAGGACTACTGATAGTTCTGACATGCAATACCAAGCATATAACGTCTGTCTGAATTAGACTGAAACTAAAGTACTAAGTTTTTTGATAACTGAAAGTTTAGACTAAAACTGAAGTACTGAATTTCTGATAACTAGATAACTGATAATTGTAAGTCATGATCGTGTAGAACTAAATTAAGTTCTATACTGAATACTGAAACTGAGACTATGGGAGCTATCATCTAACCGACATGTCCCAATATGAATTAATTGGGTTCCAACCTGTAACCCCAGTTGGAAGGGTGTTAGTACCTACCACGGGTACTAACACTGGTTGTGAGTCACCCTAACTGGAAGAAGACTCATACGAGATATGTCCACCCTTATCTGGCAGGAAGATATCTCAACCTACACTGGCTACGTAGTTCTATAACTTAGGGATTTCTACTAAGGGTCACACCCTAAACTGGCAGAAATGCCCCCATCCCTGGGTTCGCTTAGTGCTGAATCATACTCCCAACTGAAAGACACCGATACTAAGTTAAACTAAGCTTAACTGAGCCAACAACTGAATATGATACTGATCACTTGACTAGTCTAAGTTGTACTGAACTCGCACTGACCATGTTAACTGACCGAGTATTACTGCTAATGATACAACTAGGGGGCCCTTCTGAAACTACTGAAAACTAAGTAAATAGCTAAATTTTGGGTATCACAACCCCCTAGACTTGATATCATTGACAATAGGACCATACCACAACTTTAAACACATAACAATAGAACACAATGACATTTTGTGCAATACCCCAAAAATCCAAACCAATGTTAGCGTCTTGTTTCAAGCTTATGCATAGTAACTTATAGATCCTTGGTAGTGTTATGAGTTAGTTTGGTGTATATTAAGGCCTCAAATAACTCCCAGCTATTAGACAAATCAAAATAATCCTTACCGATTGAATTTTTATTAAGAATATTGCTTTGGTCAACTTCAAATAAGCATATCTATTGCTCTATAGAGAATTTTATATCTCAAGACCCACCAAATTGTAGAAAATTGAATTATCTTTCCAATAATATAAATTTTGCCCAAATTTGATACTCAGGTGAGGAGTTATGGCATTTTAGTGCAAAATAATTGCCCAACGCGATAAGGCCGCGTCGCACCAAGGGGCATTTTTGCATTTGTCATTTTTCAGTGAGGCACCAGGATTAGTACCGCGTTACGCTAATGTGCTATTTTGCGTTCATCCATTTTCAGTGGATCATCGCAATAACGTTGCTCACACTAAGGGCCAAATTCGCATTCAGTGAGGTACCGTGATGGCGTCGCGTCACGCAAAGATTCCAGTTCGGGATGGCCCCTTTTCCAGTGGCCCAACGCGATTACACCGGGTGTCAAAATTAAAATTTCCAGTCTGCAACTTAATTTTCCAAGGACCATTTGGTCAATTCCCAAAGCATCAAATTCATCCAAAACACGTAATTAAAGCCCTAAAGAGGCAATATATTCCCCATTACTCACAAATCCTCTTCAAGTAACTATTCTCATATAGAGAACAAAAGCCTTAGCCTTCAAAATTCAAGATCAAATCTCAAGAATTCACCATCAATCCTCACGAATTCATTAACCCAGGTATGTTAAGTGTTAATCCATGGGTTCCTTTTACCCATGGAGTCCAAGTATCCAATTTTAAATTCAAGGATGCAATTATTACAAGTTATTATGATTTTGAATTGTGACTTTAACCATGAATCTCCATGAATCGTGATTTTATATCATGTTCACATGAAATTATTATTGTTATCAACCCCCACATGTTTTAATATTGTTATTTCTTGAATTAAATCATGATTAAGTGTTCTTGATTTTGAAATCATGCTATTACTCTAAGTTTTTATACTATTCCCATACTTATCTTAAACTATGCATTACAAGTGTTTGATGAAATGCCTACAAGAGGAAATTTTGAATAAATGCTTTCATATTTTGTCCCCAAAGTTTTAGTACTATTTTGCTAATAATGCTATCAAGTCCTGGGGGTTATGAATACCCGAAATCATAGATGTTTACATCATATCAATATCTTCAGAATAGTTCTAGAATATGTTATGAGCATTATCAGTTTAGTCAGTCATCAAAATCAGTTAAACTTAGTACAATTCAGTATTTTAAATCAGTTCAATTAGGAGTAGGATTTAGCACCGAGCGAGTTTAGGGATGATGGATTCCCCATCAGATAGGCAGAGTCGTTAATAGCAGTCCCTATACTCCAGAACTACGTAGCCAGCATAGTATATGAGGAGTCACCCGTCAGTTTAGGCTTGACTACCTCGCAAGGGTCACCCGTTAGTTTAAGCTTGATAACCTTAGTCCTTCGGGATAGCATATTAGTGGATATACACAGCCAGTGTTTGAATCTATGGAGTTATACTGACACTCTTCCGACTGGGGTTACAGATTGGACCCTAATTAGCTCAGATTGGGGTATGTCGGTTAGATGATAGCTCCCACAGTCTTAGTTCAGTCATCAGTTCAGTGATTCAATTTTAGATTTGCTTGACCATAGCATACAGATATCAGTTAATCAGTTATCAGTATTCAGTATTTCAGATTTTAAATTTATATTCAGAATATGTTTGTGCTTGGTCAAGCATCTTTAACACTTATAGTTTTCATGTATTTCATTCAGTATGTCATGCTATGTATATATTCAGACAATTATTACTCATGAACATAAAACTATGCATATCAGCCTACCTTATTTAGCATACCAGTACATTCAAAGTACTGATTGCATACTTATTTTTTGCGCTATGATGTATTATATCATAGGTTCAAACACTCAATTTCCGGATTATGCATAGACTTTCCTGATTATCAGCCGTAGTAGTGGTGAGTCCTTATATTTTGAGGACAGACTATGTTTATTTTCATACTTTCAGTTTAGTAGTTAGATTGAGTTAGTTGGGGCCTATCCCATCAACTCTTATTCAGTCAGTCAGTAGAGGCTTTTGCAGACTAGTACAGACAGCTAGCTAGTTTTTTGATTTTAGTTATCGTTGTCAGGCGTTTTTCTCAATATTATCAGTTCTGTATTACAGACTTTATCAGATACATGACTTAAAAACTTATGGAATTATACAGTTAATTTTGTATAGGATATTTTGCTATTAGTTTTATTCAGTGCTCACAGCTGGTACCAGCTCATGGGTTAGCTTGTGGTCCATCCGGACTGTAAGCACTATGTGGTGCCCAGGGTGTACTCTCGGGGTGTTACAAACTTGGTATCAGAGCCTAACATTTTAAAGTGTCCTAGGAAGTCTGAAAGCTGCATCGAGTAAAGTCTTGTGCATGTGTGTGATGCACGCCACACTTTTGGACAAACGGCTACCAAATGTTTAGGAAAAGTTTCCCTTCTTTCAGTGATCATATCATGTGAATGAGCAGAATATCAAGTTAAACTCTCTTTCTAATTCCACTTTTCCTTCTGTTTACAGAACAAGCCTCCCAAAAAGACAAACAAAAGAAGGAACGAAAACTAGCCATCACCTCCGCCTGTTCAAGAAGATCCCCTAAACGAGCATGTTTCTTATGTAGAGTTTAGAGCTTCATTCACTACTCTAGCTCACTCTGTAGTAGCTCAGAATATTTGACCATCTTCTATTTCAGCCAACCTAGTGGCCAATACTGTTGCAGCTAAGATTCCAGTTTTTACCCAAATAAACCCTCTTTTATTTTTGGGATCCAAATCTGAAGAGAACCCACAGGAATTATTAGACATAGTGCAGAAGGTAACAGATATTATGGGGGTAACTTCTAGTGAGAGTGCTATATTGGTTTCTTACTAGCTACAGGATGTAGCCCATACCTGGTTTAAGAAGTGGAAGGTAGATAGAGGCGCAGATATAGGGCCTATAGAATGGGAGAAGTTTGCTACAACCTTTTTAGATAGATTCTTTCCATTGGAGTTGAGAGAGGCCAAAGTGTTAAAGTTTATCAACTTGAGTCAGGGCAACATGAGTGTGAAAGAGTATTCGCTTAAGTTTACTTAGTTGTCTAGGTATGCTTCTCATATGGTAGCTGATAGTAGATCTAAGATGAGCAAGTTTGTGTCTGGTGTATCTGACAGTGTGGTCAAGGAGTGTAGGACTGCAATGCTGATTAAGGAGATGGACTTGTCTAGATCCATGCTCAATAGATTGAGGAGCAAAAGACTAAGCAGAAAGAGAGGGAGAGCAAGAGGGCTAGAACAGGTAGTTTAATTTCAATCAGTCAAGGTCAGAAGGTGGTAATCGTCCTCAGTTTTGTCAAAAATTTTTAGTCCTAGCTCCATCTTCAGCTAGTACCCCAGTACCCAAATTCAAAAATGATAATCGGGATAGGGTGCTAGGCTTTAAGTCCCAAGGCAGTGTTAACAGTGGTCGTACAAATCCTCTTTGCAAGAAATATAGTAGAAACCATCAGGAAAAGTGTAGAGCCGACAGTGATGTATACTTTAGGTATGGCAAGCCAGGCCATTGGATTCGGAAGTGTTGGGTAGTTTCTAAAAAAGGTAGGGATTTGCGCCAATAGGGCCAGTCCCATCAGTCATCAGTTCCAGTCGGCTGCTCGAATCAGCAAGGTGCCGCTTCCAGTGCTATCAGTGGTCAGTGTCTAAATAAATTGTATGCCCTTCAATACCGACAGGATCAGGAAAATTCTCCTGATGTGGTTACTGTACGTTACAAGTCTTTTATTTATACGTTTATGCTTTATTAGACCTTGGAGTTTCTCTTTCTTTTGTAACCCCTTATATAGCCTTCAATTTTAGAGTTAGTCTTAAAATCTTAGTAGATCCTTTTTCAGTGTCTACCTCAGTAGGTGTCTCTATTGTAGCCCGACGGGTATACAGGAACTGCTTGGTTACAATGCCTCAGAAAGTCACTTTAGTTGATCTTGTGGAGTTAAAAATGACAGATTTTGACTCATTCTCGGCATGAATTGGCCCCACACATGCTATGCTTCAGTTGATTATAGAAATAGAGTTGTTTATTTTTAAATTTTGAATGAACCAGTCCTTGAATGGAGGGGTATTATTATAGCGCTTAGGGGTTAGCTTATTTCGTATATAAGAGCGAGAAAGATAATATTCAAGGGGTGTATTTACCATCTTTTCTGAGTTAAAGACTCTAATTCTGAGACTCCCAACCTTGATTGAGTTTCAGTGGTGAGGGAATTTCCAGATGTGTTTCCTGAAGATCTTTCCAGATTTTCTCCTGAAAGGGAAATTGACTTCAGAATAGACCTTCTTCTAGATACTTAGTCTATCTCTATTTTACCATACAGAATGGCCTATCCAAACTAAAAGTATTGAAAGAACAGTTGAAAGATTTCCTAGATAAGGGATTCATCAAGCCTAGTGTTTCCCCATGGGGCGTACCCATCTTATTCGTGCGTAAGAAAGATGATTCTCTTAGAATGTGTATTGACTAGTCAGTTGAACAAAGTCACATTTAAAATAAGTACCCACTTCCCAGAATCGATGACTTGTTCAACCAACTTTAGGGTACCAGTTATTTTTCTAAGATAGACCTCAGATACGGCTATCATAACTCAGATTTAGAGAATGTGACATTTCAAAAATAGCTTTCAAAACTTAATATGGTCACTTCAAGTTTCTATTCATATCCTTTGGTCTCACTAATTCCCCAGCAGCCTTTATGAACTTGATGAACCGAGTGTTCAAGTATTACTTGGACATGTTCATTATAGTCTTCATTTATGACATCCTTGTCTACTCCCATGATAAAAATGATCATACAAACCACCTCAAAATAGTATTGGAGACTCTTAGAGCCTATCAGTTGTTCTCTAAATTCAGTAAGTGCAAATTTTGGCTAACATCAGTAGCTTTCCTTGTCCATATTATTTCCAGTGATGACATTAGAGTTGATCCTCAAAAGACCGAAGCAGTGAGAAACTGGCCCTGACCTATTTCTCTACCAGATATTAGGAGTTTCTTGGGTTTGGATGGCTATTACCCGTGGTTTGTTTAAGGAATTTTGTCTATTGTATCCCTCATGTCTAGATTGACTCAAAAGAAAGTTAAGTTTCAGTGGTTAGATTCTTGTGAGAAGAGTTTTCAGGAGTTGAAGAATCGACTCACTGCAGCCCAGTTTGACGTTGCTAGATGGTTCAAATGGCTTTTTTGTGTACTGTGATGCTTCCAGAGTTGGTTTGGGTGTGTTTAATTCAGAAGGGTAAAGTTGTGGCCTATGGCTTTATAAAACTTAAGCCCCATGAAAAGAATTATCCTACTTATGATCTTTAGTTAGCAGCTGATGTACTTGCCTTGAAAATTTGGAGGCACTATTTGTATGGGGTGCATGTTGATATGTTCGCAGATCACAAAACCCTGCAGTATGTGTTTTCATAGAAGGATTTAAGTCTGCCCCAGAGGAGATGGTTTGAATTGTTGAAAAATTATGATATGAGTGTTTTGTATCACCCGGGTAAGGCCAATGTAGCGGCAGATGCCCTAAGTAGATTGTCTATGGGTTGTGTTGCTCATGTTGACAGTGGTAAGAAGGATTTAGTTGGAGAAGTTCATCAGCTTGCCAGGTTAGGTGTTCGTTTGGTTGGTTCAACTGAGGGTAGCGTATAGGTTCAAAATGATTCAGAATTATCTTTTGTTGCCGAAATAAAATAAAAGCAGGATAGGGATCCTTGTTTAGTTAAATTAAAAGAGTCAGTCGGAGATCAGAAAGTACAGGTTTTCTCCTATAGGGGAGATGGCGCGTTGCGTTGCCAGGGTAGATTGTGTGTGCTATGTGTTGATGAGTTGAGATAGCGAATTCTTGCAGAAGCGCATGGTGTGCATTACTTGATTCATATAGGGGCCACAAAGATGTTCCGTGATCTACGAGAAATCTATTGACGGAGAAGGATGAAGAAGGATATTACAGAGTTTGTGGCTAAGTGCTCCACGTGTTAGCAGGTTAAGATTGAACATCAGAAGCCTAGTGGGTCTATGCAGGAGTTCAATATTCCCAATTGGAAGTGAGATAAAGTGAACATGGATTTTGTGACAGGTTTCCCTCGTACTCATCAGCAGCATAATTCTATTTGGATTATTATGGATAGGATGACCAAATCAGCCCATTTCTTTCCAGTCCATACTTCTTATTCAACCGAGGAATATGTCAATCTCTATCCCAGAGAGTTGGTTAGGTTGCACGGTGTTTCGTTGTCTATCATTTCATATCGAGGTACTCAGTTTACCTCTTATTTTTGGAAAGCTTTTTAGAAGGGTCTTGGTACTCAAGTTTACCTCAGTACAACCTTCCACCCTCAGAAAGATGGTCAGGAAGAAAGGACCATTCAGACCCTTGAGGATGACCACTTTCCTTTAATTGAATTCACGCATAATAACAACTATCATTCCAATATTCAGATGGCTCCATTTGAGGCTCTCTATGGTAGGAGATATAGATATCCGATTGATTTGTGTGAAGTAGGCAAGGCCACGGTGGTAGGGCCGAACTTGATGTTTTATGCCTTAGAGAAAGTTCAGTTGATCAGGGTGAGACTTAAAGCAGCCCAGAGCCGACAAAATATAAGGAGAAAAGATCTTGAGTTTGAGATTGGTGATTTAATATATCTGAAGATCTCTCTTATTAAGGGAGTGAAGAGGTTTGGTAAGAAGGGAAAGGTTAGTCCCCGATATGGTGGCCCTTTTAGGATTTTGAGCTGTTTCAAAAAAATGGCTTATAAGTTTGAGTTGCCTGCAGACTTAGCATCATTGCACCCAGTATTCCATATTGCGTCGTTGAAGAAGTGTATTGGTGACCCAGCTGTAGTTGTTCCCTTAGAAAACGTAGATGTTGACAACTCCTTTCTTACGAAGAAATTCTAGTCGAGATCCTTGATCGACAAATTCATAGACTAAGGAACAAAGAAATTTCCCTAGTCAAAGTTCTTTGACAAAATCAGTCCATTGATAGAGCCACTTGGAAAGTAAAAGAAAATATGCAGACCAAGTACCCTCATCTTTTCTCTGCAAACTCAGATTCAGCTTAAGGTAACAACCTTCTTAGAATTTTTATTTTCCATGCTCAATTTCAGTTGCATATCATCTTCATGTCAGTCATGCATTCACAGAAAAAGTTCAGTCATGAATTGTGTTTCAGAATCATTCATGTAATCGCGTATATTCAACATGTAATCTCAGTTCCTCAGTGCTTTCAGTCTAACCAGTCTCATTCGAGGACGAATGTTCCCAAGTGAGAGATATTATAATACCCCAAAAATCTAAACCAATGTTAGCGTCTTGTTTCAAGCTCATGCTATTACCTTATAGCTCTTTGGTAGTGTTATGAGTTAGTTTGATGTATATTAAGGCCTCAAATAACTCCCAGCTATTAGACGAATCAAAATAGCTGTTAAGAATTTTGCTTTAGTCAACTTCAAATAAGCATATATTTTTCTCTATTGAGAATTTTCCAGTTCAAGACCCACCAAAATGTAGGAACTTGAATTAGCTTTCCAACGATACTAATTTTATCCAAATTTCGATACTTGGGTGAGGAGTTATGACACTTTGAGGTCAAAACAGTATCCCAAAGTGATAAGGCCGCGTTGCACCAAGGGGCATTTTTGCATTTATCATTTTTCAGTGAGGTAAAGTGATTAGAACCGCGTCGTACTGATGCGCTATTTCGTGTTCATCATTTTCCAGTGGATAATCGTGATAGCGCCGCATCACGCCAAGGGCTAAATTCGGGTTTAGTGGGGTACCATAATTGCGCCATGTCGCGCAAAGATTCTAGTTCGAGATGGTCCCTTTTTCAATGGCCCAACGTGATTGGGCCGCGTCGTGCCTTATGTCAAAATTGAGATTTCCAATCTGCAACTTAATTTTCCAAGGACCGTTTGGTTAATTCCCAAAGCCCAAATTCGTCCAAAACACATAACTAAAACCCTAAAGAGGCAATATATGTCCCATTACTCACAAATCCTTTTCAAGCAACTAATCTTCTTTCAAGAACAAAAGTCCTAGCCTTCAAAATTCAAGATCAAATCTCAAGAATTCACCATCAATCCTCACGAATTCATTAACCCAGGTATGTTAAGTTTCCATCCATGGTTTTCTTTCCACCCATGGAGTCCAAGTATCCAATTTTAAATTCAAGGATGTGATTATTACAAGTTATTGTGATTTTGAATTGTGACTTTAACCATAAATCTCCATGAATCTTAATTTTATACCATGTTCACATGAAATTGTTGTTGCTATCAAACCCCACATATTTTAATGTTGTTATTCACTAAATTAAATCATGATTAAGTGTTCTTGATGTTGAAATTATTCTATTACTCATAGTTTTTATACTATTCCTATGCTTAGCTTAAACTATGCATTACAAGTGTGTGATGAAATGCCTACAAGAGGGAATTTTGAATAAATGCTTTCATATTTTATCCCCAAAGTTTTAGTGGTATTTTTCTAATAATGTTGTCGAGTCCTGGGGGTTATGAATACTCAAAACCATAGCTATTTACTTAGTCTCAGTATCTTCAGAATAATTCCAGAATATGTTATGAGCATTATCAGTTCAGCCAGTCATCAAAATCAGTTAAACTTAGAATAATTTAGTATTCTGAGTTAGTTTAGTTGGAAGTAGGATTTAGCACCAAGTGAGTGTAGAAATGACGGCTTCTCCGTCAAATAGGCAGAGTCATTAGTTGTAGTATCTGTACTCCAAAACTATATAGCAAATTTAAGATATGAGGAGTCACCCATCAGTTTAGGTTTGACTACCTAATAGGGGTCACCCACCAGTTTAGGCTTGACAACCTTAGTCCTTCGGAATAGCATATTAGTGTATCCACACAGCCAGTATCGTACCCATAGAATGGTACTAACACCCTTCCATCTGGGGTTACAGGTTGGACCCCAATTAGATTAGATTGGGGAATATCAGTTAGATGATAGCTCCCACAGTCTCAGTCCAATCATCAGTTCAATGATTCAGTTTCAAATTTGCTTGACCATAGCATACATATATCAGTTAATCAGTTATCAATATTCAGTATTTCAGCTTTCAAATTTATATTTAGGACATATTTTGTGCTTGGTCATGCATCTTCAACATTTACAGTTTTCATGCATTTCATTTAGTATATTATGCTATGTATATATTCAGATAGTTATTACTCATGCACATAAAACCATGTATATCATCCTACCTTATTTAGCATACTAGTGCATTCAAAGTACTAATCCCATACTTTTTTCTTGCACTATGATGTATCATATCATAGTTTCAAATGTTCAATTCCTGGATCACGCATAGATTTTCCAGATTATCAGCCACAACAGTGGTGAGTCCTCATATTTCAAGGACACATTATGTTTATTTTCATGCTTTCAGTTCAGTAGTTAGATTGAGTTAGTTGGGGCCTGTCCTATTAACTCTTATTTAGTTAGTCAGTAAAGGCTTTTGTAGAATATTACAGCCAGCTAGCCTATTTTCTGATTTCAGTTATCGTTGTCAGACCTTTTTATCAGTATTATTAGTTTTTACTTACATACTGTATTAAACGCATGACTTAAAACCTTATGGAATTCTACAGTTAATTCTACATAAGATATTTTTCTATCAGATTTATTTAGTGCTCACAGCTGGTACCTTCTCATGGGTTAACTTGTGGTCCCTCGAGACTGTAAGCACCGTGTGGTGCCCAGGGTGTATTTTCAGGGAATTTCAAATTTGGTATCAGAGCCTAAGGTTTTAAAGTGTCCTAGGAAGTCTGAAAGACGCATCAAGTAGAGGTTTGTGTATGGGTGTGAAGTTCACCACACTTATGGGCAAGAGGCTACAAAATATTTAGGAAAAGTTTCCCTTCTTTCAGTGTTCATATTATGCGAATGAGCAAAACCTCAAGTTAAGATCTCTATCTAATTCAACTTTTCCTTCCATTTACAGAACATGCCTCCCAGAAAGACAAACGAAAAAAGAAACGTAAACCAGCCAGTACCTCTACCATTTACAGAATATGCCTTCCTAATCTAGCTCACTCTGTAGCAGCTCACAATGTTCGACCAGTTATTGTTTTGTCTAGCCCAGTGGCCAATACTGCCATAGCTAGGATTCGATATTTTACCTGAATGAACCCTCATCTATTTTCAGTATCCAAATCTGAAGGTGACCCACAAGAATTTTTAGACATGGGGCAGAAGGTAACATATATTATGGGGTTGACTTCTAGTAAGAGTGTTGAATTGGTTGCTCACCATCTACAAGATGTATCCCATACCTGGTTTAAGTAGTAGAAGGTAGATAGAGGTGCAGATGCAGGACCTATAGAATGGGAGGAGTTTGCTATAACTTTTTTAGATAGATTATTTCTGTTGGAGTTGAGAGAGGCCAAAGTCTTAGAGTTTATCAACGTGAGACAGGGTAATATGAGTGTGAAAGAGTATTCCCTTAAGTTTACTCAGTTGGCTAGGTATGCTCCTCATATGGTAGCTAATAGCAGATCTAAGATGAGCAAGTTTGTGTCTAGTGTATGTGACAGTGTAGTCAAAGAGTGTAGGAATGCTATTCTAATTAAGGAGATGGACTTGTCTAGGTTGATGGTCTATGCCCAATAGATTGAGGAGTAGAATACTAAGGAGAAAGAGAGGGAGAGCAAGAGAGCTAGAATAGGTAGTTTTAATTTTAATCAGCCAAGGTCAAAATATGGTAATCGTCCTCAGTTCCATCTGAAATCTTTAGTCCCAGCTCTATCTTCATCTAGTGCCCTAGTACTCAAATTCAAAAATGATAATTAGGATAGGGCGTCAGGCTTTAAGTCTCAAGGCAGTGTTAACACTGGTCGTACAAATCCATTTTGCCAGAAATATGGTAGAAACCATCAGGGTGAGTGTAGAGCTGGCAGTGATGTATTCTTTAGGTGTGGTAAGCCAGGCCATCAGATTCAAGAGTGTTAGGTAGTTGCTCAGAATGGTAGGGATTTGCGCCAATAGGGCCAGTCCTATCAGTCATCAGTTCCAGCCGGCCACCCGACTCAGCAGGGTGCCGCTTCTAGTACTTAACGTCCAAATAGATTGTATGCCCTTCAGTCCTGATAGAATTAGAAAAATTCTCCTAATGTGTTTACTGGTACGTTGCAAGTCTTTTATTTACATATTTATGCTTTATTAGAGGTTGGAGTTTCTCTTTCTTTTGTAACCCCTTTTATAGCCGTCAATTTTGGAGTGAGTCCCAAAATCTTAGAATATTATTTTTTAGTATCTACCCTAGTGGGTGTCTCTATTGTAGCCCGAAGGGTATACAGAAACTGCCCGATTACAGTGTCTTAGAAATTCACTTCAGTTAATCTTGTGGAGTTAGAGATGACGAATTTTGATGTAATTCTTGACATGAATTGACTCCACTCATGCTATGCTTCAATTGATTATAGAAACAGAGTTGTTCATTTTTTGTTTTTGAATGAACCAGTCCTTGAATGGAGGGGTAGTACTACAACGCTTAGGGGTCATCTTGTTTCGTATAATAGAGAGAGAAAGAAGATATCCAAAGGGTGTATTTACCATCTTGTCAGAGTCAAACACTCTAATTCTGAGACTCCTAACCTTGTGTCAGTTTCAGTGGTGAGGGAACTTCCAAATGTATTCCCTGAAGATTTTCCCAGAGTTCACTCCGAAAGGGAAATCAACTTCAGAATAAACCTTCTTCTAGATACTTAGCCTATCTCTATTTTGCCATATAGAATGGCTCCAGCCAAACTCAAAGTGTTTAAAAAACAATTGAAAGATCTCCCAGAAAAGGGATTCATCAGTCCCAGTATTTTCCCATGGGGTGCACCCATCCTATTCGTGCGTAAGAAAGACGATTCTCTTAGAATGAGTATTGACTACCGTTAGTTGAATAAAGTCACAATAAAAAATAAGTACCCACTTTCCAGAATCGATGACTTGTTAGACCAAATTTAGGGTGGAAGTTATTTTTCTAAGATAGACCTCAAATCTGGCTATCATCAACTTAGAGTCAGCAAATGTGACATTCCAAAAATAACTTTTAGAACTTGATATGGCCAATTTGAGTTTTTAGTCATGTTCTTTGATCTCACCAATGCCCCAGTAGCCTTTATGGACTTGATAAACCGAGTGTTCAAAAAGTACTTGGACATGTTCATCATAGTTTTCATTGATACATCTTTGTCTACTCCCATAATAAAAATGATCACGCAAACCACCTCTGAATAGAATTGCAGACTCTTAAAGCCCATCAATTGTTCGCTAAATTCAGTAAGTTAGAATTTCTAGTAAGATCAATACCTTTTCTTGGCCATATTATTTCAGGTGATTGCATTAGAGTTGATTCTCAAAAGATCAAAGCGGTGAGAAACTAGCCCAAACCCATTACTCTGCCAGATATCAGGAGTTTCTTAGGTTTGGCAGGCTATTATCGACGGTTTGTTGAAGGATTTTCATCTATTGCGTCCCCCATGTCCAGATTAACTTAGAAGAAATTTAAGTTTCAGTGTTCAGATTCATACGAGAAGAGTTTTTCAGGAGTTAAAGACAACTCACTATAGTCCCAGTTTTGACATTGCCAAATGGTTCAGATGGGTTTGTTGTGTACTAATACTTCCAGAGTTGGTTTGGGGTGTGTTTTGATGCAGAAGGGTAAGGTTGTGGCCTATGCCTTTAGAAACTTAAGCCCAATAAAAAGAATTACCCTACCCATGAACTTGAGTTAGCAGTTGTTGTGTTTGCCTTAAAGATTTGGAGGAACTATTTGTGTGGGGTTCATGTTGATGTACTCACAGATCACAAAAGGTTGCAATATGTGTTTTCGCTGAAGGATTTGAATCAGGGCCAGATAAGATGGTTAGAATTGTTGAAAAATTATGATATGAGTATTTTGTATCACCTGGATAAGGCCAATGCAGTGAAAGATGCCCTTAGTAGATTGTCTATGGGTAGTGTTGCTCATGTTGAGGGTGGTAAGAATGAGTTAGTTAGAGAAGTTCATCAGCTTGCCAGGTTAGGTGTTTATTTGTTAGGTTCAACTGAGGGTAGTGTATAGGTTCAGAATGGTTTGGAATCTTCTTTGGTTGCTGAAGTAATATAAAAGTAGGACAAGGATCCTAGTTTAGTTAGATTGAAGGAGTCGGTCAGAGATTAGAAAGTAGAGGTTTTCTCCCAAAGGGAAGATGGCATGTTGCATTGCCAGAGTAGATTGTGTGTGCCGTGTATTGATGAGTTGAGACAATGAATTCTTGCAAAAGCATATGGTGCGCGTTACTCGATTCATTAGAGCCCATGAAGTTGTATCATAATCTGTGGGAAATCTATTGGTGGAGTGGGATGAAAAGGGATATTGCAGAGTTTGTGGCTAAGTGCTCCACGTGTCAGCAAGTTAAGATTAAACATCAGAAGCCTAGTGGGTCCATGCAAGAATTCAGTATTCCCACTTAGAAGTGGGAGGAAGTGAACAAGGATTTTGTGATAGGTTTGCCTCGTACTTGCTAGTAGCCTGATTCTATTTAGGTCATTGTGGATAGGATGACCAAATCAACCTATTTCTTGTCAGTCCATACTTTCTATTCAGCCGAGGACTATGCGAAGCTCTATCTCAGAGAGTTGTTAGGATGCGTGGTGTTCTATTGTCTATCATTTCAGATAGAGGTACTCAATTTACCTCTTACTTTTGGAGAGATTTTCAGAAAGGTCTTGGTACTGAAGTTCACCTCAGTACAGCTTTCTATCTTCAGACAGATGGTCAGGCAGAGAAGACCATTCAGATCCTTGAGGATATGTTGAGAGCGTGTGTAATTGACTTTAAGGCAGATGGTATGACCACTTTACTTTGATTGAATTCGCTTATAATAACAACTATCATTCCATTATTCAGATGGCTCTGTTTGAGGCTCTCTATGGTAGGACATTTAGATCTACGATTGGATGGTTTGAAGTAGGTGAGGCCGTGGTGGTAGGTCTTGACTTTTTGTTTGATGCCTTAGAGAAAGTTCAATTGATTAGGGAGAGGCTTAAAGCAACACAAAGACAACAAAAATTATATGCAGATATGAGGAGGAAAGATCTTGAGTTTGAGATTTGTGATTTCATGTATCTGAAGATCTCACCCATGAAGAGGGTAAAGAGGTTTGGTAAGAAGGGGAAGCTTAGTCCCCAATATATTGGCCCTTTCGGGATTTTGAGTCATTTTGGAAAAGTGGCATATGAGCTTGAGTTGCCTACTGACTTAGCATCAGTGCACCCAGTATTCCATATCTCATTGTTGAAGAAGTGTATTAGTGACCCAACTGTAGTTGTTCCCTTAGAAAGTGTAGATGTTCAGAACAACCTTTCTTACGAAGAAATTCCAATCGATATCCTTGATTGATAAATTCGTAGACTAAGCAACAAAGAAGTTCCCCTAGCCAAAGTTCTTTGGCAGAATCATTCTGTTGAGGGAGCCACTTGGGAAGTAGAAGTAGATATATGGACCAAGTACCATCGTCTTTCTCTGCAAACTCTGATTTAGCTTAAGGTAATAATCTTCTTAGAATTTCTCTTTTCCATGCTCAATTTCAGTTCCATATCATCTTCATGTCAATCATGCATTCACAGAACCAGTTCAGTCATGAATTATGTTTTAGACTTAGTCATGTAATTGTGTATATTCAGCCTGTAATCTCAGTTCCTTAGTGCTTTCAGTCTAACCTGTCTCATTAGAGGACGAATGTTCCTAAGGGGGAGATATTGTAATACCTTGAAAATCCTAACCAATGTTAGCTTTTGTTTCAAGTTCATGCATAGTACCTTATAACTCCTTTTTAGTGTTATGAGTTAGTTTGATATATATTAAGGGCTCAAATAACACCCAGCTATTAGATGAATCAAAAAAATCCTTACCGATTGAATTTTTGTTGAGAATGTTGCTTTAGTCAACTTCAAATGAGCATATCATTTGATCTATAGAGAATTTTCCATCTCAAGACCCATCATATTTTAGAAAATTGAATTATCTTTCCAACGATACCAATTTGCTCAAATTCGATACGCAGGTGAGGAGTTATTGCACTTTTAGTGCACAATAGTACCCTAATGTGATAAGGCCGCATCGCGCCAAGGGGCATTTTAGCATTTGTCATTTTCCAGTGAGGCACCGCGTTGCGCTGGTGTGCTATTTCATGTTCATCCTTTTCCAGTAGATCATCACGATAGCACCGTGTCGCGCCAAGGGCCAAATTCACGTTCAGTGGGTACCGTGATAGCACCGTGTCGCGCTAAGATTCCAGTTCAGGATGGTCCCTTTTCAATGGCCCAACGCGATTGTGTCGCGTCGTGCATTGTGTCAAAATTGGGATTTCCAATCTGTGACTTAATTTTCCAAGGACCGTTTGGTTAATCCCCAAAGCCCAAATTCATCCAAAACACCTAATTAAAACCCTAAAGAAGCAATATATGCCCCATTACTCTCAAATCCTTTTCAAGCAACTAATCTCCTTTCAAGAACAAAAAATCCTAGCCTTCAAAATTCAAGATCAAATCTCAAGAATTCACCATTAATTCTCACAAATTCATTAATCCAGGCATGTTAACTGTTCATCCATGGGTTGTTTTCACCCATGGAGTCCAAGTATCCAATTTTAAATTCAAGGATATGATTATTATAAGTTATTGTGATTTTTAATTGTGACTTTAACCATAAATCTCCATGAATATTGATTTTATACCATGTTCACACGAAATTGTTGTTGTTATCAATTCCCACATATTTTAATGTTGTTATTCGCTAAATTAAACCATTATTAAGTGTTGTTGATGTTGAAATTATGCTATTACTCATAGTTTTTACACTATTCCCATGCTTAGCTCAAACTATGCATTACAAGTGTTTTATGAAATGCCTACAAGAGGGAATTTTGAATAAATGCTTTCATATTTTGTCCCCAAAGTTTTAGTACTATTTTTCTAATAATGCTATCGAGTCCTGGCGGTTATGAATACCAGAAACCATAGCCATTTACTTAGTCTTAGTATCTTCAGAATAATTTCAGAATATTTTATGAGCATTATCAGTTCAGTCAGTCATCAAAATCAGTTAAACTTAGAATAATTCAGTATTCCAAGTCAGTTCAGTTAGGAGTAGGCTTTAGCACCGAGCGAAGGTAAGAATGACGTCCCCATCTGATAGGCAGAGTCATTAGTAGTTTTTCTTGTACTCCAGAACTATGTAGCCAGCGTAGGATATGAGGAGCCACCCTTCAGTTTAGGCTTGAGTACCTCGCAAGGGTTATCCGTCATTTTAGGCTTGACACCCTTAGTCCTTTGGGACAGCATATTAGTGGATCCACATAACAAGTGTTTGTGCCCGTGGCACGGTACTAACACCCTTCAAACTGGGGCTACAGACTGGACTGTGATTAGTTCAGATTGGGGCATATCAGTTAGATGATAGCTCTCACAATCTCAGTCCAGTCATCAGTTCAATGATTCAGTTTCAAATTTGCTTGACCATAGCATACAGATATCAGTTAATCAGTTATTAGTATTCAGTATTTCAGCTTTCAGATTTATATTCAGAACATATTTTCTTCTTGGTCATGCATCTTTAGCACTTACAGTTTTTATGTATTTCATTCAGTATGTCATGTTATGTATATATTCAGACAGTTATTACTCATGCACATAAAACTATGCATATCAGCCTACCTCATTTAGCATACCAGTATATTCAAAGTACTGATCGCATACTTTTTTCTTTCGATATGATGTATCATATCTTAGGTTTAGACGCTCAGTTCCCAGATCACGCATACACTTTCAGATTATCAGTCATAGCAGTGGTGAGTTCTCATATTTTGAGGACAGACTATGCTTATTTTTATGCTTTCAGTTCAGTAGTTAGATTGAGTTAGCTGGGGCTTATCCCATCAACTTTTATTCAGTCACTCAGCAGAGGCTTTTCAGACTAGTGCAGACAGTTAGCTAGTTTTCTGATTTTAGTTATCATTGTTAGACGTTTTTCTTAGTATTATCACTTTTTTCTTACAAACTTTATCAGATACATGACTTAAAACCTTATGGTATTCTACAGTTAATTTTGCATATGATATTTTGCTATCAATTTTATTCAGTGCTCACAGCAGGTACCAGCTCATGGGCTAGCTTGTGGTCCCTTGGGACTGTAAGCACTGTGTGGTTCCCAGGGTGTACTCTCGGGGCGTTACATTTTTTCAAATACTTAGGAGGCATAATCTTGTACATGGGAATAAACAACATGTTAATGTATCATAACTTCAATAATCAATTCACAATTCGAGGGTTTGACATGAGATCTACCTCAACCAATATACCCTTTTGTTTACTTTACATGAAACTTCTATTTTCTTTACTTAAAACTTAAACAACAAAACATACATGGACAAAAATTCAATATAAATCATGTGAAGATCATAACTTGAATTTAAAAGCGGTTCTTGGACTCCAAGGGAAGAAGGGATCCAAGGATGAACATCTATCATACCTGAGTAGTTGAATTCGTGAGAATTGTTGGTGAATTCTTGAGACTTAGACTTGAGTTGATGAACCTAGGGTTTTTTTCTTGAGTAGTTGTGTGAAGAGTGAATGTGTTTTTCCCTTTCCCATCCTTAATTTTGTGTTTTTGATTGAATAAAAGCAAGGAAAATGACTTAACTACCCCTCTGGACTTGGAATTAATTACACAAAATATGCCCAGCGACGCTGTAGATGACGCATCGTGTTGATGGTGTCGACGCGATTGTTGACGTACTACATCGATGGTGATGACGCGATGGCCAACGCGATGCATCCTGATTGCCTTGGCTCACTTTTTTAGTCATCTAAACATGTCTCAAACGATGTTCAAAAATTTTAAAACTCACCTGAGATGACCTATAGGTTACCCTGATCATGACTCAACTTAAAAATCAGCATTCTAAGATCGAAAAGGTTGAAATAAAATTCATCGAAGTTAAGGGGCCAAAATAAGGCTAAGTCTTTAACACTTAACTAAATTTTCTAAGTCTTGAACCCCTTTAGTATGCAGCATAAGACTGAAATAAGCTAAGATTCTTGTGGGGTCTTGCAATATCAAAAGTTATCATTCAGCATCTGTTTAATTTTCTTTCTTGTCTCTTTCATTTCTTAATATTTTGACAGAGATCTATTATCTATCCGATCAATATATAGATAGATCGATTATTGATCCGACAAATCGATTATCGATCCGACCTATATATGGATAGATCGATAATCAATTCCACAGATCGATTATAGATACGACCTATATATGGACAGATCGATTATCGATACGACCTATATATTGATAGATTGATTATCAATCTGATAGATGAGAAAATAGAAGTAGGTCATTTTGCTAATTGAAAACTTGAAGAGGCTTAATAGCCAAATTTTGTCAGTAGGCCACTTTGCTAATTGGAAATCCGAAAAGGCTTAATAGCCAAATTTTCTCCTTTAATTTCAACTTTCCAAATGTCACATTTAAGAACACAAGATTAAAGGGCATTTTTGTGCATTTGTCATATCTTTAATTTAGAACACAAGATTCAAAAGTCTTTTTTATTTTTTTAAACTTCGTATCAAATCAAAATAGGTCATTCTTTTTAAAATGGAGGAAATAGTTCCATTAAAAAAATTAAAGAAATATCATGGCTTGAGAGGATTTAACCATTCGTACGAGTAGGGTCAAACCGAAGTGTTTGGTACTATATAGTACAAGGAGCAATTTTTTATATTGTCAACTCATCGAGTATGTATGAGCAAGCTTTTTTAAAATGTTGAATTTTTAGTAGCCGTTTGGCCATAAAAATTATTTTATTTTGAAAAATTATTTCACTTTAGTGAAAAAGTAAAAACAAGATGCGTTTGATCATGAAAATTTTAAATACAATTTTGGAATTGTATTTGAAAAAGTGAAAAGAAGATTTACTTGTTTTCACTTTTTTCAATCATACTTCTCTCATAAAATTTCAAAAAAAACTTTAATTGATATTCATGGACAAACACAACTCCAACTCCAACTCCAACTCCGAAAAATTATTATTTTCATGGCCAAACGGAGACTAATCTAAAAAAAATAGGATATCTTATATGCTGCTACTGATAAAGGTGATATGTGGTCTAAAATTCCTTAAACAAAGGTTCAACTCAATCGAGAAAGTCGCGATTAAATAAATGAAATTTACATGCAAGCACACTCGGTTCCTTCGAGTATAGATATGTGCATGGGTGTATTTATTCTTGAAATAATTAATCCTAATCATCCAACCTTTTGATCAATTATCTAACTAATCGTAATTATCCAACCATTATCTAATTAATCCTAATCATCCAACATTGTACTTTGGTATACTCGAAAATGAGTGTTGATTGATTCATATGTAACAAGATAAAAAAATTATAATTCAATTACTCTGAATTATATACCATGGCGTTGAACAATGCAGTATGATCGAGTGTGTATACTTTTGACTCATAACGCTTTTAACTACTTTCATGTGATCTTCTTATGTGCTTTTAATTTGTATAGCTTCTTTAATTATCAACGTTATTGTAAACCTTAGTAGTAGTCCCCCCGCCCCACTATTTGTAGTCTAAGTTTTTGGATAGTGGTGTTATGGTAATTTTTGAATGGTGAGATGAGTGTACTAGGTGTCTTTTGATGGTAGAAAGGAGTTGTATATCTATGTATAAATATCTTTATGTTTGTATATATTTTTCATGTATATTCTTATATCTATTGTATATACATATATATATATATATATGCATTCTGTATATCTATGTATAAATATCTTTATGTTTGTATATATTTTTCATGTATAGTCTTATATCTATTGTATATGAATATATTTATATATACATACACATATATGTATGTGTGACTAAGTGAGTTGCACGATATATGCACATGATATACAATGTCAAGATAACATTTTCTAGGTTGATTTCAGCTCTAAATTTGTACTCTAAATTGCCTCAATGTGGGGAATGTTGAGGTAATCCAGAAAAGTTTGGGTAGAGCTGACTCTTTCCGACCACATTCACTAAAAGAACTACTAATAATGTAACTGAAATTCCAAATAAGTATGTAGTGATGGATGGAGAAGATGATGGCGTTGATGAGAGAAAAAGAGGAGGATGGTGTTCCAAAAGTATGGAGGAGGAAATCATCAATTCCACTGTGATTTTTACTTGATACTTGTTCCTTCGTTTCATTTTACTTAACCTTCTTTCTAACTATGTTTATTTCAAATTAATTATTCATTTTCACAAATTAAGAGTGTTTTATTACTTTTTTTCATATTATCCCTATTATTAAATAACTAAGAAAATAATAATAGTTAGATTTAGAGTTTTAAGACATCATTAATAGGGTTAAAGTTAAAATGTATATTGTAGCATTAGTTTTTTGATGCAGTAAAATAGTTTTTCACTACTTTACTGTTTTAGCTACTCTACGTGATTAGTTAGTGAGTAGTTACATAAGTTGTTAGGAGTAGTTATTAGAAGGTTCTAGAAGATCATGTGTGACTCATGTGAGTCTATAAATACCAAGTTTGGTAGTCATATTGTGTAACCTTTTTTAGCTTATCAATGAAGCTAACTTCTTCACAATAACTATAATACAGTTTTTCCTTCTTCTTAATCATAGTCAGTTTCTGTCCCTGTTGATTCGACTCAAATAATTTTAACATGATATCAGAGTTATCAATCGATGGATGTAGAAGAGACATTGATAGAGTTTAGCTCTCTATTGTGGAGAGATTCTCAATCTATGTTACTAGCAGTTTTTTGAGTAGTTGCAGAGAAAGTTTTGATCTTTGTTTTCAGTTGTTTCTAGCAATTTGGTGTGTATTATTGTTGGAAAATCCAATTTCAATTCTAGTGGAACATGATTTCTACCTTAAAAGTTTTTCTAAATCAGAAATGGCTCCCAAAATTGATCCAAGTGATCTTTTATTTATAGGAACATCAGATGTGTTCAGAGCTACTTTGATTTCAATTAAGCTTGTTGGATCAGAGAATTATGGAGTATGGAGCTGATCGATGAGGATTTCATTAATGGAAAAAAGAAAATCCGGTTTTATGACAGGTGTTTATAGTAGAAATGTATACAGAGAAGAATTACATGAGCAATGAAAAACTTGCAACGCAATAGTATTGTCTTGGTTAATGAGCTCCGTTAGTGCAGAATTGTTAAGTGGTATTGTATATGCAACAAGTGCATTTGTAGTTTAGGAAGATCTAAGAGAGAGGTTTGACAAGGTAAATCGCATGAGGCTTTATCAGTTAAATAGAAAAATTAACTCACTATCCCAGAGAACTGATTTGGTAGTAACTTATTTCACAAAATTAAAGAGCTTATGGAGTGAATATGATACAGTAGTTCCTGCACCATCATGTTCTTGTCCAAGGTCCAAAGACTATTCCAATCACCTATCTGAATTGAGATTAATACAGTTTTTAGAAGGCTTGAATGATTTTTATGATCAGGCTAGAAGACAAACTCTGTTAAAGAGAGTTACACCTACACTTAGTCAAGCCTATGCCATGATTGTAGAAGATGAAATTAATCATTTGGCTTATGCAACTACCACAAATGAAAAGACAGCTCTAATTACAATGTATGTGAGTAGAAGCTCAGAAAGCAGTTATGGATCCAAAAATCACAAAGGGAAGAAATGTGACTATTACCATTTCACTGGCCATCCTAAAGAAACTTGCTACAAATTAATAGGCTATCCTAATGATTGGAAGCAGAAAAATGGGAGGTTACAATGGTAATTCAAGAGGATATGGAGGAAATAACAATTATGCTTATGGAAGGTCTAGTGCATATGGAGCTCAAGGACATCAGTTTTCTGGTCAAGCTAATAATTAGTTCACTGGACATAATTTCACTGGACATCAGTCAACTAATAATGCAGGACAATCAACTCCATCTAGTAGTCAAGCAAACAAAGGCATCAATAATACTATTTTGGATAAGGGGCAAAGCTTTTCAGATGAAGAGTATAAGCAGATTGTGGCCCTGTTGAACAAAGATAAGAACAATTTCAAACAAGTTAACATGTCAGGTATAGCTAATTGCTCGGTATCTCATGTTATTTCACATGACTGGATAATAGATTCTGGTTCCACACATTATGTTACAGCGTATAGAGATTATTTTTCTCAATTTCATTACATAGATACTAATAATCAAGATAAAGTATGTCATGACCTAAAAAAGAGGGTCATGATGGCACTTGTCGCAGCATACCATGACAAGTAAGCCTATCACCCAAACTGATACGAAAAGTGAAAAAGGAAGAAATATCCCACGGCAAGGCTTCTAGAATGAAGTCGAACCATATAAGTAATCATAACAATGCGTAAAGAACTTATCTAAAATACCAATCATGTCGAAAACCAGGTGTCAATAGTGTAAGAACTACTAATACAATCCAAGAGTCAAATGCATCAAAAAAATAACCACAAATGAATAATATCTATCTCCGAATACTAATAAAGACACAACTACTGTGGAAAGATAGAGGTGAAATTTGGACACATGAATGTCCAACCGTTACCTTGAAAGCTCCAACAATCGCCAGAGTCAAGTAAGCTGAGGCGCACTCGAGCTAGGACCTACACCAAAAGGGCGCTGTAGGCATGAGTACGGTCCACTTGTACTCAGTAGGTATCATAGGCTGACAAAGTAAAGTAATAAATAAAGCATATAAAATATACACTTAGGGCACGTCACCTGCAATCAAAAAATATCTCACAATGGTAGCCCATACCAATTGTACTAACAGTTTTAATATATCTCACATATATTGAAATATCACACCAAGATAGAACAAAAGTACGTGTTATATCACATATAAAAAGAATAAGGGGAATATGCATATACAAAATCATCAAATACAAATAAAAGAAGATATGATAAATACATAGATGACAAGTCAATATGCCGATACAGTACAGCATAACACAATAAAGTAAGTGCAATGTATATGATGATGATGATGATGTACGAGGCCGTTGTACAACCTTCGAGATCGTCGCACAATCCCCGTATACACCTAGGAGGCAACCCTCCCAACGCAGGACCCATGGGAAGTTTGTCAACCCATATACAATCCGTATATCTCATATCTCCTTTCTAGTAGATCCTTTGGAAAGGGTTTTATAAGGTGTTACAATATCTTATAAAAAAGTATTGCCAGTGTTTCTCAGATGTTGCCACAGTGGTACCAATGTTTCATGAATGAGTATGATATGAAGATGTAATGCTCACAACCAATCACAATGAGTATTTTAAAAAATAACCATATGATATATTTTCACAACCAACCACAATGATACATTCCACAACCACATGCGTCAATATCCATTCATTATTTTCGTATCATCCATGAATTTTCACATGCCTCATTTACCAATAAAGTATGAATATAATTACAATACACCAATGGTAATACACTAGCATTTTAACAACACAATATAATTATTCATATGTATTCAAGGCTATCAATATCATATAGGACCCCACACGATCACACATATCACATAATATCTCAATTTCGATAATTACATCATATATAAGCCCCACACAGGCACAACACATAGATAGCCACTTTTTTCATGATTATTTCTCACCCTTAACATGTGTTTTGTACCATCATTTACTACCCAACCCAGTCTAAAAGAGTTAAGCCATAACCTACCTTAAAAGCCGAAATCGGTCCGCTACACTTGAACCCACGACCTTACTTTTCACGAACAATCCTGAACTCTACTAATAATATCAAATATGAAATCCATGCGTCAAGACAAAACCAACGACACCCATATTGATTACTTTTGGTTCAGGGTCAAAACGGACCCCCAAAATGGGTTTTCGAAAAAGAAGGGCAAAATCAAAATTTTGCTTCAAAAATATGTTCCCCATAATTTTAGGAAACTACAGTTAAAAACTCAAGTTAAATAGAATAAAAAATAGGGTTCAAAATGAAGAAAAACCATTTTTGAGCTTTACTAGATAAAATCTTTAAAATTCGGGTTAAAATAAAAAATCAGAGTTGTTTTGAAGGTTAAATTGATGAAAACTAGTAATTATTAGATAAAAATATTACTAAGAAAGGGGTGGATTCTTACCTTTAATTAATAATAAAACCAAGAAAAAAAGATTTTAATCTAGCTTTCCAAGCTCTCACAAACTTTACTTTTAAGCTTCCACACTATTTTAGAGTTTAACTCCCAAGAGCCAAGATGAAAAATGAGCAAAATAGGTCAAAAAAAGTTATTTATCAGTGCAGATTTTTTCTGCACAGCTGTTGTAAAAAAGCTATTTTTTTAAACTCAATTCGGACTTCAACGGGGTGTTTGAGATTCATTCGGAGTCTAATACATGCAAACGAACTATTCAACCATACTAAATTCGACTTTTCAGACGCGTTGGCGATATCAGATTTTCAAAAAATATCATTTTTACAAAGTTAAACCTCGAAATCTGAAATTATAATTTTTCAAACTGAGGGTCGAAATGAGATTTAAAAGCCGTAAAATCATATCAAATATGCTAACACCCTAAAGTCAATATTTTGGATCTTCTGACGACGTCGGATTTTCCATCCAAGGTTATTTCGATCAAATGTGGGTCCCACACCCATATTTCCAATTTTTCAACTTTCCGACCAACAGGTCGAAATTAGCTCGGGTGCACCGAAACCCAAACCAAAGGTTTACCTAGCCTAAAATTGATATTACAAAGTTGCTGGTGCAGTTCATTTGGTAATCCATCGTACGAATCAAAAGATATCCACATAAGTCCAAAATAAGGCTCCCAAAACCATCAAAAACTACAATATTGCATAAATGATACCAAAATGCATCAAAAATCATGCCAATAACTTTCACACCCTAGAAATATCATAACATAACTACGGAGAGGGAAAAAATAGTTAAATCACATAAAATTACAAATTTCACATATTCCATCAAATATTTAGATCATTACAAAGTAAATCTTCCAAATGGTGCTAAAACAATCAATAAACATGTTAGAGATGCACTAGTTCTCAAAGGTGAAATTGTAGGGGATGTATTGTTTGGGTCTGAATTTAAGCTAAACTTGCTGTCAGTATCCAAAATAACCAAACAGTTTTCATGCTTTGTATCATTCTATCCTGATTTATGTAAATTTTAGGACCATCACAGTGAGAAGGCGAGGGGGATTTGTAAGGAAAGAGGAGGTCTTTATATGCTTAAGAATATCTGTAAAGTAGATGAGATGCACAGAGATGGTAAAAAATTGGCTACAGAAGTAAGTATACAAGATTGTATTCTATGGCATAGGAAGCCTGGGCATCCCTTTACTCAAGCTCTGAAGTCACTAAACTTGTTGCGATACACAGAAGACATATAGTCTTTAAATAATTTTCATGTTTGTCCATTAGCTAAACAAACTAGAATGATGTTTCCTACAAGTAGTTCTAGAACTGAAAAATGTTTTGATATTGAGCATATAGATCTTTAGGGGCCTTATAAAACTTCAACTTTTGATGAGAAACATTATTTCTAAACTGTTATGGATAATTACAGTAGGTATACTTAGCTTTATTTGTTACAACTAAAATCTGAATGTATTGTAGCTGTTAAGAATTTTTTTTAGTATGATTCATAATCAGTTTGATGCTAAGATAAAGGTTATTAGATCTGATAATGGGACAGAATTCTTCAACTCTTAGTGCAGAGAGTTATTTCAATCATTGGCATAATACATCAAAGCAGTTGTCCATATACACCACAGCAGAATGGTGTAGTTGAAAGAAAACACAGATAGATATTGAACGTTGCTACATCTATTAGATTCCAAACTCAAATGCCAATCAGATTCTGGGGTCTAATTGTAAAGCTATAGTTTATATTATTAACAGACTACCATCTTTATCTATTGGTTGTAAGTGTTATATTTCAATAGTACCTAAAGCTGACAAGTTTTCCAAAAAAGCAAAGTCTGCAGTATTGATGGGTTATTCTGCTACTCAAAAGGGTTATTTTCTAATGGATTTGGTCACTACCAAGTTGTTTGTTACTATAGATGTTGTGTTCCGAGAAAATGAGTTTCCATTTGCAGACACAACAACTTCAGAATCATTAGAATACTTTCTTAAGATTGATGCAAGTATAGTAAATCATGGAATTGATGATCTTTATGCAGCTTTCCCTGAGATATCAGATTCTCAGTTTCAGGTTCCTGAGGTTCTTGAGTCATCAGAAGAAGATTTACATCAGTTACATATTCCAAAAAACACATTAATTAATGTATCTTCTAGTTCAACAGATGTAGATGCATCAATATTATGGTCACCTACAACTGATGCTCCAAGAAGATCAGTTAGAATAACTAAGCAACCTGCTTGGTTAATGGATTATACTTCACCAGGGAAGAAGAAAGGAACCAGATATCCCTTAACCAGTTATCTATTCTATGTTAATACTACTGCTGGTTACTAGTGTTTTGTCTCCAATATGTCAGCACTGGTTGAACCCCAAACATACAGCAAGCTATTAAGGATGAAAAGTGGATTGAAGCAATGCAATTAGAGATCAAAGTACTTGAAGATAATCATACCTAAGAGGTAGTTGATATGCCTCAAGATAAAAACATCATAGGATCAAAATGGGTGTATAAATTTAAATATAAATCTAATGGAGAAGTGGAGAGATTTAAAGCAAAATTAGTAGCCAAGGGCTACAGCCAACAAGAAGAGATGTATTATCATTATACTTTTTATCCTGTGGCTAAGATGGTTACTGCCAGGTGTATCATTGCATTGGCAGTATCCAAAGGATGGTGTATATACCAGATAGATGTCTACAATACATTTCTTCAAGGTGACCTTGATGAAGAAGTTTATATGGAAATACCGAAAGAATTTAAAACAGACAGAGAAAAAGAGTTTGCAGATTGATCAAGTCCTTATATGGACTTAAGCAGGTTTCAACATAGTGGAACATCAAGCTCACTAGAGCCTTGCTTCATGCAGGATTTATTCATAGTACATATGACTGTTGCTTTTTTACATTAAAGAAGGAAGAAGACATGGTTGTAATCCTAGTGTATATGGATGATCTTCTTATTAATTACTGGTGATAATATTACTATGATAAATAAAGCAAAATCAACCCTGCATCAATATTTTAAGCTCAAAAATTTGGGAGAGCTCAAGTATTTCTTAGGAATAGAAGTGTTAAGATCTATAGCTAGGGTCATATTAAATCAGAGAGAGTATATTTTGGAGCTCATTTCATAGACTGGACTAGCTGGAGCTAAAACTGCACCTACCCCATTAGAAGCTAATGTCAAGATGACCTTAGTTGAGGTTGATTAAGCAACAACTACCACAGGTGATGCTGTTCTCAAGGACATTACTCCTTATCTAAGACTGGTTGGAAAGTTGATGTATGAAACCATAACCAGACCTAACATTAGCTATGTTGTGCAGACCTTAAGTCAGTTTATACAACAACCTAAAAGGTCACATTTGGAAGATGCTAATAGGTAATCAAATACTTAAAGGAAACAGTAGGCCAGGGTATTTGGCTTAAGGCTTAGTCTACTGCAGATCTTGTGTGCTGGTGTGACTCAGATTGGGCAGCATATCCAAACACAAGGAGATCTATCACAGGATATGTGGTGCATATTGGTGAATCCTTGATATCTTGGAAGTCCAAGAAGTAGCAAACTGTATCTAGAAGCTTAGATAAAGTAGAATATAGAAGCATGGATTTAGCTCAAGAAAAACTCACATGGTTGACAGGATTATTTGTAGAATTAAATGTACCTGTCAATAAGCCTATCACACTCTTCAGGAATAGTAAGTCAGTAATCCAACTAGCAGCCAACCCTGTCTTTCATGAAAGGACAAAACATATTGAGATTGATCACTACTTCTTAAGAGACAAGATTAAGAAAGGTCTTGTGCAGACTGTGTATGTTCCCACAACTCATCCATTTTTTTATATACTTACCAAAAGCCTGACTCAAGACCAACATTTGCATATTCTAGGAAATCTTAGAGTGCTTAACATTTTGCACCCTTTATCTTGAGGGAGAGTGTTAAAATGTGTATTGTAGAATTGGTTTCCTGATGCAGTAAAACAGTTTTTCACTGCTTTACTGTTTTTGCTACTCTAGGTGATTAGTTAGTGAGTAGTTACTCAAGTTGTTAGGAGCAGTCATTAGAAGATTCTAGAAGATCATGTGTGACTCAGTTGAGTATAAATAGCAAGCTTGGTAGTCACATTGTGTAACCTTTTTTAGCTTATCAATGAAGCTAACTTCTTCACAATAACCAAAATACAGTTTTTCCTTCTTCTTAATCGTAGTCAGTTTCTGTCCCTGTCGAGTCGACTCAGATGATTTTAACAGTTAATCTTATAAAAATATAATACTTTTTAATGGGCGTGCTAAGTCAAAAGAGGCCACATAAAATGAAACAGAGGGAGTACATCTATGCCATTTTTTCCCCAGATTGTCAACCATCACAATAACAACAACAAATTATATATATATTATCTTGCGAAGATAAATATATTATATTAGACGACTTTCTCCGGGGTTCCTGTTTACTACTATTATTTATGTTCGATCATAATATTATTATTTTGTAATGAAAATTGTCACCATATCACGTACAATGTAATAGATTGACTTGAATATTTCGAGAAGGAAAATAAATTATTAACTTAAAATCAATTTTCAAATTATGGCATGTGTACTTAATTATTATGAAAAAGAACAATTTTCTCACTAGAGTTCCTCTATGTGGATAAGATACGGAAAAGAAAGTGTAAAGACAAGAAGTAATGTAATGTTAGTTTGTCGTGGAAGAAAAGCAAACTTTCCCAACGCATGCCATATTTTTTCTTTAATTTCCTTGGCATTGTCTTAAAAGGATGAATCTTACAAGCCAAACTTAGCTTTCTCCTTTATAAGTTTAACCGGTTTAAGATAATATTGATTGTCAAATATCTTAAATTTGTTGTCATATGCTATTTTGTTTTAGTAAAAAAGAATCATTCTATTAACAATAACCTAACCATTACAAAGCTTCGTTGTCTTACACATATAATCATGTGCATTTTTTAACGGAAGTTGATATAGTAAAAGAAGGTGCTAATTTAAGCTCCAAAATACGGAAAGAAACTTATCTAAAGAGGGGGAAATTAGTTGATCTCTCTCTTCTTTGATTTTTTTGTTTTGTTTTCCTTCAATGGTTTGGTACCCACATTGGAATCCAACTAAAATAAATTCGCGTCGGAAAGCCCCACATTAAGGGATAAAGTACTCTTTAACAAAGGTGACTCTATACCCAAAGAGACTCGAACCTTATACATTTGGTTAAGAATGAAGGAGTCTTTACTACTCCATCACAACCCTTGTTGGTCGCTTTAATTTTTGACACAGACTTGCATTCAATTAAATCCAGTCTTATTTTTCACATATGTTTTTTTTTCATTTTCACTTTGTTTGTTACACTTAGATTGGGTTTGGTATGGAGGAAAATATTTTATTTTTTTCATGTTTGATTGGTCAATATAATTTAAAAAATATTTACTTTAAAAAAGAAGTTCATTAAAAGTGAAAAAAATGACTTACACAATGAAAGTATAAAAATTAAGTTTGCATCCTTAACATTTCTAGTTGATTGTCTCCTTCTCACCCACGCAACACCTCCAACTCTCACCCCTTGCCCATTCTCCCTCCCTCTGACCTCTGCCCCATCACACAATATTGTTTTGCTAGACTATCTATATAAATATTTTTGAGATAAATTTTCTTCTTACTAATCAAACAGTAGAAAATAAATAAGAAACTACTAAAAAAAATATCTTCCTTCTTACCAAACACACTCTTATTATTGATATGGGCCTTCGTTCCAATATAGGACCTTTATCTTTAAATTTTGGAGAAAAAAATAAAAAAAATTCATAAAACCACAACTTAAGATATCTTAATTACTAAAAATTCCTTCATTTAATAAAAGTTATAAATATCTTTTATTTACATGCCCTCTCTTTAAATCTTCTGATACATAACTTTTACTCTAAAAATTATGATATATTTATTGCCCTCCTAAATGATGTCAAAATTAAAAAAGAAAAATGAAAAAAAAAAGTAAAAAAGGCATTTACCTTTTTAAAAACACAACACAATGGTAGACAACAAAATCCTTTGCCCCCCTTTCTCTTCTTCAACCCCTTTCGGCTGCACCATAAACCGCTTTCCCTTCTTCAATCCTTTTTTGGGTGCTTGAATTCAAACTACTATAAGAAAATTGAGTAAATTCATACATTAACATAGCATTTTAAAGAATGTTATAAAAAACACAGCCTCCATGGCATGGAGGTTATTGCGAAGACTAATCTCCGTGACATGATGTGTATCGCAGAGGCTAACCTCCATTACACGCTGTGTATCACAGAGGTCCAACCTCCGTGACACTTCCAAATCGTGGAGGCATTCGGCCTCCATGCTTCAAAAATATCTCGAACCTCTTTCAAAAATTTCAAAACTCTCTTGGATGATCCTTCTATCATCCCTAAACATAATTGAACTTATAAATAAATGTTTCAAACTTAGGAAGACCAAAATAAAATTCTCAAATTCTTGGAGTCTTAAAATGGCTAAATCTTTTGTATTTTGTGTAAAATAATGTCTTTGGACCCCTTTAAATATAAGACTAATAACTGAAACATGTCTAGGATCGTGTCGGGTATTACATTTTAAGATTGTTTTCCTCATTTTACTGAATAATATGGTAGCACTACTTTCTTACAAGCAAAATGTTCATCGATTTACTGAGAGTTGCTTTAGTTATTACAATGTCAAAAATTATCTGATTTTGTTATTATAAAAAGCGACCATCAACAACTAAAAAATTATAATACGATCAGAGAATCATAAAATAACTAATAAATTATTGAAAAATTATCAAAACATTTCGTCCATAGTAAAAGTCAATGTTGAAAATACAAAAGGTGACATTCCAAATGATCTGACTCGTGTTATTTTCTCTTTCTTATGGTTTTTTTTCTCTTACTGTTGGAGAGTTGAACACTGAGATCTTCGTCAACGTCTACCACAGATGATTCACTCTCGGATCTATTTCTCTTTGCAGGGGTATTTGAAGCAGAGTTCACTTCATTCTCAATTACAGAATTTTAAAAATTAGTCAAAAAAAGATTATCAAAATCAGGTATCTTTATCAACTTTATCAAATGATCTATATATCTATATAAAGTGTGTGTTGTGATCACCATTAAATCATTGTCTCTAGGTGTGAGTTGTTCATGATTAAACTCTGGATACCGTGAAAGAAAAATAATAATATCAACGATAATTTATATTCTAAGTTAATTTATTTTAACATAAATCAGAAAATTCAATTTGTTTGAAAGTAATGTGAACATACGGTACATGTTTCTTCAATCAGAGAGGAAAGATATTTTTTGATGATATCCTTATCATCTGTAAATTTAGGAACAGTGTAAATGTCACGACTCGAGGTTGCCCCCTAGTCGTAAAATGGTTCTTCGAACCACAAGTGATCCAAAGCTAACCCATGTACTGACATACTACTTGAGCAACTAGTTTATAATGTAAGTAAAAGCTAAATTTATTGAGTGGAAGCATAGTCATGAGAAAATCTAAATAAATAAGATACTGTAATAGTTTACATCATGATAAATCTAAAGAAAGAACTTGAATTACATGAATGGCTCTAACTGATTATCTATGAAGCCTCTACTATACTAACTATAGATAGTTGGGACATGCCTCCAACTACCACTAATCAATACATTTGGATAATCAAAATACAACACATGAACTGTAATGGACTGGAGTCCCTGAAATAAAACAACTTATCACCTGCTGGTTGAATACTGAGAACTTTCTGACCCTAGTATGTGTACTATATTTTGTACCTATAATATGAAGAAATGTTTCCACAAATGCATACATATGGTCAGTACTTTTGTAAAACCCTGTATCTGGAGGTTTTTGTACAATATATGACTTTCTTCTTGAGTCGTACCCTATCATACGAGTGGTATGTTGTACTCGTATTCAAAACAGTGTGGTAGGATAAAATTTCTATTATAGATATGACTTAACCCCGTTGAACTCATCAAGGAGGGTACGATTCAATTGATGTTAGGTCGTAATTTCTTTAGTGAGGTCTTTCTAAGCTTCTATCCATGGTAGAGTATAGGGTCAAGGGTCGTTCGAAGAGGATATGAGTTATATGAGGGACTCGTATATTGACCAGTGTGTGTACCCCTTTGAGTTTGTTCTTCTTATGAGTGGAGTAGCTAGGTCGTACCCTATCATATGAGTCGTATGGAAGACTTATAAAGATTGGTGAACTTTTTCTATAATGTTTAGCAAAGAGCTTATTTTGTCTTTTCCTCCCTTATAACTTCCCATCCATGACCTATAACCCTCAAATAGGCATTATTTACCCACTCATTGTAATAAATAACAATGCTTACTGATGTGTGAGCAAATGCTAACACATTTGAGGCTTTTAACTGAGAATATTTGTAAAGTCTTAAGCAACTTTTGTCATTTTTGATTGTTTTTTCTTTGATATTACAGTAAAAGTCAAGATACAAGAGAACTAGTAATAATGGAAGTAAAAGAGTTGATTTCTGAGCAAGTAGAGAGGGAAGTATAGCTGATGACTTGTCTGATAAGTCGTCAGCCTTGTGATAAGCTATCAGAGTTGCCGTTAGCCTTAGACAGAGGATCAATTTCTGATTACATCTTTTGTATGTTTAATCACTTTGAATTATGAATTCAGTTATTGTTATCACTTTCTTTTTCATGTGGAACTAAAATCCATAACTAGGGTTTTGGGATCTATGAATATTCCTTCATGAATTTAATAGTTGGTTAGGGTTTGAGTGATTGTGGGAACATCTTGATAATTCCTTTGTAATGATTGTTTTTTGTTGGTTGCAAGTAATAGATCTAGCCTTATGTTTGTTTGTTTAAACTGAAATAAACTAAAGGTAGCAAATTATCAACGAGGATTTGGGAAGGTTAAGATCTCATCTAATGATTACTGCTGTAACAAGATTGATCGACTCGAGATAAAATCAAAATGAATAGAATATTTTCCTAAGTTCGAGTGAATTAGGGAGTTCAACATCTAGGTAAGTTGAGAAACACTTAGATGGATTGTCGAAATTGATAATTTGGTGTTTCCCACAAGTCATGAGAATCCAGTACTACAACTATCATTCAATGAGGGGTTAATAATCATAGTGATCACAACTCTAGTTTCTCTATAGTTTCTCTATATAATTTATTTAAAATATTGCAGTTTAAGCTTTGAGTTCTAAGGCGGATTGAAGTGTTAATAACTTTTGTTCAATCATTAAAAATCCCTATTTTATCTTTTTGTATCATTTGTTTGAATTTAACTTGTAGCTATAGTTTCAAATTAGTTTAAATGTCACTCACATTATTCCTTGTGGATTCGACCCCGACTCCAAAGTTGGGTAAATATATTGACGACGACCGCCTTACACTAAATTAACGTGTAAGTTGAATGTTATTACTTATATCCTCTCATCTCAGGTAATCATCAAGACTAGGATTTCTTTCTCAAGTGCATCCTTCAAGTCAAAAGATTCAAGTTTCCTTCATAAGCCAAGAACTTTAAGGTATGTGGAGTTTATGAACAAGGTTATTCTTTCATCCTCATGCCCAAAATACATGGTTTTTATGAATGAGTTTCTTTATTTTGAATAAGGATTCATACCCAAATAGCCATATTCTTGAATTATGATATTTCCTTGAGATTAAAGTCTTTAAGATCATCAAGGTTTACTTAGATACATGTTTCAATTTATAAGATTCATATTATGATTTGAATTTCCTTATTTTGACTAGAATTGTTAAAGTATTTTAATATGATTATTAAGTATGAAGTTTTATTATGAATTACTATGAATTTAATCATGTATTATAAGTCTTAAGTAAAACTATTGTGTTTACAAGAAGATTATTCTCTTAAGTTCTATTGATAAGTTTATACTATGATTTAAAGCAAAGATTGATCTTTTGATAGTAAGATAAGATATGGAACCCACATTTGTTCATCTTGATTATGATTTAAAGTAAGGAGAAGCATAACTGGTTTTCACTCTACAAACCCTTATGCTAATTTAAGGTGGATTTCCGAAAGCATGAGCATATAAGTATTCTGGGAGTAGTATTTAACACTAAGAAGGAAATGCGGATGAGCATATCTGTAATTTCTAGAAACTACGAGACACCGTAGGTTAAGCTTTTTCCTAATATGGATGAAGTAAAGTGATCACTTAATGTTAAGGTTCTATTTTGATGGCAAGGGTAGAGAAACTCACCCTAACATAGGTAAGACATTGGACTCTATGATAACTCATATGGTTTATGTCGGTTAGAAGAATCTCCCATAACCAAGACTAAAAGCAAAGATTTTAAGAAACTAAGCATTATGGCTCACTAAGTTTTTCATATGCTTCATTATGTAAGATTTATTATCTTGCCGTCCTGAGTTTTAATTAACTCCAAAGTGAGTCATTTACGTTTATCTTGCATCATTTGAAATTTTGTAAACTTATTCAGTTATTGTTTTATTTATCTATTCACTCCCACATGCATAGTACATTCCAAAAGTACTGATCCACATATACGTTTGTGTGATACATTATTTCATAATGTAGGTTCTAGTGCCCGTTTCCAGCCTCATGAGTGATTTTAGCATCATTATCTACATCCCATCATTTGGTGAGTCCTCATAGTTCGAGGACCTAGTATTTTAGATTTGTGTTTCCTTGGTTGAAGTAATTTATACCTTGATTTCAGTTTTATGTTTGGGTCAGCTAGGGTATGTCCCAGTGGCTCTCGTTATTAGTACAGTCTTGTCTGACAGTGAATGTTTATGTTTAAGTTCAAGAAGTTTATGCATTGATCTCCAGATTAAAGATTCACCTTAAGTTATGATATTGTTTATCTTTAGTTCTCTTCATATGATAGCCACCATTATTATGTGAGTTCTGAACTAAAAAGATATCACGGGTTAGCTTAGGGCTATACGTAAACTTGAGCACTATGAGACGTCTAGGGGGTGTTATCGGGGCATTACAAACTTGGTATCAGAGCCTAAAATCTTAAAGAGTCCTAGGGAGTTAGACAAGCCATCTCATATAGAGTCTTGATTATGACCAGACAAGCCTTGATAACATAGAGTCAGACAAGTCTTGATTAGACAAGTACGCCATATTTATAAGCAAGAGGCTATGGAACGAGTTAGGAATCATCAATTTTTTCATGATCCGTCATGCTTGTAGTTGTTTATATCTGCCTTAACTCATACTTTTATGTGACAAAATATACCTTCTCATCGAGCCAACAAACACAAAAACGATGATCAACCACCCCTACAAGCTGACCCTTTGAATGAGAATATGTCACATGCTGAGTTTAGGGCTGCTTTTAAAGTATTGGCATTTGTTGTGATCACCAATATTTAGGGGAACCAGTAGGTAGAGGTTCTACTTCAAGAGATTGGAAATTTAGTTGCAACCCTGATTGGGAATTTATAAGGATGAATCTGCTTGAGTTTTATAGGTCAAAAGTGGATGAAGACCAACAACTCTTTATTGATGAGGTAAGAAAGATAACTCAGGTTATGCATGTTACTGAAGAGGAAAGTGTAGAGTTGGTATATAATACCTCATATATTCTCTAGTCTCTGGATGATATACTACTCAGCCCATGAGTCGTAAGGCAGCATACGAGTCGTAAATTGGACTCATACCCAAATCAGTGTAGCATGGTGAACATTCTGTAACAAGTATGACTTGACCCCTATGAGTCATCAAGAGGGGTACTAGTCGTACAAATACAGTCATAAGGACATTAGTGTTGAACCCTTGAGGTTCTATCCAGGATACAAGGGGGGGTAACTAGTCGTATAAAAAGGTACGACTCGTATGGAGAAAAGTCGTATCAATAATAGTGTTGGTTCCCCATGTTATCCGTTTATCCTAACAATAACTTTATCAATTGCATAGGAATCTTAATATTTGTGAGTATGACTCATATCCAGACTAGTATATGTTTTTTGGAATCTGCCAAGCTTACGAGTCAGCAGTCTAGTCGTACCCTAACATATAAGTCGTAAGGTCGACTTGTACCAACTGGGAACACAATTTTCTACATTTTTTTTCCAGGGGATTTTATGTCTTTCTCCACTCCCTTAAAAGCCAAACCCATTTTGTTTTGGATTCACAAGAGGTGGTATAAAAGGGACCAAATCCCCAATCCACAACATAAAATATCAATTCATTAGAAATAAACCAAAAGGGCAATTTTTTCCTCTCCCCCAAGCAATTAGGGTTTGCTCAAGAACAAGAACAACTTCAAGAAATTTCCCCAAGGCTTATACTTTAGGTATGTGGGGGTATTTATCAATAGGTCCCTTTCACCCATTGAGCCTAAAAACCCTAATTTTGATTAAAAGCATGATTGTATTTCTACTTTAAGAAATCCTCCATGAAACTGAAGAAATAATCCATAAACTTCCTATTAGTTCAAATACAAGCCATGTCTACATGTGTTTCCATATGATTAAATTTATCTCATGTTTTAAAATTTCAATCCCTATGTCATGATCAATTGATTTCATGTTAAACTCTTAAGATATGACTTAAATCACGTAAAGATGTTATTTTCTCATGATTAACGCATTCCCATGTTCAAGTTTATGCTTCTCACTTATTTAGTGGAATATTTATTTTTTAGGTCTTTGAACCATGATTCCATACTACAATTTAAGTCTTTTTTATTGTATTTTATCGTCATTCAGTGCTAGACGGTTATGAACACCCGATACCTATGTGTTTTACATGATTTCAGATTTTCAAGTAATGATTTAGTTAAACCATGAATATTATTATTTACTCAGTTGATATAATCATGATAAGTACTTTCATAAATAATGTTCAGTTAAACTTAGTTCAGTTCAGTGCCAATTTCAGTTTAGTTGGGAGTAGAATTTAGCACCGAGCTAAACCAGGGATAGGGGCTCACATGCCAGTAGAGGGTGTGACCTTTATTAGCAGTCCTTAAGTTTTAGAACTACGTAGTCAGCATAGGCTTGAGATGTCTTCCTGACAGTTGAGGGTTGACACATATCTCATAAGAGCACCTTCCAGTAGAGGATGACTCCTTAGTCTTTTAGGACACCAGTTTAGAGGATCCACACGGCCAGTGTTAGTACTCGTGGCACGGTACTGACACCCTTCCAACTGAGGTTAAATATTAGACCCCGATTAGCTCATATTGGGGCATGTTGGTTACATGATACATCCCACAGTCTCAGTACAGTATTCAGTGTATTTTTAGTTCAAGTTTGCTTGACCAAGTGTACAGATCCTTAGTAATTCAGTTATACAGATTTTAGTCTTTTAGCTTATAGATGATTTCAGAAATATGTTTATACTTGGTCATGCATTCTCAGATATCATAATTTTCATGCATTTATGCTCAATTATTTTATGTTTTTCAGTTAGTCCTTATCTCATATACACAGTACCCCATACATTTCAGCCAATCCTCATGTCATATACCAGTACATTCAAAGTACTGATTGCATACTCTTCTTTGTGCTATGATGTCTTATATCATAGGTTCGGATGCTTAGTTTCCTGACTGTACGTAAAAAGCCTAGCATTATCTCTTATCTAGTTATTTCAGTATTTTCTTATGTTTTGTCATTCAGAGTTAGTTGGGTACCTGTCCCATCAACTCCTCGATCAGTTTTGAGGCTTTCAGATATTCAGATAATTAGTTAAACAGTCAGTTAAATCTTTCAGTATTATCAGTTGTTCATTCAGATAGTTTAATTTCTAATGTTTTTATCAAACATATTCTTATTTCATATTTCAGTATCCAATTTTACATTTTCTTTCCAGTTTATCTTCCACATACGGATTGTATTACTATTTTATTCAGTGCTCACAATAATTTCCAGCTCATACGTTGGCTTGTGGTCACTTATGGTAGTAAGCACCATTATCGTGACTAGGCAATAGTCTCAGGTCATGAAAAAACTCGGTATCATAGCCAAGTTTAAAGTGTCCTAGGGAGTCTAAAAGCTGCGCCGAGTAAATTCTTGTGCATGGGTGTAAAGCACACCACACTTATGGATGGGAGGCTACGAGACGTTTTAGGAAAAGTTTTTCTTTTTTTAGTATTCATATCGTGCGAAAGAGTATGTTTCTTATGCCGAGTTCAGGGCCACTTTCAGGACCTTGGCCTATTCAGTAGTTGTTTAGAACAACCAGCATGTTGTTTCCCCATCCAATCAAGTGGCAAATACAGCTGCAATTAGGATTCAAGATTTCATCCAAATGAATTTCTTATTATTTTCGGGATCCAATTCTGAGAAGGATCCGCAGGAGTTTTTTTGATATGGTTCAGAAAGTGATAGGTATTATAGGTGTCACTTTAAGCGAGAGTGAAGAGTTGGCTATATATCAGTTATAGGGTGTATCTCACACCTGGTATAAGTAGTGAAAGGAGGATATAGGTGTTGAGACAAGGCTGCAGGGTGGGAGGATTTTGCCATAGTTTTCTTAGACAGGTTATTTCCATTAGAGTTGAGGAAAGCTAAGGTACAGAAGTTCATTAATTTGAAAAAAGGTAGTATGAGTGTGAAGGATTACTCACTTAAGTTCACTCAGTTGGCGAGGTATACTCCTACTATGGCGGTAGACATTAGGTCTAGAATTTGTAAGTTTATTTCTGATGTATCTGATAGTATGGTCAAGGAGTGTCAGATGCCATGTTGATTAAGGAGAAGGACTTATCTAGACTTATGGTTTATTCTTAGAAGATTGAGGAGGAGAAGCGTAAGGAGAAAGATAGAAAGAATAAGAGGGCCAGAACTGGTAGTTTAAACTTTCCTCAGCCAAGGTCAGAGGTTGGTAACTATTTTTAGTCCCATCAAAAATATTCAGCCCCAACTCCATCTTCAGCTAGTGCGCCAATGCCTGTGTTCAAGCAAGATGGTCGGGATAGGGCACTAGGCTCTAAGTCCCAAGGTAGTGTGAATAATGTTTATACTAATCCTCTTTGCGGGAAATATGGCAGGCATTATGAGGGTGTGTATAGACCTGGCAGTGATGTATGCTTTCGATGTGTCAAGCCAGGCCATAGATTTAGAGATTACCCAAAGGTTGGTTAGTTCAACCATCCTCCTATTACAGCCGATCGCCCGACTTAGCAAGGTGCTGCTTCCAGTGCAACCAGTGGGCAGCATCAAAATAGGTTGTATGCCCTCTAGACCTGGCATAATCAGGAAAGTTCTGCTGATGTAGTTACGGGTATGTTATAAGTATTTCATCTTCATGTTTATGCTTTATTAGACCCTAGAGCTTCACTTTCTTTTGTGACTCCTTATATAGTTGTTAACTTTGGTGTTAGTCTTGATATATTAGCAGAGCCTTTCTCAATGCCTACCCTAGTGGGCAAATCTATTATAGCCAGACGGGAATACAGAAATTGACCGATCACAATATCTCAAAAAGTTTCCTCAGTTGATCTTGTAAAGTTAGAGATGACTGATTTTGATGTCATTCTCAACATAGATTGGCTCCACTTAGTTATGCCTTAGTTGACTACAGAAATAGATTCATTCAGTTTTAGTTTCCCAATGAACCAGTTATTGAATGGAGGGGTGGTACTTCAATGATTAGGGGTTAGATTATTTCTTATCTTAAAGTAAGAAAAATAATATCTAACGGGTTTGTGTACCATCTTATTCGAGTCAAAGACTCTAGTTCTTAGACTCCAAGTCTTGAGTCAGTTTCAGTAGTAAGGGAATTTCCAAATATGTTCCTTGAAGAACTTCCCAAAGTTCCTCTCGAAATGGAAATTGACTTTAGAATAGATCTCCTTCCAGATACCCAGCCTATCTCTATTCCACCCTATAGAATGGCTCCAGCTGAGCTTAAGGAGTTGAAGAAACAATTGAAAGATCTCTTAGATAAGGGATTCATAAGGTATAGTATTTCTCCTTGGGGAGCTCCAGTCTTATTCTTGTACAAGAAAGACGGTTCTCTCAAAATATGCATTGATTCCCGTCAGTTGAACAAAGTCACAATCAAGAATAAGTATCCACTCCCCAGGATTGATGACTTGTTCAACCAACTTCAGGGTGCCAGTAATTTCTCTAAGATAGACCTCAGATCCGGCTATCATCAAATTAGAGTCAGAGAATGTGACATTTTGAAGACAACTTTTATAACTCGGTATGGTCACTTTGAATTCCTAGATATGCCTTTTGGACTAATGAATTCTCCTGTAGCCTTCATGGACTTGATGAATAGGGTGTTCAAGCAGTACTTGTACACGTTTGTCATAGTCTTCATTAATGATATCATTGTCTATTCTCGTAGTAAGAATGATCATGCAGACCATTTGAGAATTGTGTTGCAGACATTTAGAGGTCATCAGTTGTTCACTAAATTTAGTAAGTGTGAATTTTGGCTAAGATTAGTAGCTTTCCTTAGCGATATTATTTTCAGCTATGGCATTAGAGTTGACCCTCAGAAGACCAAAGCAGTAAAAAACTGGCCTAAACCCATCTCTCCATCAGATATTAGGAGTTTTTACGGTTTAGTTGGCTATTACAGATGGTTTCTTGATGGGTTTTCTTCTATTGCATCATCCATGTCTTGATTGACTCAGAAAAATTTCAAATTTCAGTAGTCAAATTCATGCAAAAAGAGTTTTTAGGAGTTAAAGGCTCGACTCACCTCAACTCCAATCTTGACATTGCCAAATAGTTCAGATAGGTTTGTAGTTTGTTATGATGCTTCCAGAGTTGGTCTTTGTTGTGTTTTAATTCAGAGTGGTAAGGTTATAGCCTATGCCTCTAGACAGCTTAAACACCATGAGAAGAATTATCCAACCCGTGATCTTGAGTTGGCAGCTATTGTTTCTTCCTTGAAAATTTGGAGACACTATATTTATAGGGTTCATGTTGATGTGTTCACTAATCACAAGAGTTTACAGTATGTGTTGTCATAGAAAGATCTGAATTTTTATCATAGAAGGTAGTTTGAGGTGTTAAAAGATTATGATATGAGTGTGTTGTATCACCCGGGCAAGGACAATATAGTGGCAGATGCCCTTAGCAGATTGTCTATGGGTAGTGTTGCCCATATCAAAAGTGATAAGAAGGAGTAAGTCCATGAGGTTCATCAGTTTGGTAGATTAGGTGTTCGATTGGTTGATTTAATAGATGGTAGTATATGGGTTTAAAATGGTTTGAAATCTTCATTGGTTACCGAAGTGAAAGAAAAGCAAGATAGGGTTCCCAATTTTGTTAAGTTAAAGGAGGCAGTTAGAGACTAGAAGGTGGAGGTTTTCTCCCAATGGGGGAGATGGTGTGCTTCGTTGTTAGGGAAGGTTATTTTTTCGTGTGTTGATGGATTGAGACAATGAATAGTTGCAAAAATGCATAGTACATGGTATTCTATTCACCTAGGAGACACTAAGATGTACCGTGATCTACGGGGAATCTATTGGTGGAATGGAATGAAGAGGGATATTACAGAGTTCATGGCTAAGTGTTCAAATTATCAGCAGGTCAAAGTTGAGCACCAATGTCCTAGTGGTACATTTTAGGAGTTTAGGATCCCCACGTACAAGTGGGAAGTGGTGAACATGGATTTTGTGATAGGATTACCTCGTATGCATCGTCAACATTATTCGATATGGGTCATTATGGATAGGATGACCAAATCAACCCATTTTTTGTTAGTTCATACTTCGTATTCAGTTGAGGATTATGCCAGGCTTTATCTTAAGGAGTTGGTTAAGTTTCATGGGATTCCATTGTCTATCATTTTAGATAGAGGAACCTAGTTTACCTCTCACTTTTGAAAGGTTTTTCAAAAGGGTCTTGGTACCCAAGTTTATTTCAGTATAGCTTTTCACTTTCAGATAGATAGTCAGGCAGAGAGGACCATTCAGACCCTAGAAGATATGTTGAGGACATGTGTTATTGACTTTAGAGGTATATGGTATGACCACTTACCTTTGATTGAGTTTTTCTATAATAATAGTTATCACTCCAGTATTCAGATGGCTCTATTTGAGGTTCTCTATGAAAGGAGATATAGATCTCCTATTGGTTGATTTGAAGAAGGTAAAGCTACTTTGATAGGGCCAGATTCAGTGTTTGAGGTGATGGAAAAAGTTCAGTTGATTTGGGAGAGGCTGAAAATATCCCAAACCTATCAGAAATCTTATGCAGATGTGAGGAAAAGAGATCTTGAGTTTGAGGTTGGTGATTTGGTGTATTTGAAGATTTCACCCATGAAGAGAGTAAAGAGATTTGGTAAAAAGGGGAAACTCAGTCCTTGCTATTTTAGCCCTTACAGAATCTTGAATCATTTTGGAAAGGTAGCCTATGATCTTGAGTTACTTGCAAATTTAGAATAAGTGCATCCAGTGTTCCATGTCTCTTTATTAAAGAAATGTATTGGTAATTCAGCGATTGTTGTTTTTCTAGAAAGTATGAACGTGTAGGATAGCCTTTCCTTCAAAGAAGTCCAAGTTAAGACTCTTGATCATCAAATTCGTTGACTAAGGAACAAAGAAGTTCCCTTAGTTGTAGTTCTATGGTGAAATCAGTCTATTGAGGGAGCTACTTGGGAAGCAGAAGTAGATATATGAGCCAAGTATCCTCATTTTTTCTCCACAAATTCAGACTCAGCTTGAGGTAACGATATTTCTTAGGATGACTCGTTTCTTTTCTCTATTTTAGTTAAATAACCATTCTTATGTCATTTCATGCATTCAAGAAATCATTTTAGTTCATGTATTATGCATTAGACTTAGTTATTTAATCATGTTCCAATTCATGCGTGCTCAATACATAATCTCAGCTAAAGTAGTATTCTCAGTCTAACCAGTCTCATTCGAGGATGAATGTTCCCAAGGGGGAGATATTGTAATATCTTGTATCTTCTCTAGTCTCTAGACTACATATGACTCAACCACTAGTTTTAATCCACCATACAAGTTGTAATTTGGACTCGTACCCAAACAAGTGTAGCATGGAGAATGTTTTATAACAATTACGACTTGACCTTATGAGTCATCAAGCGGGGTACGAATCATATAAATACAGTCATAAGGACATTAGTGTTGACCCCTTGAGGTTTTGTCTAGGATATAAGGGAGCATTTAGTCATATACAAAGGTACGACTCATATAGAGAGAAGTCATATCAATAACAGTGTTGGTTCCCCAAGTTGTCCGTTCATCCTATGAGTGACTTTACCAGATCATATAGGCATCTTATGAGTTATAAGTATGACTCGTATCCGGACCAGTACATGTTCTTTGGAATCTTCCAAGCTTACGAGTCAGTAGTCCAATCATACCCTAACATACGAGTCATAAGTTTGACTCATGCCGATTGGGAGCACAATTTTCTACATATTTTTCTAGGGGCTTTTATGTCATTCCCCACTCTCTTAAAATCCAAACCCAAGTCATGTTCAGTTAAACTTAGTTTAGTTAAGTACCAATGTTAGTTCAGTTGGGAGTAGGATTTGGCACCGAGCAAAATTTGCCAGTAGAGGGTGTAACCTTTAGTAGCAGTTCTTGAGTTCCAAAATTATGTAGCCAGCGTAGGTTTTAGATATCTTCCTGGTAGTTAAGGGTTGACACATATATCATGAGAGCACCTGCCAGTTGAAGGTGACTCCTTATTCCTCTAAGACACCAGTTTAGTGGATTCACCCAGCCAGTGTTAATATCCATGGCATAGTACTGACACCCTTCCAACTGGGGTTTTAGGTCGGACACCGATTAGCTCCTATTGGGGCATGTCGGTTACATGATACCTCTCATAGTCTCAGTATAGTATTCAGTGTATTTTTAGTTTAGGTTTGCTTGACGAAGTGTACAAATCCTCAGTTATTCTGTTATACAAATTTCAATCTTTTGGTTTATAGATGATTACAGAAATATATTTACACTTGGTATTGCATTCTCAGATATCACAGTTTTCATGCATCTATGCTCAGTATTTCATGCTGTTTAGTTAGTCATTATCTCATATGCACAGTACCCCATGCATTTCAGCCAGTCTTCATCTCATATTCTAGTATATTCAAAGTACTGATCGCATACTCTTCTTTATGCTATGATATCTTATATCATAGGTTTGAATGCTCAGTTTCCCAACCGTACTTAGACATCCCAACATTACAGTGGCAGAAGTAGTGGTGAATCCTTATCCCTCAAGGACATATTATCTCTCATTTAGTTATTTTAGTATTTCATTATTTTCTATCAGTTGGATTTAGTTAGGAGCCTATCCCATCAACTCCTCAGTCAGTTTAGAGGCTTTTAGACGCTCAGACAAGCAGTTAAATAGTCAATCAGTTCTTTCAGTATTATCAATTATTCAGTCAGATAGTTTAATTTCCAGTGTTTTTATCAGATATCTTCTTATTTTGTACTTTACTATCCTGTTTTACAATTTTTTTCTAGTTTATCTTCCGTATATGGATGGTATTACTATTTAATTCAGTGCTCACAGTAGGTACTAGCTCATGGGTTAGCTCATGGTCACTTGTGGCTATAAGCACTATTGTTGTGACTAGGGGGTAATATCAAGTTGTGACATGGAATTTTATAAGTTGAAGGATGTTGCTTATAATTGGGTCACAATATGAAAGGATTGTAAAGGAGAGAATGCAGCTCTAATAAGTTGGCAAGTGTTCCAGAATACTTTTTTGGATAGGTTCTTTCCACGTGAGATGAGGGAGGCTAAAGTGGAGGAATTCATAAACCTATGGCACGGCTCTAAGATAGTGAAGGAGTACCGTCTTAAGTTCACTCATTTGTCTAAGTATGCTCCTAAGTTTTTAGCTGATTTTAGAGCTTATATGAGCAAGTTTATCACTGGAATATCTAATTTGATGGTCAAAAAGTATAGGACTTCCATGCTGATTAGTGATATAGATACTGCTAGGTTGATGACCCATGCTTAACAAATTGAGGCAGAAAGGTTAAAGGAAGAAGAGAAGAGGAATAAGAGAGTTAGGACTGGACAGTGGAAATTTAGTCAGCCACAGTCAGGAGGGGGAAACAGTTTGCAGTTTTAGGGTCATTCATCAGTGCCTGCGCCATTTTCAACTAGTGGACCCCGCACTCAAAACTAGGTAGGAGTTATAGGGCAGGACTTCAAATTCCAAATCTCCAAACTGTGTAGTTGGGAGGCCTAATTTCCCAACATATGGAGTGTTGCATAACCCATCTTAGTCAATGTTTGATGGGAAAAAGGGTTTTTTATGGTTGTGGTAAAATGGACTACAGGATCAAGGAGTGCTTGTATGATAAGCAAGGAAGCAGAGATATTCATCCCCGAACTCAGGCTACAAGTGCAGCACCTCATCCAGGATGCCTAGTTCCTCTCCCAAGTGCATCTTCCAGTACCGGTAACGTTCAGTGCCTGAATTGGTTTGTGCATTACCATCCTATTAGGAGAAGGATATTTCACCAGATATTATCACTGGTATGCTTTGTGCCTTCCATTTTGAGGTTTATATGTTATTAGAACTGAGATTGAATTTATCTTATGTAACTTCTTTGGTTGCTGTAAATTTTGGGGTAGTTCCTGAAAATCTCTCTAAGACCATCTTAGTTTCCACCCAAGTGGGTGACTCAGTTGTTACCAGACGAGTCTATAGGGAGTGTCTTATTGCTGTCCACCATAAGATCACACTAGCAGACTTATTCTTTTGGAAATCTATCATTTTCAAAAAAAATTCATTGTCTTTAGTACGATCTGGCTTCACACCTCTCTCCTATCAGAACACCAACCCAATCATCGAAAGATGAAGTGGGTTTGGAGTGTATTAATGTACGTGTGTTAATGTGTGTGTTGTGTAGTGGAGGTAATGGAGAAGTTTAGGGGAGTGTTTTAAGGGGAAAAGGGAGACATGAGGAGGAAGGGTTGGTGAGGAAAGTAGGAATTGGGTAGTTTTAGGTCTCTTTTTTAATTATTATTATTATTATTATTATTATTATTTAATAAATAAATAGTAAAATAAAAGCTTATTTAAAACGTGCCTCTATTTTGTAGTTTTCAAACTTTTAAATAAACTTGGTAAAATAGGATAAAATCAAAATATCTAATTTAGACCTAAAAATAAAATATGTGTGTTAAACATTATTATGGCTTAAAAGATTCGATTTGGTAAAAAATTAGGTGTTTACAGAATGTCCCTCTTTGCTTGAAAATATGGTGAGTTTTAAAGCAAAGAAGTAAACACGACTAATTTTTGGCCCAACCATTTATTCAAAAATAATATGTAAATAAGTAGGAAAGAAGTGTGACCGATTCCTGGCTTTGGGCATCCTACATATCTCAGGTTATAAAAGAATCAGGTCATGTGAAGTTCAAATAGGTGTAGGAATGAAAGGATGAGTTAGAGAGTCGAGTGAGGTCCCGTCGAGGTTCCGGTCCATGGCTCCTTTTATTACATCAGAGAAAAGGAAAAAATGAAACTACAAAGGAAAAATACAAGATCCTATCCATTCTATCTGTCTTGATTCTCTTGCTTCAGATATTCAGTTATCGCTTCACCTTCTTCTGGTGGGTACCTTAATCTCAAAATTTGATCTTGAAGTTAGGTTTGAGATTTGAACTTAAACTTGAATTGGGTGTTGACACTCCTCTAAAGGATAGTTCGTAGAATATTCCTGGATGCTTGCTCTTTTGATCAGAAGCTAAGAAGATGACTCTTGAGATGTTGGGCCACTACAGATGAAGCTGACTCTAACTATCTTCAAACTGATCATTCTTTTATATTCTGACTAGATATGGAATCCATTCTTGGCATCAAACCTGTGCTTTGTAGAAAAACCTACAAGCTATCAAACAAAATGAACAAATTTTTCTGCCCCAGTTTGCACTAGAAAAATTTTGTGAGTTATTAGAAAAACTATAAAATAATTTTAAAATAAATAAATAAACAAAAATAATAGAAATCTAATCTAGGTACACATTAAAATAAGATTCTTGTACTCAATAATGCGACCAAGGGATATTATACCTTGTGAATGCATGAAAAAGAATTAGGATATTTGCTTCTTAAAATGCGACTAGGGAATATCGTATCCTATGAAGACTTATTGAAGAAAACAAGAGATTTTAATTTCTAAAATTTTTACTAGGGGATGTTGTACCTTATGAAGACTTGATGGAGAAAAAAAGAAAAGTTTGTTTCCTAAGATGTCAACTAGGGAATATCATACCATATGAAGACTAAGAAGAAAATTAGGAAATTGTATTTTCTAAAATATCAACTAGGAATGTCGTACCCTATGAAGACTTAAAGTAGAAAAATAGGAAATTTTATTTCCTAAGATGTCAATAAGGGAATGTCGTACCCTATGAAGACATAAAAAAGAAAATAGAAAATTTTGTTTCCTAAGATGTCAACTAGGGAATGTTGTACCCTACAAAGACTTAAAGTAGAAAAATAGGAAATTTTGTTTCCTAAGATGTCAACTAGGGAATGTCGAATCCTATGAAGATATGAAGAAGAAAATAGGAAATTTTGTTTCCTAAGATGTCAAGTAAGGGATATCGGACCCTAAGAAGACATAAATAAGAAAATTAGGAAATTTGGTTTCTTAAATTGCAACTAGGGAATATCATACCCTATGAAGTCTTGAAGGAGAAAATAGGAAATTTTGTTTCCTAAGATATGAGCTAAAGAATGTTGTACCCTATGAAGACGAAGAAAAAAAAATAGGAAATGGTGTTTCCTAAGATGTTAACTAGGGAATGTCGTACCCGATGAAGACTTAAAGTGGAAAAATAGGAAATTTTGTTTCTTAAGAGGTCAACTAGGGAATGTCATAGTCATACCCTATGAAGACGAAGAAGAAATTAGGAAATGGTGTTTCCTAAGATGTCAACTAGGGAATGTCGTACCCTATGAAGACTTAAAGTAGAAAAATAAGAAATTTTGTGTCCTAAGATGTCAACTAGGGAATGTCGTACCCTATGAATAGTTAAAGTAGAAAAACTAAAAAAATTTGTTTCCTAAGCTGTCAACTAAGGAATGCCATATCCTATGAAGATGAATAAGAAAATTAGGAAATTGTGTTTCCTAAGATGCCAACTAATGAATGTTGTACCCTATGAAGACTTAAAGTAGAAAATAGGAAACATTTTTTCCTAAGATGTCAACAAGGGAATGTCATATGCTATGAAGACATAAAGAAGAAAATAAGAAATTTTGTTTTCTAAGATGTCAACCAGGGCATGTCGTACCCTACGTAGACGAACAAGAAAGTTAAGAAATTTTATTTCCTAAGATGTCAACTGGGGAATGCCATACCCTATGAAGACTTAAAGTAGAAAAATAGGAAAGTTTGTTTCCTAAGATGCCAATTAGGGAATGTCATACCCTGTGAAGAAATGAAGAAGAAAATAGAAAATTTTATTTCCTAAGATGTCAACTAGGGGTGTCGTACCCTATGAAGACATAAAGAAGAAAATTAAAAAATTTGGTTTCCTAAAATGGCAACTAGGGAATGTCGTACCCTCTAAAGAATAAGAAGAAAATTAGGAAATTGGGTTTCCTTAGATGTCAACTAGGGAATGTCGTACCCTATGAAGACTTAAAGTAAAAACATAGAAAATTTTGTTTCCTAAGATGTCAACTAGGGAATGTCGTATCCTATGACGACGAAGAAGAAAATTAGAAAATTGTGTTTCCTAAGATGTAAACTAGGAAATGTCATACCCTATGAAGATATTAAGAAGAAAATAGGAAATTTTGCTTCCTAAGAAGTTAACTAGGAAATTTCATACCCTATGAAGACGAAGAAGAAAATTAGAAAATTTTATTTTCTAAGATGTCAACTAGGGAATGTCATACCCTATGAAGACATAAAATAGAAAACTAGAAAAGTTTATTTTCTAAGATGTCAACAAGGGAATGTCGTACACTATGAAGACGAAAAAAGAAAATCAGAAAATTGTGCTTCCTAAGATGTCAACTAGAAAATATCGTCTCTTATGAAGACTCAAATTAGAAAAAATAGAAAATTTTGTTTCCTAAGATGTCAACTAGGAAATGTCGTACCCTATGAAGACGTAGAAGAAAATTAGGAAATCGTGCTTCCTAAGATGTCAACTAGAGAATGTTGTACCCTATGAAAACTCAAAGTAGAAAAATAGGAAATTTTGTTTCCTAAGATGTCAACTAGGGAATTTCATACCCTATGAAGATATGAAGAAGAAAATAGAAAACTTTATTTCCTAAGACGTCAACTAGGGAATGTCGTACCCTATGAAGACGAAGAAGAAAATTAAGAAATTTTATCTCCTAAGATGTCAACTAGGGAATGTCGTATCCTATAAACACTTAAAGTAGAAAAATAGGAAATTTTGTTTCCTAAGATGTCAACTAGGAAATGTCGTACCCTATGAAGAAATAAAGAAGAAATATAGGAAATTTTGTTTCCTCAGATGTCAACTTGGGAATGTCGTACCCCATGAAGACGAAGAAAAAATTAGAAAATTGTGTTTCCTAAGATGTCAATTAGGGAATGTCGTACCCTATGAAGATTTAAAGTAGAAAAATAAGAAATTTTGTTTTCTAAGATGTACCCTAGGGAATGTCGTACCCTATGAAGATATAAAGAAGAAAATAGGAAATTTTATTTCCAAAGATGTCATCTAGGGAAGGTAGTACCTTATGAAGATGAAGAAGATAATTAGGAAATTGTGTTTGCTAAGATGTCAACTAGAGAATGTCGTACCCTATGAAGACATAAAGAAGAAAATAGGAAATTTTGTTTCCTAAGAGTCAACTAGAAAATATCGTACCCTATGAAGACGAAGTAGAAAATAATGAAATTTTATTTTCTAATATGTCAACTAGGTAATGTCGTATCCTATGAAGACTTAAAGTAGAAAAAGGGGAAAAAAAATTTTCTAAGATGTCAACTTGGGAATGCCGTACCCTATGAAGACGAAGAAGAAAATTAGGAAATTGTGTTTCCCAAGATGTCAACTAGGAAATGTCGTACCCTATGAAGACATAAATTTAGAAAAAATAGTAAATTTTGTTTCTAAGATGTCAACAAGGGAATGTCGTACCCTATGAAGATGAAGAAGAAAATTAGGAAACTATGTTCCTAAGATGTCAACTAGGGAAAGTCGTAGCCTATGAAGACTTAAAAGTAAAAAGTATGAAATTTTGTTTCCTAAGGTGTAATCTAGGAAATGTTGTACCCTATGAAGACATAAAGAAGAAAATAGAAAAAAAAATTCTTAAGATGTCAACTAGGAAATGTCGTATCCTATGAAGACGAAGAAGAAAATTAGGAAATTTTGTTTCCTAAGATGTCAACTAGGGAATGTTGTACCTTATTAAAACTTAAATTAGAAAAATAGAAAATTTTGTTTCCTAAGATGTCAATTAGGGAATGACGTACCCTATGAAGACATAAAGAAGAAAATAGGAAATTTTGTTTCCTAAGATGTCAACTAGGGAATGTCGTACCCCATGAAGAAGAAAAGAGAATTGGGAAATTGTGTTTCCTAAGATTTCAATTAGGGAATGTCGTACCCTATGAAGACTTAAAGTAGAAAAATAGGAAATTTTGTTTCCTAAGATGTCAACTAGGGAATGTCATACCCTATGAAGACAAAAAGAAAAAAATAGAAAAAAAAATTCCTAAGATATCAACTAGGGAATGTCGTACCCAATGAAGACATAAAGAAGAAAATAAGAAATTTTGTTTCCTAAGATGTCAACTAGGGAATGTCGCACCCTATGAAGACGAAGAAAAAAATTAGAAAATTTTGTTTCCTAAGATGTCTACTGGGGAATGTCGTACCCTATGAAGACTTAAGGATGAAAATAAGAAATTTTATCTCCTAAAATGGCAACTAGGGAATGTCGTACCCTATGAAGACTTAAAAGGGAAAACAGAAAAATTTTCGTCTAAAGTGACAATCAGGGGATGCTTTACCCTGATCCGTCAAGTGATGATATATATATTTTTTTCTTTTTTTTTTAAAGTCACACCCCTTTTTTAACCAAAAAGAACTAATTTTAGGTTTCTAAAGGGTTCTTATTATTGAAGCAACAAAAATGATTGAAAATGTACTTCGAAAAAGGATTATTTACACTTTTTATTCAGAGTCACTACTTGACATAATCCGGTGTGTCAAGTCACCTTTAAAAGATCCTTTTCAAAATAATTTGCCTCTTTAAACTGGTTTGCGAACAGAGATTTCGACTAAGAAATTCTATTGACCAAGGGGAAGGTATTAGGCACCCCTCAATCCCATGGTTCGACCACGGTCGCTTGGTAAGGAGTATCGGCTAATTTGACACTATGAATGTACAAACCATACAAAATATGTAAAATAACCAAACAAACAAACAAAACAAACCAAGTCAAAAATATAGTGTACAGTCTAATTATACAGTCTCGAATAATTAAAAATGTAAACCTATTCTATTCTAAACTATCCCTAAACTACTCCTGCACTAAACTCGACCAGAAACCTCGGGCCTTGGTCACGAACGTCCTCCGGGTACATAATACTTCGAGGCATTCCCCGACAAATGAATAAAAATACCTCGAAGCATTCTCCGGCCAAATTAATACATCTGAATTAAATAAGATAACTAGAAAAACGTTCAAAACACACATTTAGACATTCAAAGTATTCAATCAACACATCACGCCTAAATTTTGCCTACCCGAACCTATATTACCTATTTATTTCAACATATCATAAATCTATCACATTCATCCTCATTCCAAATTAAACAACGATAAACCAAAGTTGATCTATATTCCCTCTTTTATCAATTTGCGATTCCTCCCCAGGTTCTTTTGTCAACCCAAAATTAACACATACTTTGATTATCAAATAAATTTCCAACTTGGAATCCAATATCAACAACATAGATATAACGATAATTAAAGCATGGTAATTATTCGAATTTCACATTAGTGATATCAAACATCCACCTAATCATCCAATCTCAAACATAGTCAATTTAGCAAATTACGATAACGAAGGGAGAATGGGTTAAAGAAATGAACCTTCCGATAATCAATTTCGATTGATAATAATATTAAAGAAGCCTCATATTTAAAATCCTCGATAGAAAACCTCAACAGCAACATAATCCAACTTGGTATCACAAAAATTAAAGCTCTAAACTGGTTCCGATAAATAGATTGAGACAAAACAGAATCTCAAGACTCAAAACAGTAGCAAAACTGATGAACCCAAAACCTCAAAATCTAACAAATACCTAAAGAACAATCCTAATCTACTCTCCGATGAGATGCAAAGGCAAAACTGATGGGAAAAATGTTGGACTTCCAGTGACTGTGTCGTTTTCCAACCAAATCTAACCGGAAGTTGAAGGAAAATGATGAGGTCTCAAGATTTTGAGACTGACTCAAGCAGAAAATTACCTTTACACTTTAGGCGAAAGGTTCACCAGAAAAACTTGAGAAGAAATGATAAATCTCATGCAAGCTTCACTATTTATCATCGGAAATCATCAGCTTCCCCCTATTTCTTTTGATTTCGCCCTCCTTCTGTGCGTGTGCATGTGATTTTCGTGTGGTATGTGGGTGTATGGGGGTGAATTGAAGAGAAAAAGATAATTAAGTCCCCTTTTCTATCTGGTATGTAATGTGTGTGTATTGCTCAGTAGTTCTGTGCGTGAATGGTACGGAGAAGAAATTGTATGTTGTGTGCGTATTCAGTGAAGTATGTGTGTGTAGTCAAAGAAAAAAATGGACAGCCTGGAGGTGTATGTGGCGTGTTTTGTGTGTGTATGTTTTTAAAGAATAGAAGAAGATGAGTAATGGTGTGTGTGCTAGTAAGGAAGAAAAGGGAAAGAATGGAGTGTGTAATTTTTAGTGGAGAGAATCCTTTGTTTTTTTCTCTTTCCTTTCCATGGAGTATTGTGTATATTGTATTGTTTTTATGTTGACCCCAATGGGGTGTGCACGTGGGTTTGTTTGTTTAGTAGGTAGGATTAGGTGAGGGTAGGGATAAGTAGGGGGTAGGGTAGGTAGGGGTAGGGGATAGGTAGGGAGATACAAATTAGTAGAAATTAATTTTTTAGGGCGGTCAAAATTACGTGCCTACATCATACCCCCTTTGAATGTAAACACAAAGTGTTTACAGACAAATAAGTAGACAACGAGATACAATTTTGTCCCGAGCATTATTCAAAAGAAAGAAACAAAAGGGAGGAAGGCAATCGAGTCTTGATTTTGGGCATTCTACCTGTCTCAAGTTATGTGATAGTCAAGTCACATGTAGTTCCAGGGTTGAAAAAGTGGTGGACTATAACGAGTTGGAGAGTTGAGTGAGGTCCCATTGAGGTTCCGATCCACGGCTCTGTCATTACATTAAAATGAAATTACAAGTTAAAAAGATAAATGAAATTACAAAAGATCTATCTATACAGCATCTCTTGATTCTTGTTTCGGGTTTCTGATGCTTTCAAAAGTAATAAAAGATCTTATCATCTTTCGGTTGAACTTTAAGATAGATTATTTCTACATACAAAATTTGTTGTTGGAGATGAACTCAAAGCTGGCCATGTTATGCAGGTGGTATCTCTGAACTTGAACCTGGATTTGAAATTCTTCACCCTATTCTTCAAGCGGGCTCCTGACTTGCAATTTCTTTATCTTGTTGCTTGGATTTCCATTTATTCACCTTGTTTGTTGACTTTCAGTTTCATCACCCTATTCTTCAAGTGGGCTCCTGACTTGCTATTTCATCACTTTTCATTTTCATCACCCTATTTATCAAGCGGGCTCCTGACTTGCTATTTCATCACCTTGTTCTCTAGGCGGGCTACTGAAACCACATTAAAACTTGAAAGAAAAATCATCCCAAACACATGTTATGACAAAGAAAGATTTCCTTTTTCTGAAAGTAATGTTCCATTTTCTAGGATGGGCCTGAACATAATGTAAATTCCCATTTCTTAGGAGGGTCCTGAACATAAGGTAAATTCTCATTTTCCAGGAGGGTCCTGAACTTAAATTAAATTCCCATTTTCCAGGAGGGTCCTGAACATAAGGTAAGTTCCCATTGTCCAGAAGGGTCCTGAACATAAGGTAAATTCCATTTTTCAGGAGGATCCTGAACATAAGGTAAATTCCCATTTTCCAGGAGGGTCCTGAACATAAGATAAATTCTCCTTTTCCAGAAGGGTCCTGAACATAACATAAATTTACATTTTTCAGGAGGGTCCTGAACATAAAGTAAATTCCCATTTTTCAGGAGGGTCCTGAACATAAAGTAGATTCTCATTTTCCAAGAGGGTCCTAAACATAAAGTAAATTCTCATTTTTCAGGATGGTCTTGAACATAAAGTAAATTTCCATTTTCCAGGAGGGTCTTGAACATAAGTAAATTCTCATTTTTCAGGAGGGTCCTGAACATAAACTAAATTCCCATTTTTCAAGAGGTTCTTGAACATTAGTAAACTCTAATTTTTCAGGAGGGTCCTGAACAGAAATTAAAGTCTCATTTTTTAGGAGGGTCCTAAACATAAAAGTAAATTCTCATGGATGTGCTTTTCCAATGGTAACTGAATTAAGTGAAGCGAATTTACCTCTGTTTCAACAAAGAAAATTTGTCAGTTAAAAACCTAGTGGTGGCTTGTAGCACTTGGCTTCCCAGGCATCTACTGACACTTACCTCTGTCTTGTCGCATCATTGACCCAAACCAAATTAGGGGAAAAGAATTTGACTCAAACACCGAGTTTCTCTTTTAGCATACCTCTGAGATGCACCTTTTGAAAGCTGAATATTTTCCGCGCATCCAAGAACCTATCGGTTGATGAATTTTCTTTGCTTTGTCTTGAATTATGATCATGTTTCTTTCATGTGTTGGTCCTTGGATTTTCCTCATATAGTTGGGAAGACTGGTAGCAAGTTTTGAAATCCTTTCTTGCTTGTTTTGACACAGAATAGACTAAAAAATATAAAGAAATGATGGTGACTTTTCTTTTTGATAAAGACATAAAAGGACAAAAATATAAATGTGTAAATGAAATAAAAAGGGCAGTGTCCCTCTTTTTAACAAAGAAGAAAACTTATCTGAATATGGCAACCAACTCCAATGACTATGACATCCATTTTGGATTAAGCTGCCTGATCATTCTGCCCAAACTTCCCATTTGTTTTTGAGTTCGTGCCTTTACCGCTGAGTCGCTTATTCAAACCCATTAGACTCATACATCTCATTCAATTGATGACATCTTGAGTGATTTTTGGCAATAAACCTCTCTCCTTTTCACTTTTTCTCTCAAACTTTCCATCGTCTTACGGTGCCCTTGAGGGTTTTCACCAATAAGACTCTCATTTTTATTTCTCTCTACTCACCATAGCCTTATGGTGCCTTCGAGGATTTTCACCAATAAGACTCTCTCATTTTTATTTTTTTATTTATTATTATTATTTATCTTTTATGCTGAGGAAGGCAAGTAGTACCCAAAATGCATTATCCGATCCATTGCATGCTTAGCCTTGACATTCTCAAAGATTAATCTGAAGGTCTTTCTTTGGTTGTAACTTGGCTTTTAGGCAAGGTTAGAAAGAAAAGAATGGCAGGAGCCCAAACGACAGTAGATGTGGAATAAGACTTACAACTTTTGGAATCGACTCAAACTACAAGAATTAACTCATGCCCCAATTTTATTGACTGGGTGTCTCTAAAATCTTTATTTGGTTGGACCGAGCCCTGAATAGGCAAGCCTACGTATCTCACTCCCGAGAGAAAAGAATCAGGTTGCACGTAGTTCCATCAACTTGTTCTTCCTTTTTGTTCTTTGTTCTATTTTTTATTTGATTTTTCTTGACATTTATTTTGACTCTGTTTTAATTCCAAAAGAGGTATATAAAAGAAAATTGAACTAAGCTCAAACGGGGTAAGCAAAGGATGACACAATGTTTGGATAGCAGAATAAAATACCTTCATCATATCAATCTTCAAAAAAGTAAGTACTAAACATGCAACAGAACTAACAAGGGATAAAATATCATAAATAATATCTTTTGACCGCATCAGCATTGATAGCCATTTCTGCCATTTTGCCTTCCATATCTATCAAATATAAGGCTCCATTGGGCAACACTTTCTTCACAATAAAGGGACCTTACCAATTTGGGGAGAACTTGCCTTTAGCTTCAACATGATGAGGGAGGATATGATTTAATACCAACTGATCAACTTCAAAACTCCTGGGACGTACTTTTTTGTTATATGCTCAAGCCATTCTCTTCTGATACAATTGGTCATGACATACCGACGTCAGTCTTTCTTCATTAATCAAGCTCAACTGTTCTAATCGAGTTTTGACCCACTCATCATCATTAATCTTTGCTTCCACAATGACTCAAAGAAAAGGAATTTCCACTTCTGTAGGACTGACTGCTTCTGTCCCATAGACCAATAAATATGGAGTTGCCCCTATCGAAGTGTGAACAGCAGTGCAATAACCTAGCAATGCAAACGACAATTTCTCATGCCATTGTGTAGACCCTTGTATTATTTTTTGTAGTATCTTATTGATATTCTTATTGGCGGCTTCCACAACGTCATTTTCTTTTGGACGATATGGAGTGGAATTTTGACTGTTTGATCTCAAACTGTTGGCATACTTCTTGCATTAAATGACGATTGAGATTGGCAGCATTATCTGTAATGATTATCTTGGGAATTCCAAATCTACAACTGATGTTCAGATGAACAAAATCTACCACCGCCTTCTTTCTTACTGACTTGAAAGTTACTGTTCTACCCACTTTGTGAAGTAATCAATGGCCACCAAAATGAATCTATGCCCATTTGATGCTTTCGGCTCAATCGGTCTAATCACGTCCATTCCCCAAGCTACAAAAGGCCACGGAGCAGACATTACGTGCAACTCAGCAGGAGAAGAATGTATCAAATCACTGTGTACCTGACATTGATGACATTTCCAAACAAAATGAATAGAATCTCTTTCCATAGTAAGCCAATAATAACCCGCTCGAAGTATCTTCTTTGACAAGACATAACCATTCATGTGAGGCTCACATACTCCAGAATGAACTTCCACCATGATTGCCAAGGCTTCTTTCACATCTACACACCTCAAAAGCCTTAAATTTGGGGCTCTCTTGTATAAAATTCCCCCACTTAAGAAAAATCCACTAGTCACATGCCTAATAGTCCTCTTTTGATCACTGATGGAATGTGTTGGGTATACTCCTGACTGAATGTATTGTTTGATATCAAAGAACCAAGGTTCGCCATCAAGCTCTTCTTCAACTACATTATAGTAAGTATGTTGATCACGACTCTGTATATACACTGGGTCGATGTAGGCTTTATCAGGATGTTGGAGCATTGAAGACAAAGTGGCTAAGACATCAGCAATCTCATTGCAAATTCTTGGAATGTGCCTAAATTTTACTGACATAAACCGTTGACATAGCTCTTGCAAGCATTATCGATACAGTATGAGCTTCAAATCTTGGATCTCCCACTCACTTTAAATCTGATGGACGAGCACATTTGAATCCCCCAACACTAATAGTTCTTGGACTCCCATATCAAAAGCTAGCCTCAGCCCTAGAATGCAAGCTTCATTTTCTGTCATGTTGTTAGTATAGTTGAATTGAAGTTACACTGTTATCAGGAAATATTGCCCCGATTCAAAGATAAGAACTGCACCTATTCCAACTCCCTTCATGTTAATGACTCTATCAAAGATTAGCTTCTAACCTGGATCAACATCTATAATGACTTCATCGACACACAACACCTCTTTATCAGGAAAAATATGTCTTTAATGGCTCATAATCTTCATCAACGGGATTCTCAGCAAGATGATCTGCCAAGGCTTGGGCTTTCAAGGAGGTTCGAGTCACATATACAATGTCGAACTCAGTAAGCAATATCTGCCACTTCGCCAATTGACCCATTGGCATAGGCTTCTAAAATATATACTACAACAGATCCATGCGGGAGATGAGATAAGTAGTGTAGGACAAAAGATAATGCTTCAACTTCTGTGCTATCCAAGTTAGGGAATAACACGTACTTTCAAGAAGAGTGTACCCGGCCTCTTATGCTGTGAACTTTTTGCTAAGATAATAAATATCCTGCTCCTTTTTGCATGTGACATCATGTTAACCCAATACACAATCGAATGAATTATTTATAATCGATAAGTAAAAAATTAAAGGCCTGCCAAGCTCGGGTGGCACTAACACCGGTGGCTTTGAAAGATATCTTTTGATTTTATCAAACGCTTCCTGGCATTCTTCAGTCCACTCAACCGCGGTCCTTTTCTTCAGTAACTTGAAAATAGGCTCACAAGTGGTTGTGAGTTGAGCAACGAACCTACTGATATAGTTCAATCTAACAAATAAACTCATTACCTCCGTTCTATTCTTGGGTGGCGACAGATCCTAAATGGCTTTGATCTTTGAAGCATTCAATTCAATACCCGACGGATGACTACAAATCCCAACAACTTTTTGGATGGAACTCCAAATACATATTTTTCCGGGTTGAGCTTGAGATTATACCTACGAAGCCTTTCAAAGAACTTTCTTAAATCTTTAATACGGTCAACCTGACTCTTTGATTTAATAATCACATCATCTACATAGATTGCAATCTCCTTACGTATCATATCATGAAACATAGTGGTCATGGCTCTCATGTGTGTTGCCCCAGCATTCTTCAAACCGAACAGCATTACTCGATAATAATAAGTCCCCCATGGTGTGATAAAAGACATCTTCTCCGCATCGTCATCATCCATAATGATTTGTTGGTATCCGGCATAATAATCCATAAAAGAGGCAACCTCATGTTTGGCGCAGTTGTCCAGTAAAATATGGATGTTGGGCAGCAGAAAATCATCTTTCGGACTTGCTCTATTCACATCACGGTAATCAACAGAAACTCAAATTTTTTCATTCTTCTTTGGGATAGGAACAACATTGGATAACCACGTAGGATAACGAGACACTCAAATGACTTTGGCCTCAAGTTGTTTCATGATTTCCTCTTTGATTTTGATACTTACATCAGTTTTAAACTTCCTCAACTTCTGTTTGACAGGGGGGAATGCAGGATCAGTTGGTAATTTATGGGCCACTAATTCAGTGCTTAAACCAATCATATCATCATAAGACCATGAAAAAACTTCTTTATAATCAATTAATGCTTAAATCATTCCATCTTTTAGCAGCAGTGACTTATGTACACTCATTTTAGTTTCCTTAACATCTTCTTGATTCCCCAGATTAATTGGCTCAGTTTCATTCAGATTAAGATTAGACTTATCTTTAAATTGTTCCAACTCTTTGCTTATCTCTTCTAGTGCCTATTCTTCATCATATTCCACCTCTTGCTTCATTATATCTTGATTAGTTTAGATTTTAAGATCAGGCTAAAAATTCCACATGCATGTCATATCATTAGAATTAGCCCAAAGAGAATTGTATAAAGAAAAAGACAAAAACAAAATATATTAGACACAAAACAAAAGGGACATTGCATTCCATTAAAAAGAAAAGATAGGAGGGTTTAAACACAAACGAATACAGAACATAAACAAGATAAATTTTGAGTTACAACCCTGAAATAACTCAAAAAGAGGAAGAAAGACAAAACAAACTACCAAAAATCCCTCCTGACGGGGAGAGGGGTGACTTCCCAACTATTTAGCTGGACCTCCAGACCTATGAACTGCACGCCTGCCTTACTGGTACCTTCTCCCACTTCAATCATGTCGACTTCAACCAATAGGTTCTAAAAGGTATCAACTAATTCAGCTTCGAACCCTACAGGCTTAGTAGCACCGCTCTTGACAAATGACTCACTAAGTAGTAGCACTGGGCGACGGAGTGACCATGTTTCCTTTTTCCTTTCCTTGGCCTTCTTCAGATCTTCCGCCGTAGGTTTGAATTCTAGATCAAAGTGCCCATATTCTCACTCGAACATATAGGACCAACTATACCGTGCAGAGACACCCCTAAACGCTTTCCTGGCATGAATCCATATTTTAACAGCTGATTTACCATCATGACAAAAGTGGAAGAAAATTATGGTCCCAATATAACCTGCCCTTCAAGGATACAATCCACCGATACTATATCAAAAGACTGATAGACAAATGTCTCCTCTACATTATTTGTTTTAGTAAAAGGCATGGGAGAACCTTTGTAGGTAGACAAATCCCCTTCACAATGAATAACCACTTCTTGCTTGTCATGCTCAAACTTGATCATCTGGTGCAACGTAGATGCAACCGCCCAGGCCTTGTGGACCCATGGTCTTCCCAATAACAGATTGTAAGAGGAGTCGATATTCAACACTTGGAACTCTATGGTGAATTTAACAGGCCCTATAATTAACATTAGTTATATTTCACCAATGGAGCCCATTTTTGCTCAATCAAAATCCCTGACACATACATTGTTAGGCCTGATCCTCTCAACATCAATGCTCAACTTTTGTACAATGGATATAGGGCAAATATTTGCGTTAGAACCTTCATAAATCATGACATGAGTGACGTAGAAATCTTCACACTTCACGGTAATTTAAAGACCCTGATTATGCCCCGTACCTTCAACAGGCAATTCATCATCAGAAAAGCTAATCCGATTCACCTCAAAGATTTTCCCGACCATTTTATCAAGCTAATTTACCATAATCTCCCTAGGAACATGTGCTTCATTTAATACCTTTAATATAATATCATGATATTCCATGGAATGCAACAACAAAGATAAGAGGGAAATGTGAGCAGGGGTCTTCTTCAGCTGATCTATTATCGAATACTCTAACAATTTCATCTTTTTCAAAAATTCTTCATCTTCTTCTTCAGTGATAGGCTTTTTGAGAGATGAAGACCCACTCACCACTGGCTTAGGCTTCCTTAAACCTTCAGGCATGAAGTATTTTCTCGACCGAGTCAGACCCCCTAACTCATCTACTTCTTCCTTGACTTCCTTTCCCTGATAAGTCATCACAGTCCATTTATAGTTCCAGCGAACCTTTTTTATATCAACTATCAAAAGTTGGGTCACCAATTTGATGATACTAGGTTCTGTAAGTACTCCTTTCACTATTAAAATAGGCTTACCCGGAGCTCTTACCACCGTCAACTTAGGTTTTTCCTGACTTAGACCAACAGTTGGTCCAACTCTTTTCGCCGTGACCACGGGTTTCTTCGTGATTTCTTGGACTTTATCTTCTCTTATTTATTCCTGGCTCAATGAAATTGCTTTCAACGAATCTGCCATATTCACCGATTTATCCTCATTGGTATGTATTCTGATAATAGGCTTATAACATATCAATAACTCTTTGCCATCATATATCAACTCCAACATCTTAGTTTTAGCATGGGTTGCCAATAGATTTTGGTTGATGTTTGGAATCTCTGAGGCCTGTACCAAAATTTGATTCGCATCGATTAGGTCCTGAATGGTTCTCTTCAAATTCTAGCATTTCTCAATATTCGTACCTCGGTATGTCAGAATAATATGCACATCTTAATGAATAATCAAGATTTCTCGGAGGTAGATTCAAAAGCCTTCCTTGAATTGGGCTCAAGACCTTCAACTTCCTCAACCTATCAAACAAACTGGCATACGACTCCCCGAAAGGTGTGAACTGATTCTTGGCTGCCTTCTCTTTTTTATACTCGGGCCTAGGTTGAAAACTGAGTTAGAAGGGGTTTTAGTAATTTGGTGAAGCTGAAGGATGATTTTGAGGAGCTTACGCATGCTATTAAGGGTAAGAAGGGTTTTGGGCATATGGTTGTGCGCTATATACTGGGTACAGGAGCGGTGGAATGGAATATAGTAGGTTTTGGGGAGGGTAGTAATAGTGGGGAGGAATATATGGAGCTTGGGCATAGGCTTGGGATTAGGATTGGGGATAGGGGTGAGGCAGTCTTTTGAGATAGGAATGGGGTCCAGCTATAATGATCGCCACGTCCTGTTTCTTTTTTTACCTCCGAATACTCCAGAGCCCCCTTGAATCGCTTGGGTAGTGGCTTTCAATGCGGTAAAACTCACTATTTATCCAGTTTTGATTCCATCCTCTATCATCTCTCTTATTTTGAGGACTTTAATAAATGACTTTCCCATCACTGGAAGTAATATTGAAAATAGGTCTCATCTTGTGCCTGAATAAAGACCTCTACCAACTTACTCTCCTTCATTGGAGGCTTTACCCTTGCGGCCTCACGCCACCTTATCGCGTATTCCCTAAAGCCTTTAGTACTTTTCTTCTTCATGTTAACCAGGGATTTCTTATCAGGAACCAGATCGATGTTATATTGAAAATATTGCACAAACTCATTATCTAGGTCATCCTAGCAGTTCCATTGGTCAATATCCTAATTGACAAACCATTCTAAAGCCAGATCGAAAAGACTCTCGCCAAAGAAATCCATGAACAACTCTTCTCTTCTCCCTGTAGCCCTCAATTGGTTGCAATAACATCTCAAATTCTCCATAGGATCACCGTTCCCAACATACTTCTCAAATTTGGGCATTTTAAAACTGAGGGAAAGGTTAACGTCCGGAACATACAAAGATATTTATAGGAAACACTCTTATAACCTCCAATTCCCTACAAATTCCTCATGGCCTATTCTAAACTCTTTAAGTTTTAGGACATGACTTCTTGTTCCTCTATTGCAACAGGCTTTTCTATGTCAAATGGAAATGCAGGTGGTTGAGTGTACCCATACGGTTCATTCATCTTCAAAGTAGGCTCTGGGGAATAATGCTGAGTATCTGAAACCTTCAATACTGGCACACTGGCAGACTGAGAGAGTACTATTGTCGGACACACTGTATAGATAGGAGCTTCCGGTGGTGGCAGAGCCATGAACACAGGTGCTGCCGGTGCTGCTGGTTGAGTAGCAGGCTTTAGTTGGGAGAGCTGCCAGGGGTACACTAGAACTACCATGATAATATTAACGTAGAGTGAATCCTGGTGCGTGCTCAGGTGACTCAATGAGAGCAGAGAATTGTACCTGAGATAACAGTGGACAATTAGAGATATTTCCTAAATCCTCAGGGAGTAGAGGAGAAGGTAGTCCACTAGCCCATGCTCAGTGTCGATCTATCAATTGTTGTCTAAGTCTCAATACTTCATCATTGCGTTTTGAAATTTCTTCCTTGGGATCCTGATCTGGGTCAACGAGTGAATTTTCCATCTCCCTACTAGCCATGGCAAGCTTCGCTTTTGGTCTAGTGAAGTACGGGTGACTAGCCAGAGTGCTACAAACCAACCACTTATCTGAAAGTATATCCTCATCAAAGACAAAAACTATTAGGATTAGGTCAGACAATAAGCTTAGAAATCATATTTTATACATCCTAGGTTCATGCTTATTTCTACCGGCCTTTGAGGGTAATGAGGCCATTTTAACATCATCCCGATCTTTCTCCTACACTCATTTGCTTCTTCCCTCCAATTACATCTCTCGCTATCTCTTTTATTTTTATCATTCTTTATGGCTTTTGCTTTTCTTTAAAAGAGAAAAATTGAGGAAAATCAAAGAAATAAATGATTAGATCGAACCCAAAAGTAGGTTGCCTACATATCATATTGAACATGAATCAGATCTTGCATAGTTTGGGAGACATATGCATAAATATCACAAATTTGAAAAAAAAAATATTTTTTGTTTTTTTGACGAAAAACGAGAAACAAAGGACATAAAGAACAACGTAACTTTACTACATTTTCATAAAATAAACAACTAAACAGACTTAGAATTTAAGACAACCTTAATATTAATAAACAAAGACTCTAGACCCATAGAATGACAAGCGTGACACTCCTAATAAAGACTCCAAAATTAAAGCCAACTTGATACTGACCTAACAAAGACAGAATACTACAATAATAGAAAGACAAAGGATTCAAACTAACTAAAAGATAAGCAACGCTCCTTCAAACTGGTGCGTTATGTGAAGACCCTGGCTGAGATGGATCTGTCTATGGAGTTTTCTTTCTCCCACTCAAACTTTATAGCATATCTTGCAAGGACACTTTAATATTTGGGAAGAAGCTTCTAGTACGTACTCCTGCCTCATGGGGAGTACACCTGCAAAGACTGTTCTGATACCCTTCCACAGTTGTGAGAAAACTTCATAATTGGACTCTCAATGCTTCCACTTTGGCAACCGTATCTTCATCCTGACGGTCATCAACTATGCATTCCTCCTACACTCTCCCTCTAAGCTACATTGGTAATGGCCTGCTGACACCCCGAGGCATAGATTGAAGCCAAACTCCATACCTTTGAGTGTACCCCGGATTGTCCAAACCTATTTTGAAAGAATCTATGCCCATTTTTGTTGCATTAAGCCAGAATTGCTCATACCTAATTTCCCCTTATGCTATATCCTTAAAGTACTCAACATCCTTTTAAAGGTCTATTATCGGTGGGACATCTTTCTCCCTACCCAACTGATGCATTACCCTACTCAAACTGTAAGGTCTAGTGCATTTGAGCCTTATCAGAACTAGAAGAGGTTGTATGCGACATCCAAACAAGATTACCTTTGGATTGAGCCATTGATAGGTCCAAAGAATATTGTCATGAGTTATTTATTCAAGAAATTCGCCAAGCATTCACTCCCACAGGTCAAGACGGCGTTGTTCCCACTTCTCCTTCGTAGTACAAAATTCATCCCAAAAGCAGTCAAAACTTTCTAAGGACCCAAATCTAGCAAACAAATAGTTGAAGGAAATCCATGATTGTTTGAGACACCCTAGATGGTTGTTATCTTTCAACCCACATAGTCAAAGAAATCTCTTGCCCGTATAATTTTGGGCTAAAATCATCCATTGACCAATATAAAATAATCGAAACAAACAAGATATTTCTGCCAGGGTAGGGTTCAATTCACAACTTCTAAACCTTAACACCAAATTGTTTGGATCCCAAAAAGTCAACATAGCCTCTATTAGATCTGAACGGGGCGTGAGATCCAGGAGTGCCACAAGATTGCCTAAAACTTTCCTCACTTCGTGCTTTTCAAAGTAGTTGAATGTGCCCCACCACTTGATCAACTTTCTGGGTACCTTGACAACTATAAGGACTCTAGACTTTGTGGACAGATCCATTCTGCAAAAACACATAGGACACCAACTTAAACATTTAATAAGACCAAAAGATTCCCAATCTTTGGAACTTTGACGCAAACAATGTCGAAGGGACAAACCACTTTATGACTCCAATTCACCTAACAGTACCACTGAATGAAATCAGCCTATTTTGCTAGGACTGGCTAACAACACTAGATTACGAAGAAAAAAGACCCTAGGCTAAGATTAAGACAAATACAAAATGAAAAGATTACCAGACCCACCGAGGATTGCCGATGTATCCCACCCCACGGGAGGGAATCAGGTATGCGTAGTTCGTCCAGATTGGATAATTAAGGATCAGTTAACAAACTAAAACTTAATTTGGGTGACACGATTATAGACAGATGATAAAAGCAAAATCTTTTTGCGTTTTTAATTTGATACTTCATACAAAAATGACACTAACAACTATGAAAGAAAAAATATTTTTGATATTTTCGATATGAAATATACAAACTTCTACCATTTTTTTTTTCTTTTTTAATATCCCTTTTATAAAAAAACTCCTATGAAAAAAAATCTTTTTGAAATTTTTGAATTAGGAATGCTTGATAAAGACAAAGGAAAATCTCTTTGATATTTTTGATTTTTCGAGAAATGAGTGCTTCAAGGTAAAAAAAAAAAAATTGGAATTTTTTTTTAAATTATGAAAAACAAAAGTCATAGAGAACTCTCAAAGAAACTACGAAACACTCTTTTTGACTCATTTTTTCTTTCTCTCTTTATTTCTCTTTTTTTTCAACACTTTACTTCTAACACATGTTTTTCCCCAAATTAGTCCATCAAATGACCTTATCACCCTCAAAAATGCAATATTTAGCACGTAAGAATGATTTAGAGGCGAGTCCCCTACAAAGGACCAAGTGGGCCCCACTATATCTCAACATGATGCACATAAGTATGACCTAGAGGCTGACCTACGTTGGGATTTCCTAACAAGGTTTTTTGGGGGAGCATATGGTCGATAGTGGTTGCTTTGCTTTCTACCCACTCCATACATCCGACGGCTCCCCCTCCTAAAATAAGGGTGACTCAACTAGAGTTTGTGAGCACGACGTGCACTCCAGGACTTGTTGCAAAAAGAATGACTTGGGTTATGCACATGATGCCAGATATAAAAGCGGTAACACATAAAGAAAGATAGTAAAGACGTATCACGTAGGCACTCAACAATGACAAAATAAACCTAAATGATAACACAATGTTTATACACCTATAATATCAAACTAAGCCGATACAACTCCGAAAACAAGCTCGAATTCTGAAAAACTCCCCAATGGAGTTGCCAGAGCTATCACGCCCCTTTTTTTAACAAAAAATAATTAATTTTAGGTTTCAAAAGGGTTCTTATTATTGAAGTGAAAAAATGAGTGAAAATTTGTTTCGAAAAAGGATTATTTATACTTTTTATTTAGAGTCTCCACTTGACATAATCCGGTGTGTCAAGTCACGTTTGAAAGATCCTTTTTAAAATAATTTGACTCTTTAAATTGGTTTGCAAATAGAGATTCCGACTATGAAATTCTATTGACCGAGGGAAAGGTGTTAGGCACCCCTTGATCCCGTGGTTCAACCATGGTCGCTTGGTAAGGAGTATTGGCTAAATTGACACTAAGAATGTACAAACCACACTAAAATACGTACAATAATCAAACAAGCAAAACAAAACAAAACAAGTCAAAAATACAGTGTAGAGTCCAATTATACAGTCCCGAATAATGAAAAATGCAAAAATGTAAACCTTTCTATTTTAAACTATCCCTAAACTACTCCTGAACTAAACTCCACCCGAAGCCTCGGGCCTTGGTCACGAACGTCCTTCGGATACAAAATACTTTGGGGCATTCCACAACAAATGAACACAAATAACTCGGGGCATTCCCCGGCCAAATGAATACATCTGAATTAAAAAAGATAACTAGGAAAACATTCAAAACACATATTTAGACATTCAAAGCATTCAATCAACACATCACGCCTAAATTTTGCCTACCCGAACCTATATTGCCTATTCATCTCAACATATCATAAATCTATCACATTCATCCTCATTCTGAATTAAACAACGATAAACCAAAGTTGATCTATAGTCCCTCTTTTATCAATTTGCAATTCCGCCCCAGGTTCTCTTTTCAACCAACAATTAACACATGCTTCGATTATTAAATCAATTTCCAATATCAACAACATAGATATAACGACAATCACAGCATGGTAATTATCCAAATTTCACATTAGTGATATCAAACATCCACCAAATCATCCAATCTCAAACATAGTCAATTCAGCAAATTACGATAAAGAAGAGAAAATGGGTTAAAGAAATGAACCTTTCGATAATCAATTTCGGTTGATAATAATATTAAAGAAGCCCCAGATTTAAAATCCTCGATATAAAACCTCAACAGCAATACAATCCAACTCAGTATAGCAAAAATTGAAGCTCTAAAATGGTTGTGATAAATATATTGAGACAAAACAGAATCTCAAGACTCAAAACAGTAGTGAAACCAATGAACCCAAAACCTCAAAATCTAACAACAACCAAAATAATAGCCCAAATCTACTCTTCGATGAGCTGCAAAGGCAAAACTGATAGGAAAAATATCGGACTTCCAGTGATTGTGTAGTTTTCCATCCAAATCTGATCGAAAGTTGAAGGAAAATAATGAGGTCTCAGGATTTTGAGACCAAATCGAGCAGAAAATGACCTATACACTTCAGGCAAAAGGTTCACCAAAAGAACTCAAGAAGAAACGATAAATCTCATTCAGGCTTCATTGTTTATCACCGAAAATAGTCAGCCCCCCATTTCTTTTGATTTTGCCCTCCTTCTATGCGTGTGCGTGTGATTTTTGTATGGTATATGGGTGTACAGTGGTGAATCAAAGAGAAGAAGATAATTTAGTCTTATTTTTTTGTCTGGTATGTGATGTGTGTGTATTGCTCAGTAGGTCTGTGTGTGAATAGTGCGGAGAAGAAAATATGTGTTGTGTGCGTATTTAGTGAAGTGTGTGTGTAGTCAAAAAAAGAATAGACAGCCTGGAGGTGTATGTGGCATGTTTTTTGTGTGTATGTTTTTAAAGAATGAAAGAAAATGAGTAATGGTGTGTGTGTCAGTGAGGAAGAAAAGGAAAAGAATGGAGTGTGTAATTTTCAGTGTAGAGAATCCTTTGTTTTTTCTCTCTCCTTTCCACGAAGTATTATGTACATTGTATTGTTTTTGTGTTGACCCCAATGGAGTGCGCACGTGGGTTTGTTTGTTTAGTGGGTAGGATTAGGTGAGGGTAGGGGTAGGTAGGAGGTAGGGTAGGTAGGGGTAGGGGATAGGTAGGGAGAGATAAATTAGTAGAAATTAATTTTTTGGGGCAGACAAAATTATGTGTCTACATTGAAAATGAAAAAATATATGCCCCAGTTTAGATGTGAGGGACTTTGAAATTCTTTTTGACTCTTGTTTTTACCAAAAAAAAAATATCCCAATATTGTACCTTTCAGGAATGTGAAAAAAAATATTTATTCAACGAGACCGAGCCTTATTGTAGGACTGCCTACGTATCTTGTATAGCAAGAATCAGGTCTAATGCAGTTCACAAAATTTTTTGTTTTTATTTTGTTCTTTTTTGAAAGTATGTGCTTTGTAAAGATCAGAAGAATGAGATAAATAAAAAAAAATTATTTCATGTCTTCGACTAATACCAACAATTAGTATTATGCATAGGAGTCACCTCAAATTTCTTTCAAATAAAAACCGAAGTCAACTCAAAAGTAATCACTATAGTTTCAAATGGTACCTAGGATATAGTTAAGTTTTATACAAGATGTATATGTCTTGCTGCAAATCAAGCGTTTAAATTACTCTTATCCTCATGTTTTTAGTGTTCTTGCCACAAATAAAGTCCTAATTCACTCACCATAAAAGAGTATAAATTTTAGGACGTTCAAGAAGCACTCACACTCAGAAAGATATTTAATGGATGCAATGAGATATCATAAGCTTGGCCATCATGTAAGTATCCGCTAAGGTGAGAACACTTAGAGTAGGATTTTGTAGGAATTGTTATCGACTTGTAATGTAGGCTTGGGGATAGGTAGGATGATATTTGGAATGTAAGTGACTAATTCCTCAATGAGCATTTCATTGTTTCCATTCTATTGACATTTGTTACGGTTTAACGCTCGATTTTATTTGCTGTGCTTCTTTGCTCATTGTTTTGTATTTGCTTTGACTTTATTTGAATCTTGTGCAGGAGCTTTTCCCTTTTTCTTTTCGATAAATGTACTTTCTTCTTCTTATTATTTTTTTATGAAGATTCTCCATCATTATTGGAGTTTTTTAATGGGGTTTTTATGAAGATTCTCCATCATTATTGAATCTTCGTTCACAACTTATACGTATTTAGTGCGCTCAAGGAGGTGGGTCAAAAGAGGGATAGTTCATTTAAGCACTCGAAAAGTATAGGCTCAAATTTGGTTATCCAAGGAAAAGGTTTTAGGCTCAAAGGGGGAAATGCTAGAGATTAATGTCATTTGGTGGGTTGTGGAATGCACAATCGGATCAAAGAAGGCCTACAATCCTTTCCCAAATCAAGTGTATCTCAGAATTTCACCTCAACAGACATTCATGCCCAGTTCTAGATCAACAGAGTGATGCCATTTTTGTTCAATCTAAAGCTCACCACACAATACACATGAACTAGTGAGGTAAGATTTATTTTAAACTTGACTTAGAACAAAAAAATTTTACAATAGCAACTTTAGTATAATTAGAGGTACCAAAAGAATCTATAGTTCACAACAAAGTTGGTCCACTCTATCATGTCTTAGAATTTAACACTTTTTTTAATTCATATTTTTAAGTATGTTGGTACCAATTATTAAGTCAAGATTTTTCCTTTTAAATGAGAACGAACCCAAAAGAAGAGTTGCCTATGTATCTTGTTAAAACAAGAATCAGGTCAAACGTAGCTTAGGAAGCTTAAAATATGAAGCGAGAATTTATTTTTTTCTTTTTGAATTGGGAGGAAAAGCTTTTCTGTCTCTTTTATTTATTTATTTTGAAAGGACATTTTTTTTGTAATTTTGTATAAGGATTCCTTTTATAAGAAGACTAACGCCCTTTATTTTATTTTATTTTTATTTTTTTAAAATCAATAAGATTTTTTTTTCAAAATTTAATGAGTATCACTGAACCCAAGAAGGGTTGTCTACGTATCTCATTAAGATGAGAATCAGGTGTGCATAGTTCGTGAAACTAGAGACATGAAGAAATCCACTTTTTATTTGAATAATGAAAAGAAAATATTTTTGTTTTAATTTATTAATAATGATTTTTTTTAATTTTTGAAAACAAATTGATTGATTTTTTTATAAGGATCAAAACTCATTTTTTTTCTTTAAGAAAATATAGCCTTCATTTTTAAGGATCACCGAACCCGTGGAGGGCTGCCTATGAATCTCACAGAGATGATAATCAAGTGTGCGTAGTTCGCCCAACTGGAGACATGAAGAAATCTACTTTTGATTTGACTAATAAAAAAAAATGATTTTTTGAATTTATTAGTAATGATTTTTTCTTTATTTTTAAAAATGAATTGATTGATTTTTTTTATATGGATTAAAACTCGTCTTTTTTTTTCTTTAAGAAAATACAAGTTATTAAGGATAGCCAAACCCGTGGAGGGCTGCCTATGTATCTCACTAAGATGAGAATCAGGAGTGCATAGTTCGTCCAACTGGAGACATTAAGAAACCCACTTTTTATTTGACTAATGAAAAAAAATGATTTTTTGAATTTATTAGTACTGATTTTTTTTATTTATTTTTGAAAACGAATTGATTGAATTTTTTTATAAGGATCAAAACTCTTCTTTTTTTATCTTTAAGAAAATACAACCTTCGTTTTTAAGGATCATCGAACCCCTGGAGGGCTGCCTACGTATCTCACAGAGATGAGAATTAGGTGTGCGTAGTTCGTCCAACTGGAGACATAAAGAAACCCACTTTTTATTTGACTAAAAAAAAAATGATTTTTTGAATTTAATATTAATGATTTTTTTTCATTTTTGAAAATGAATTGATTGAATTTTTTTAATTAGGATCAAAACTCTTTTTTTCTTTAAGAAAATACAACCTTTGTTTTTATGGATCACCGAACCCGAGGAGGGCTGCCTACGTATCTCACTGAGATGAGAATCAGGTGTGCGTAGTTCATCCAGACTGGAGAAAACTTGATATTTTAGAAAACTATATTCTTAATTTATTTATGAAAACAAACCGCGCACTTCATTTGGGTTTCGATAAAGAATAGGTTGTAAAAAGAAATTTTCATCCTCTTCTTTATGTTAATGGATCCTAAAGCCGGCTAACATCCTACACAGCCTAACAGTTAATGCAACTAGTGGCACAGAAAATGAATAGTCTTAAAATAAGGTACTTTTTGACATTCAAATCTTTATCGAGCCTCCACTAAGTCAAAATGTATGTGATGCAAATAAAGAAAATCCTGTTAAGGATAATCATTGTCCGAGGCTTGTTCTGCTAGGTTTAACATTCTGATGGAATAAGTTTCTAGACTGGATCTAAAACGAGCGTACAACTCAAGCCGAACAGGGACAACTTACCGGTAGCAGTGCTTTCCGGCCTCACCGTTAATCCTTTCCATCCTAAATCATATGTGACTATAGAATCCTTCTGAGGAGCATCGTCGCATATCTAGTATCTCAAGGATCGGGAGCGTATTTATAAAGTATCTCAGAAGACTCAGATGAGTGCGTGAGAGAAAAAATTTATATTGCAATTCAAATAATATCAAAGAGGTAAACAAGTAGACAAATAGCACATTTCAGCCAACAAATATAATTTTCGAAAATAAATAAAGTCAAACAAATCAATATACAAGCTCGAATTCTAGTTATTCCCCAGTGGAATCACCATCTGTCACACCCCTATTTTTTACCGCCCCAACCCGCTAGGGAGTTGATTTTAGAGAAAATGGATTTTTTCAATTAAAGTGACATTTGGAATAGGGATTATTTTATTTATAGAGCCGCCACTTGGAATTGAGTTTGGGTGTTCCAAGTCACCTTATTGAATCCCCATTCAAAAGAAAATGACTCTTTATTATTGGTCTGCGAACTAGAAATCCAAAAAAGAAATTCTATGACCGAGGAAAAGGTGTGAGGCATCCCTCGAGTCCCGTGGTTCTAGCATGGTTGTTTTAATAACTTAAGTCTGGCTTAAAAAACTCTTTTCGATTTATAATATTTGTTAGCCTAAAAATTACTTACTTTCTGCTTTTAATCTATATAGATTATTTAATTATATTAACGCGTGGCTTGTCGGTAGCAGTACTCTCCGATCATGCCACGAGTTTGGATATATTTCTTGCGCTTTTGAGGCCTTTATGGATCGTCCCATTTTTCAAGTTTAGATAAGCACCTAACATGTTTAGAATCTACCCAACCCAATTAGATCGACTTCTTATGGTATGATAAATTTTATTATAACGAATGGTCGGTAGCAGGGCTTTCCAACTTCATCGTTAACTTTGTCTTGTATATTAACTTTTAGTTTTTTTTATCAAGAGCCCAAATTTATTCTTTTATGAATTAACTCCCTTACAATTGATTTTTCCCCTCTTTTCTTTTCATTTCTCAATATCAATAGGCCTTTAATAAATTCCCAATCAATCCCGCTCATCCTCACACAATTAATAGGGGCTTTAAACCAATTGAGGCCGTAAAATATTTTATGACTTAAAAACTAGCGTCATTATCTCATGTCGCACATTGTTTTGAGTCAGATTGTGAAGAATAAACTTTAAAAAAAAAAATATTTAACGACATGCGTGTTTTCCAGATATATATAAAACAATAAGCAACGTACTACTTTGACTTCAATTAATTCCTATGAATTATTATAGGATTACAGTGACCAAAAAAAGGAAATTTTGTTTGAACTAAACCCACCATTATAATTCTTAATTCTCCAATTCCAAATAATATACATTATTATAATATTAATTATATCTAAACTTTCACATTTTAGTAAACTATAAACTAGAGACTGTGACCATTATATAGTGTCTTGTCATCTATCTTAATTAATTTTTTAAACTAAACAAGTGATTTAAAGTGATGAATATAAACGAGTGATTTAAAGTGATGAATATTCAATAGGAACACCATTAAGTTCTACCACTATTTGAATGAAATAAACTAAACTAAAAATGAAGAGATAATGAAGCAAATACAATCATGATGGTAAGGATACTACGTTCACATTGATGTAAATGATTAAAATAGATGACCAATTTATATTATCAAAATGAAACAACAAGATAACAAATGACCTTTAATTTGTCAATCTATACTCAGAATGTTCACAATACTGAAGTGGGCAAGCCTCGAACGGAACCTCAAGAATGCCAATGACGGCCGCGACGGCTCGGGACAGTAAAATAGAGTGAAAATATATAGATGGATATTAGAGTTAAGTGTTTGTATGGGTGATTCATCGTAGAAGTTTAGGCAGAAAAACAAATGTTTTTTCAAAATTTACGAAGTATATATTTGTTCACTGCTTTCTTTTCTCTTTGGTTTTGCTCATGGCTTTTCTTTCTTTTCGTTCTCCGACTCTTCTCCCCTTTTCTTCCGTAATTGTGTGTGTTCTTATGTTTGCTTGTGCTATGTGCATGTTCATGTATATATAATGTGATTGTGTAGTTGGGAGTGTCTTAATGTACGTGTGTTAATGTATGTATTGTGTAGTGGAGGTAATGGGGAAGTTTAGGGGAGTGTTTTAAGGGGAAAAGGGAGACGTAAGGAAGGGTTGGTGAGGAAAGTACGAATTAGTTAGTTTTAGGTCTTTTTTTTTAATTATTGTTATTATTATTATTTTTAATAAATAAGTTATAAAATAAAAGCTTATTTAAAATGTGCCTCTTTGTAGTTTACAAAACTTTTAAATAAACTTCGTAAAATAGGAAGAAATCAAAATATCTAATTTAGACCTAAAAATAAAATATGTGTGTTAAACATTAATATGGCGTAAAACATTCGATTTTGTCAAAAATTAGGTGTTTACAGTTTTATTTATGTATTCACCCCTACATGCTTAGTACATTCCAGAAGTACTGATCCATATATATGTCTGTGTGCAGCATTGTTTTATAATGTAGGTTCTGATGCCCGTTTCCAGCAGCACGAGTGATTTTGGCATCATTATCTGCATCTCGACGTTTGGTGAGTCCTCATAGTCAGAGGACCCAGTCTTTTAGATTAGTGTTTCTTTGGTGGAAGTAATTTAGACCTTGATTTTAGTTTTATTTTTGGGTTTGTTGGGGTTTGTCCCAGTGGCTCTAGTTATTAGTAGAGACTTGTCTAACAGTGAATGTTTAAGTTTAAGTTCAAGAAGTTTATGCATTGATCTCCAGATTAAAGACTCACCTTAAGTTACGAGATAGTATATCTTTAGTTCTCTTCATATGATAGCCACCATTATTACGTGATTCTTGAATTGAAAAGATATCATAGTTAGCTTGGGGCTATTCATAGACCTGAGCATCATGTGATATCCAGGGGAGCTCTCGGGGCGTTACAACTTTGGAATGTACTGAGTATATTAGGACATGCACTAAGTTATGGAAATATTTAAAACATGCTTTACAACTAAGGACATAAGTTATTTGCTGAAACATACATGTAAAACATGGCTATACATGAAAACTCTAAGTCATAGTGAAGTTTATAAATCATGAGCTGAAGACGATTCTATAAGCAGGGAATAGGTAGAAACAAAAATGTTGTATGTAAATTTCATGCAAAGCTGGATAAGCTATAAAGTTGTACTCAGGATTATGTATGAATACTGAGCATGTAAATTAAATTCAAGACCATGCAAAGCATGCACTGACATAATCTAAATACTAAATAATCTGTAAAACTATTTGACTGAATAACTGGTAATCTGATTACTTGGTCAAGCAAAACTGAACTAATGTAAACTGAGTACTGACTGAAACTGTGGGAGCTATTACATAACCGGCATGCCCCAATCTGAGCAAATCGGGGTCAAACGTCTAACTCCAGTTGGAAAGGTGTCAGTACCTTTCCATAGGTACTAACACATGGCTGACGATATTGATCCATAAGGCTGATGTCTCGAAGGACTATGGAGTCAGTCCTAAATTGGTGGGTGACTCCTAAGAGAATGTCAGTCCTAAACTGGCAGGTCACATCTCATAATCCTACGTTGTCTATGTAGTTTCAGAACATAGGGAAAAAATCTCATAATCCTAAAAGGTGGGTGAGCCCCCATCCCTGGGTTTACTCGTTGCAAAATCTTACTCTACACTGAATGGCACCAGTATTATAATGGGTCTAACATGATGTGGTACTGTACTGATGAGTGCTTAGCATGAACATAATATTCTGAATGTAGTAATAAAATCATGGTCTGACTGACTTGTAACTTTAGAATAAAGACATGTATAAACAGATAGGTATAGGTTGTTCATAACCCTCCAACACGAAATGATTACCAAAATACGATAACAATATTTAAAATAGTGATATAAATTCATAGTTCAAAGTCCCAAAACATAAGACATTTCAATGAATGAGGGAGAAACATGAATTTGATCGTGGGAATGTGTTAACTTAAGAGGACAATATATTTACATGGTTTAATTCATAACTTTATGATTTGGCATGAAATCAATTGAGCATGACATGGGTAATTGAAATTTAAATCATGAAGTAACCTAATTTACATAGGAAGACATGTTGACATGGTTTGAATTTAAATTTTGAAGAAGACATGGATTAAATTCATGATTTACATGGATAATTTCTCAAAAGAAGTTTAACATCCATACTTGAACAAAAAGAGAATTTTTGGGACTCAATGGGTAGAAGGAATCCATTGATGAATCCCAACATACCTGAATGTTGAAGCCTTGGATAAATTTCTTGGTATGGAACTTGAATTTGAAGAACCCTAGTTGATTTTGGAGAGAAAGAAATCACCCCTTTTTCTTTGTGATGGATGATTTTTAAGTTATAATAGGATAGGATAGTATTTATGCTTGTTAACTATTGTTTGGAGGGTGAAACGAGGTAGTTTTGGGGTTAAAAGAGTGGGAAAAGACCAAAACAAACCCTTAAAAATCATCTGGAAAACATCTGGAAGTCGTCATGATGAGTTTGGCCACGACTCATAAGGCCTAGCTATGAGTCGTGGCTTGAGTCATCATCAGGAACCCATATTATGACCCCTACTACCTTGGCGACAACTCCTCCTAAAAACTCGTAGGTTCTGCTTTCGATTCATCATCATGAGTCATAACTACTGACTACTTTAACAGTGCTACAGTAATTTGGCCATAACTTTTTACCCCGATATCATATTAAGGCAAAGTTGGTATCATTAGAAAGCTAATTCAATTATATATATGTTGAGCTCAGAAATTCTTAATACAATAAAAGTTATGCTCATTTTAATATGACTATAGTTATATACATCCCAAAAATTTAATCGCTAAGGGATGTTTTGACATGTCTATAAGTTAGGAGCTATTTGGGGTCTTAATATATGTCTAAGTCACTTGTACAACTATCAAAACATGAGGCTTGATTCTTGGATCCTTTACTGGTCAAGCTACGAGACTTCATAACAACTCATAATGTCTGGATACAAGTTGTATGTTGGACTCGTATCCACTGGGATGAATTTTTGGATTAAATACTGTTGTGACAATGAATCCTTCCATACGACTCGTAGCCACTGATTACGAGTTGTAGTGAGTAGTCATAGTCACTGGACTTGAGTAGAGGGATTTACTATAGTGTCTACAGCTCACTCGTGATGACTCATCACGAGTAGTTATGACTCGTTACCTTGAGTCATAGCCATGGCAGTTTATCAGGACCTAAGGGAAATCTTCCATAACTTTTTGCCATGACCTTGGATTAACACAAGGCTTGAAGTGTTGGAAAGGCAACTTCGTGGCCTATATTTTAAGAGATCTAGAGCTTGAAAAATTTTGGGTATTACAATATCTCCCCCTTGGTATCATTCATCCTCAAATGAAACTGTTTGAGCTGAGATATTAGGAAAGTTGAGATCGTGCATTAAATACCCATGATCTAAATCGTGACTAAATAACAAAATTTAAAACATGATGTATGGGCTGAACTAAATTAATAATTTTCATGGACGTGAAGGAATTACCTTATGGTCTATCCATATCCATGAAACTTCGAATAGTAAGACTAGATGGAAGACGAAAAACTATATGAGCTTATCTGTCTAATTATTAAACTGAAAGCTTATAACTCAACTGAAGAATCCTTGTCACAAATGGATATTTAAAGTTGTAAGGTGATATTTAGTGACATGAAATTTCTAAGAGTCATTGGAAAAAGGAATATTTGTTACCTTAAACACTCCTTGTTCGAAGTCCTAATAACATTAAGGAGCAAAGAATTTCGGGCATGATTTGAGTGAGATAACTGAATGAGGAATCACAGCATGGCTATAACTCTAAAACATGAAATATAGGCATATAAAACATAAACTAGGATAGAATTACTATACCTTAGGCGATGCAACTGCTGACTTGAAAACTTAACCACACTTATAAAATACTCCCAAAACTATACTTTTTCCTCTTAAATACCACACTTCATTTGACACCACTTGTAATCTTCACATGGTTATTGATAACTCTTGCTACCAAAGTCTAGGTTGAACTAAATTCTCTTACCATGTTCAAGCCTATCCCAAATCCACTAGGTAATACATATAACAACATAGTACTAGTCTAAACCATGGATTCAATATCCTATGTGTTTTTAGAGGTCTCATCTAAGAATATTACTCCTTACCACTTCAACGACTAACTTCAACCTCTCACTAGGATTCACTAACGCACAATGCATTCATCCACTTCTATACCAACCTGACATTAAAGCCTATCATTACATTATAAATGCATAAAAACTTCTAGGAAACCAACCCACTTAGGAATTTTTTCCATATTCTCTAATACCTTTATCAAGGGCAACTTCCTTGTACTATCCCCAAAAAGACACAGAGAATTTTCAACTAACCTTGATATATCTCAAAAGCTTTGCCTAAATCTTCATTCACACTTATAGCCTTAGATAAAATAAGTATAAAATAGTCTTTTCCTTAAGGAATATTTACCCTCTCCCATCTAAATCAATTGTTCATCACCATCATCAGTTCATAGGAAGAGGATACTAAAAGGTTAGAATATAAGAACCTGAAGCATGAAAGAATACTTACATAACTTTGACACATAAATGAGGCCTTAGGAATAGAATATCAAAGGCATAGATTCATTAAAGAGAACTAAATTGAGAACATACATGACATAATTTGAATTTCACTGGTTATTAAGGATGTAGCATGAGTTATGGGAACTAAGCATACTGTAAAGCATGAGTACATGAGTCATGAGCTACATAAATTGAGTTTTATTTTAGGGGAAGAGGGGTTAATAAATTCAAGAAATATGATTTTTACTGCTGAGTGAACTGGAACTCCTTATACTGGGAACTGGGAGCGTACATGATTCGCTACATAAAGTGCATAAATATGAGCTATGATCATAGAGCTAAATTGTAAGGATTAGGTAGGTATGGTAATAACTGAAGTATAAAAATTTACACCGAGATAAGAGTAGGTTGTTCATCTTCCTCCCTTGTGTTATCCTACACCACACCAGCATTACTACTAGAATCTGAGAGCCTGATTTGGTTCGTTATTCTATCATCTCCCCCTTAGCTTTAAGCCATCATTCTAAGTTTGTTAACCTCTTTAATAAAATATAAACTAAACTGTAACCACTTTAATCTAGAGTCAAAGATATAATAATACACATAAATAAAAAACTCACCCTGTAAAACTACACCTGAAAGTGTAAAACCTGTTGCTAGTACTTTCTTATGAGATACAAATCTTAGCTTTCTATAGAACCACTAATCATCATATAATAACTTGAACACTTACTAACTTAGAATCTTCATGAGTATCACCATACCCTGAGTTCACACTATCTAGAATTTCAACTCTCCTTTATATTAGCTCAATCGTCCAAGTTTTAAACTTAGATTCTAACACTTAACATGGATATTCCCAAACTTTTAACAGACTATACTAACTTTATTCTTGAACACTCCCTTAATATATACTACCCTTATCTTTCTTTAGCTTCAGCAATCATCATCATATATTTACACCCTTCTCAACAACATACTTGCCCTACTAAATACACAATTTGCCTCTTTTCCTTCATAGCCTACTAATATCATATCTCTAAACTTAAATTTTTCCCAAAACCATGAGAATTACCGTTACACCAACATACCCAACATCATCAGCCTATAACCCTTAACTTAGCTGGTAAGAACATCATATATTACATGACCTCATTCACACTTAACAACTCAAGGGTACAATCTAAGCACACACACTGTTAAAAATTAAAAATAATACAATCTTATATCACCTTGGGTACTCCTCTAGATCATACACACATCATCATAATTAATTTTAAATCAACAAACTTAAATACTTGCATACACTATTTCAAGCCTACTGGTTCACTTTTAGGACAACTATCCCTATTGATACAAAATCTACTAAATTCAGATAAACATTATCCCATTTTACTATTGTTAAACTTCTAGGTTCATGCTTCTAACTCTTGATCATATGCTGCCATAGGATTTTGAGAAGGGATCTGAGGGCACATATAACGTTGGCTTCGTGCATAATTTTTATGAACATGAATGAAATCCTTCAAACTTGAGAATATAAAAGCACTGATGGGATCCTTTTGGAGCCTACATGCAATCCCATAACTGACTTTGGGGACTATCTGAGAAAGTCCTATTATTAGAAATTTAAGCTTGAATGTTTCTATTCCCTAAAAAATAAGGCAGAGTTGACATGAATGAAGCATGACGAGAATTTGTATAAGTTTCTTAGAGAACCTTTCTACAGCACGATCTGAGATATGAAAGAAGGAAAATATTTCTTAGATGCCCTGTAGCCTCTCAAAAAAAATTACAGACGTCTCTTTACCATTCCATAAGACTATACTAGACAAAACTTCATAGACACCCTAGGACACTTGAACCTTGTGCTCTAATACCAAGTTTATCACGACTCGAGGCTGTCCTATAGTTGTAACACGGTGCTTAGAATCACAAGTGATCCCAAGCTAACCCATGTACTGACATAGTGCTTGAGCAACTAGTTTATAATGTAAATAAAAGCTAAATTTGCAGAGCGGAAGCATAGTCATAAAAAAATCTGAATAAATAAGATACTGTAATAGCTTACATCATAATAAATTTGAAGAAAGAACTTAAATTACATGAATGACTCTGACTGACCATCTATGAAGCCTCTACTATTTTGACTATAGATAGTTAGGACATGCCTCCAACTACCATTAATCAATACATATGGATAATTAAAATACAACATATGAACTGCAATGGACTAGAGTACCCGAAATAAGAGAACTCATCACCTGCGGGCTGAAAGCTGAAAATTATCTGACCCTTGTTGTACCTACATTATGAAGGAATGCAGCCACAAATGCATATATATGGTGAGTACTTTAAAATGTACTGAGTATATGGAAACATGCACTAAATCATGAAAATATTTAAAACATGCTTTAAAACTGAGGACATAAGTTATTTCCTGAAACATACATATAAAACATAGCTATATGTGAAAATTGTAAGTCATAGTGAAGTTTTATAAATCATGAGCTGAAGACGATTTTGTAAGTTAGGAAGTGGTAGAAATATGGTTGTATGTAAATCTTATGTAAAGCTGTACTGAGGATCATCTATGAATACCGTGATGAAAACATAAGCATATAAAATAAATGCAAGACCAAATAAAGCATGCACTGACATGATCTAAATACTGAAGAATAATTGGTATTTGATTACTTGGTCAAGAAAAACTGAACTGATGTAAACTGAGTACTGACTGAAACTATGAGAGTTATCATGTAACCAACATGCCCCAATCTGAGCAAATTGGGGTCCAACCTGTAACTCTAATTGGAAGGGTATCAGTACCTTGCCACGGGTACTAACACATAGATGATGATGTGGGTCCATAAGGTTGATGTCCCGAAGGACTAGAGAGATAGTTCTAAACTGGTGGGTGACATCTCATTATCCTACGCTGGCTATGGAATTCTGAAACTTAGGGACTGCTACTAAGGACTCAGTCCTAAATAGAGTATGAGCCCCCATCCCTAGGTTCACTCGATGCTAAATTCTATTCTCAACTGAATGAAGCTGGTATTATTATAGGTCTAACATGATGTGGTACAGTACTGATGAGTTCTCAGCATGAACATAATATTCTGAATGTAGTAATAAAATCATGGTTTGACTGACTTGTAACTTTAGAATAACGACATGTATAAACAAATAAGTATCGGGTGATCATAATCCTCCAGCACAGAATGATTACCAAAATATGATAACAATTTTTAAAACAGTGATATAAAGTCATAGTTCAAAGACACAAAACATAAGACATTTTAATGAATGAGTGAGAAACATGAATTTGATCATGGGAATTGTTAAACTTAAGAAGACAACATATTTACATGGTTTAATTCATAACTTGATGATTTAGTATGAAATCAATTGAACATGACATGGGTAATTAAAATTTAAAACATGAAGAAATCTAATTTACGTGGGAAGACATGTTAATACAGCTTGAATTATAATTTCTAAGAAGATATGGTTTAAATTCATTATTTACATGGATAATTTTCCAAAAGAAAGTTAACATCCATACTTGAACAAAAAGGGGATTTTGGGGACTCAATAGGTGGAAGAAACCCATTGATGAATACCCTACATATCTGAATGTTGAAGCCTAGGATAAATTTCTTGGTATGGAACTTGAATTTGATGAACCCTCGTTGATTTTGGGTAGAAAGAAATCACCCCTTTTTGCTTTGTGATGCATGATTTCTGAGTTATGATAGGTTAGGGTAGTATTTATGGTCGATACTTGTTGTTTGGAGGGAGAAATAACATACTTTTGGGGTTAAAAGAGTGGAAAAAACCAAAAAAAAACCTTAGAAATAGTCTGGACAATGTCTGGAAGCTGTCACGACGAGTTTGGCCACGACTCATAAGGTCTGGGTACGATTCATGGCTTAAGTCGCCATCAAAAACCCATATTCTGACACCTACTGCCGTGGCGACTTCTCCTCTTACCAACTTGTAGGGTCTACTTACGGGTCATCATCATGAGTCGTAACCACTGGCAGCCATAACTTCTCACCCTGATATCGGATTAAAAAAAAATTAATATCATTAGAAATATAATTCAATTATCTATATTTGGTGGGTCTTGAGATTAGAAATTCTTAGCAGAACAAAAGTTATTCTTATTTGAATATGACTATAATACCCCATACTTTTTCCTAGCTTGAAATTGTCTCAAGAATATTAGAAAATTGCTTTGAAATATGAATTCATTTTTGTACACCTGAAATTTTTTTAAGATTATAATTTTTTATCACGTGGGAAATTGAATTAGCTTTCTAATGTTACCAATTTTGTCTAAATACGGTATCGGAGTAAAAAGTTATGGACGCTTTACTCAAAGCTGTCAGAATCGCCCAGGTGCGACGGCAAGGTTGACGGAACGTCAATCTAGCGACGGACCGTCGCCTTGACCGTTGCAGCCAAGGTAGTACGGCAATCTTCTGGATAAGGTGCGATGGATAGGTTGACGGACCGTTGAACTTACGACGGACCATCGCCCAATCCGTCGCTACTTAGGCAGTGATTCCCTATCCTGGTCCACCTACGATGGTTGAAATGATGGACCATCGATCCAGCGATGGGCCATCGCACGAGCCGTCGCATATCCTATTCAGTTATTTTTAAGTCATTTGTAAGGGGGCTTTTTGGTCTTTTACCATCCGTTTATATACCTAGTAATATTCGACCAAGGCTCCAAAATTCATAATTCTTCCACAACATTAAAATTAGGGTTTTCTCCCTAACAGCAATCCTTAAGCAACAAAATCCAAATCTTCTTCCAGAACTAAGAGATTCAAATTCTTCAAGTTTAAGAACTTCAAGAAACTCACTACCAGGTATGCATAGTGTTCATTCATGGACTTCTTTCATCCATGAAGCCCAAGAATCTCTTTTCAAATTTCAAGTGTATGGATTTCTTTATGAATTTCATGTTGGGTTTGCTTTTATTCATGTTGATAATGATCAATTGAATTCTAATCCATGTTGGGTGATCAATTTTTTGTGGAATTGATTAGTATAGGTGTAGATTCATGTGAACCTATGATTAAATCCTTGGATGATGAAATTAGAGTTGAATCATGATGTTTATTTGTTGTGTAATGTTGTCTACATATACTATGCTTACCATATGTTTGATTAAATGCCTATGCAAAGGAAAAGTGCCCAACTAGTATGATATTATGCAATCCTTATGTATGTACAAGTTTATGCATATCACATGTTTGATGAAATGCCTTAATAAATGAATTATGGATTGTGATGTTGGTCATGTATTCAAGAGAGTCATGCTTTGTCAGTTTCTTTCCATCGAGTCCTGGGGGTACTTGTACCCGACAATTAGTAGTGTGCCTAGATCCCATGTCATGTTCTCAAGATACTCTCAGTCAAGCTATGTTCAGTAGACTTCAATTAGTTTCATGACTTAGGACAACTCAGTAATCTTAGTCAGTTATCAAATCTCAGTAATATTCCGTCAGTCAGCTGAATTCAGTTAGCTGAGTCCAGTCAGTTCAGTTAATCATGTTCAATGTCTACCCAGATGGGAGTAGAAATTAGCATCGATCGAATCCAAGGATGGGAACTCACCTGTTATATAAGAGTCTGATTCTTAGAAGTAATTCTTGCGTTCTAGAACTACGTAGCCAGCATAGATAGAGACATCATAGCCTGTTATATGAGGATAGATAAGGTGGCTTAACCTGTTATACAATTGTTCCCACCATTCTCACTAGAGTTACCTGTTATATAAGGGTTACTCGTAGATTTTTCTTACTAGTGGCGTGGTATTGACACCCTTCCAATTGGGGTTACAGATTGGACCCCAAATCAGGCATAATAATGTATTAGGAGCATGTCGGTTAGATAAGTACTTCCCATAGTTTCAGTACAGAATCAGGACTGTCAGATATAGTCATTCAGTCTCAGTAATAGAACTTAGATAGTTCTACAGTATTCGGGACTGTCAAATATAGTCAACTCAGAATAGTACGGAACTCAACTAGTTTTATCAAAACCTAGACTATCTGATACAGTCGCTTAATATCAGTTATTTTAGTTATACAGTTATCAGTATCTCATGTTATCAGTACTCAGACTCAGTAATCATGTAATCATGACCCTAGTTACAGTTATTATATAGTCATGCATATATTCTCGTATTCATATTATTCAGTCAGTTAGTATCGATCATGCATGTAAACCCTTTGCATTCAGCCTACCTCACATGCATACCAGTATATTTAAAGTACTGACGCATTTGCAATATGGTGTCTTATACCATAGGTCAGAAGCACGAGCTCTAGAGCATCAGAAGCATTCCAGTCTCCGCAGTCAGAGTTAGCAGTGAGTCCTCATCCTTCGAGGACATGAACATTACTTTATTATCTCATTAATTAATTTATTAGTTGGAGTTAGTTGGGGACATGTCCCATCAAATCCTTATTCAGACAGTCATGTTTTTAGAGGCTTTTCAAACTATAGTATGTGCAGATATTTTATTTCAGTTAGTTTTGGGTATTTCATACCCCACCTAGATATTATATTTTATTAGATATTATGTCTTAATTTTAAAACTTATGGCCTTTCAGTTCATGTTTCCGCATTATACAGTATATTATGTAGTATACAGGTACAGATATCAGTCATGGGTTAGCTTATGGTCCTCTGGAGTCATGAGCATCGTGTAGTATTTCGGGTACCAGATTCGGGGCGATACAATGACTATAGTTATATACATCCCAAGAATTTAATCGATAGGGGAAGTTTTGATATGTTTATAAGTTAGGAGCTATTTGGAGTCTTAATATATGTCTAGGTCACTTGTAAAACTACCAAAACATAGACTTGATTCTTGTATGCTTTACTTGTCAAGCTACGAGTTTTCATAACGACTCATAATGTCAGGATACGAGTCGTATGTTGGACTCGTAACCACTGGGTTGAATTTTTGAATTGTATACTGTTGTGATTATGAATCCTTCCATACGACTCATATCCACTAATTATGAGTCATAGTGAGTAGTCGTCGCCACTGGACTTGAGTAGTAGGATTCACTTGAGTAGATACGACTCACTTGTGACGACTCGTCATGAGTGGTTACGACTCGTTACCTTGAGTCACAGCCATGGTAGTTTATCAGGACCTTGAGGGAAATCTTCCATAATTTTTTGCCATGACATCGAATTAAGACGCGGCTTGAAGCATTGGAAAGCTAACTTCATAGCCTATGTTTTAAGATATCTAGAGCTTGAAAATTTTATGGTATTATAGTAAACTTCATCATGTTGGTCTAGGTTGTCTTTCTTGACGGTCAATTTAAACATGACCTCTCTATCCAAAATGTTATCCAACTCCAATTGATAGAAGATACACCAGCATTCTAAAATAAATAGTGGTATAAGAAGAGGTAAAATAAATAGATTCAAATATGATTGTATTATTTTTTTTTACTTTAAGTAATCATTTCAGTAATTCAGTGACAGTCTTTCCTATGAGTTTCATTGCATATTGATCCCAAAGCAATAAAGTAATAAAGTCAATCTCTGCAAAATCTGTTATTTTCAGAAATAATATATACCTGCAAGGCATGTTTGAGATTTTTTTTTGTAATTACAATTTAATTTAATCATATTTTTCTAAATCTGTGCATCGTAGAACTCTCAACGCTTTCACACATTTTGCAGTAAAATTTACTGTCAAGTTCAGTAATCTTCCTACTAAAATTTTTGCATCTTAGGTATGATCATTTTTTGTTATCAAGATCTATATATAATATGGTTGCAGCAACATAGAAGCTCTCTTCCTATATTTATTAAAGTAGCATAGTAAAAAAAAATATTCACTTATCACACTATAATTTAATATTTAAATAAATAAAAAGTGTTATTCACATTCATGTACTCAATAATCTACTTGATAGTTTTAATTTCAACCACTTCAAAAGTCAACTCATTTAAAATAGAATAGCTATATCCAAGAAATAGTTGACTAATCCTCTCAGATTTATCTCCATGCACATCTTTCATTCTACATGTATTGAAGTTTGTTAAAATATCTATCATATAACAAATTCTCTAGGTTACTAAAAAAATATAAATGAAAAATGTAGGAGTATATATAAACTTGGAAACAAAATTAGCAACTCCAGGTAGTTCAGGATTAATTCATAGTTTTAAAGCAGTCAGACAAAAGATTAAATTAGAACAATCGAGCAAGTTAATATCGCGATGACTACATGTGAATCTTTGAAATTGAATGCCCTTATTATTATTGGAGGCATTTATTATGCAATGTTTTGTTTCATTGTGAATATGCTCACACAGATATATACATCCAAACATATGCATTGTATTTTGACTGGACAACATCAAACATTAATACTGCTCAACTGGCAGAAATATTTCTCAAAGTAAAATGCCAAACAAAAATATGCATGATTTGAGGTAGTTCTCTTTATCTAATTTAGTGTTATGGCTCTCGCTTTTCATGAATAGAAGTGACAAAAGTACTTTTTTCACTAAATATTTTTGTAGAATTTCACTCTAAGCTAGGTGTTCTATTTCATTTTATTCTCTTAATAGGCATTCAATTCATACTTTATGATTGTCCTTTTCTATAGGCGGTTGGAGTTCCTATTACATAAATGAATATCAAAAAAACTAATTTGTTGAATCAAACATTTATTTTGACACAATATGTAAGGTATTAGTCAAATTATATGAATTATATGAAAGAAAACATTCGGTAAGAATTATTTTTCTAGAATATGTACAGTTAACATTAAATATTTTTTCTTTGAGAAGCATTTTCATTAAAACTTGTGGTCAGGTTTTCCACTTCTACTTTGCAGTTGTTTGAGGCTCAACTTGAAAATTCTAATGTCCTTCTCCGCTACTCATTAACTTTTGTTCAAGGAGCTAGAAATGTATTCTGGTATGAGTTCTATTATTATTTGAGAATTTCATCAATTCCTAATGTTACATTTCATTTGTGACTTTCATGGAATCAGAAATTCGTAAAATGATCTCTATGAAAGCTTTTTATTCCAGTGCTGAAAATTTATGTTCTAATAGTGCAACTCCATATATCTTAGTTATAGCAAAGTTCAAATGTGATAAGAGTTCACGATATAGGGTCTATCCTTTATGCATCAATCTGAAAGGAATATTGCTTTACATGTGTGTGTGTGTACATTTAGTTTCATGAATACATCATTCTACTTAATACGACCAACAACTATCTGATGCAGTCTAGTCTTGTGGTAGGATAATTAAGTGGCAGAAAATGATGATAGATGCTAAGTGAGAAGCGACTTTGTCTTTGAAGAGATTTCATCAATATTGAGAAAGAGTAATGTAATTAGACCAAAATACAGTGAAAGTTTAAAGCAAATGCCTATAAAAGATATGAAAAAAATGGAGGGAGTATGCTCTATCCTCAAAAGTTTTGATTAAATCACACATGTTAGAACTATTATATTTTTGTTATTATTTTGTTTCACTGGAGAAATAATGTAGGCTAACAAATAATTAATCGTTACAAATTAGAAGTTAATTAATCACTATGTGTTTGAAGGTATAAACTACAATTAAAGTTTAAAGTCAATGATTTTAAGGTTCTTTTTCTCATTTTGCAGAATGATGTGGCATCACTAGTTTCTTGCAGGCAAATGCTTTAGTTACTGAAATATATTTTTCAAAATGTCTTCTTGTGGCATAAAAAAAAACTTAGAGATCACCAATGGCTTCTTGTCACCTATAAAAATCAAAGTAGAATTTGATTTTATATGAAGTCGATATTTATATATTTTTATTTTTAATCTTATCATTAGTTGATTTGTCTCCATTAAAGTAGTTATGACATGCTGAATCGGATAAAAGATCAAATTAGAACAATCGAGCAAGTTAATGTCGCGATGACAACATACAAATTTTTAAAATTAAATGCTATTATCATTATTGGAGGTATTTATTATACAATATTTTTATTCATTATGGATATGCTCACACAGAGATATACACCCTAAAATATGCATTGATATTTTGAAGGGGTAACATCAAACACTAATGTTGCTCAGCTAGAAGAAATATTTGTTGAAGCAAAATGCCAAATAAAAGTATGCATGAATTGACACAGTTTTTTTTATCTAATTTATTGTTATGATTTTGACTTTTCATGAATAAAAGTGAAGAACCTACTTTTTCTTCAAATATTTTTACAGTATTCCACTTTAAGTTAGGCGTTCTATTCCATTTTATCCTTTCAATATGCAAGGCTTATACTTTCTGATTTTCCTTTTCTTCAGGTGGTTGAAGTTTTTGTTACGTTAAATGAAGATCTAAGAATTATTTTGTTGAATCAAATGTCGATTTTGACATAATAGGCTAGGTATTAGTCAAATTGTATCAATTATATGAAAGATAGAATTCATATAAAAATTATTTTTCTAGAATATGTACAGGTAACATCTAACTCCTTTTTCTTTGAGAGGCATTTTCATTTAGACTTGTGGTCATGCTTCCTGCTTCCACTTTGTAGTTTTTTGAGGCTCAACTTGAAAAAATTTTGATGTCCATTTCTACTACTCATCAGCTCTTGTTCAAGGAGCTACAAATGTATTCTGGTATGAGTTCTATTCTATTTTAAGATCTCATTGATTGCTAATGTTACTTTTTATTTGCGACTTCTATGAAATCAGAAATTTATAAAACGATCTCTATGTGAACTTTCTATTATAGTGCTGAAAATCTATATGCTTAATCGTACAGCTCCATATATCTTAGTTATAGAAAGGTTCAAATGTGATATGAATTCACTGTATATGATCTATCCTTTTATGCACTAATCTGAACGGAATGTTGCTTTATACACTCCTCTATTAAGGCATTCATACACACACACACATACACACGCACGTGCTCATATATATATAATTTCATGAATACACCAGTCTATTTGATATGACCAACAAATATATGATGCAATTTGGTCCTATGATAGTCTAGTTAAGTGTAACTTTCAATGAAAGTCCAAAGTCAATGATTTTAGGATTCTTTTTCTCATTTTACAGAATGAAGTGACAACACTATTTTTTTACAGGCAAAATGTTCATCGATTTATTGAGAGTTGCTTTAATTATTGTAGTGCCAAAACACTTATAAATTAGTTATTCTAACAAAATATCATCAACAACTAACAACTTAAAATACAATAAGAGAATCATAAAATTACTAATAAATTATTAAAAATTTATCAAAACATTTCGTCCATAACAAAAATTAATGTTGAAATAAAAAAGGTGACATTCCACTGCATGTATCTTATTCAAATCTCCCAAATAATCTGAATCGTGTTATTTTTTTTTATGACTTTTTTCTCTTACTATTGAAAAGTTGTAAACTAGGATCTTCATCAATGTCTATCACAAACGACTCATTCTCAAATCTACTTCTCCTTGCAGGGGTATTTGAAGCAGAGTTCACTTCATTCTCAGCAATAGATTTTAAAATATCAGTCAGAAAAAGAGTGTTAAAATGAAATATCTTTATAAACTTTGACAATTGATCTATATATCTACGTAAAAGTGTTTGTCGTAATCACCATTAAATCATTATCTCTAGGTGCGAGTTTTTCACAATTAAAATCTGAATACTGTGAAAGAAAATAATAATATCAATAACAATCCATATTCTAAGTTAATTTATTTTAACATAAATCAACAAATTTAATTTGTTTGAAAGTAATGTCAAAAGATAAGTCCAATAATGCCACTCACTGGTAAATAGCGCAATACTTCTTCATGAATCTCTGTTATTTGAATATGGAACATCATAACAACGAATAGGAATGAAACGGCCGGGTGATTGAATTCGAGGGGTTCAAGGTGCAATTTGCATGTTTTTTCAATCGAAGAGGAACGATACTGCTTGATGAGATCCTTATCCTCACTAAATTTAAGAACAATGTAAACTTCATCATCTTGATCTATATTGTCTTTCTTGATGGCTACTTTAAAATGATTTCTCTATCCAAAATTCAACTCCCATGGATATAAAGATACACCAACATTCTAAAATAAATAGTGGTATAGAAAAGGTAAAACAAATAGATTCAAATATGATTTTATTATTTTTGTTATCATAAGTAATCCTTTCACTAATTCAGTGGCAATCTTTCCTATGAGTTTCATCGCATGTTGATTTCAAAGCAACAAAATAATAAAATTAGTCTCTGCGAAATCAATTACTTTCAGGAATAATTTATACCTACAAGGCGTGATTGAGAGTTTTTTTAAATAATTATAATTGTAATTTAATTTAATCATGATTTTTTTACAATCTGTGAATCGCAAAACTCTCAAGGCTTTCACACGTTTTGCAGAAAATTTACTGTCAAGTTAATCAATCTTACTACTGCAATTCTTGCAGCTCAGATATGATCATTTTTTTTTATCATAATCTATATGTAATATGATTGCAGCAACATAGAAGCTCATTTTCTATATTTATTAAAGCAGCATAGTTAAAAACATATTCACTTGGCACACTATAATTTAATATTAAAATAAATAAAATAGTGTTACTCACATTTATGCACTCAATTAACTGCTTGATAGTTTTAACTTCAATCGCTCCAGAAGCCAACTCGTTCAAAATAGAATAGCTATTTTAAGAGGACAGATGACTAATCCGCTCAAATTTATCTCCACACACATTTATCATTTTAGATGTATCAAAGTTTGTTAAAAAA